>NC_057717.1:66990411-67015604 GCF_004010195.1 Chiloscyllium plagiosum | reverse complement strand
GTCCTGACTCAACAAGTCTTCCTTCCTCTGCAATGTTCCCCAGAAGGGCACTGGAGGATAGTGGAGGTTTCACAGTTTACGAGTGTTGTTGCGATCGGAGGAAGTTGTCAATATAGGGAGGGTTTAAGAATGAATTATTCCGCAGAAAACTTTTGCAGGGATAAAGGCAGGATTCTTGACAGTGTGGAGGAAGAGAATAATCTTGGGATCTACGTCCAATGATCCCTCAAATTTGCCACTTAAGTTGATAGCCTTGGTTTTGAAGACGTATGGTGTGTTGGCTTTCATTAGCACGGGGATTGAGTTTCAGAGCTACGAGGTTATGCTGCAGCTCTATCGAGCCCTGGTAAGACAACACTTGGTATATTGTGTTCGGTTCTGTTAGCTTCATTATCAGAAGGATGTGAAAGCTTTACGGATGGTTTACAGGATATTCATCAGGATGCTGCCTGAACTGGAGGGGAGGTCTTATGAAGAAAGGTTGAGGGAGTTAGGGCTTTTATCATTGGAGTGAAGAAGGATGAGTGGTGACTTGATATGGGTGAACGAGATGATTTGAGGCCTCGATAGAGAGGAAAACCAGATACTTTTCCCAATGCAAAAGTGGAATTAATGAAGGGGCATAAATTGAAGGTGATTGGTGGAAGGTTTACGGAGATGTCAGAGGTGGGTTCTTTGCACATAAAATGAAGGTTCGTGGAATGCACTGCCAACAGATCTGATGCACTTGGGACAGTTAAACAACTCTTAGATAGGCACATGGCTGATAGTAAAATTAAGGGTCTCTCGGATAAAAAGTCAGGACAACATCGAGGGACTTGCTGTGTTGTACTGCTCTACGTTCTAAATAAGGAGGATTGCAATGGCACAAAGAGGTTTCAGAAAGCGGGAGAGGATGGGATCTGAATGAAGATACACAACTAGGATTGTCAGAGGTCACAGAGTCAGCCATAATCTGATCTGGAGCAGATGATCCAGATTGGGAGGGTTGTGGAGACTGAAGGTCGTTTCGCAAGGAGGGAGAACCATAGAACCACAGGAGGTTACAGAAATGTGGAGATCTGTAGGACCTACAGCAGTTCATGGAGATGGGGAGGTTGGGATGATGGAGCAGTTTACAGACAGAAGGATTTTGGTAGGATGGGGTGTTTTACACAGACCGGGGTGTTTTCGGTGAATGCTGCTGATTGTGGAAATCAAGCTCAGAAGAACAAACTGATATATTGAGGGCAGTTGTGACTGAAGATATTTATTATTATAGAAAGGCTCAGGTTCTACAGGTTATTTAGATATTGAGGGTGTGGAATCTGACATTTTTACAAGGAGATAAGGACAGCAATTCGGTTGGAGACATTTTCCCAGATAAGGGAGCATTAGTAACCTCCTCCAGTTTGGTCAAAGTGAGAACGTTTGAAGGGGAGGGTAAAATTTACACAGATAGAGGTGTAAGAGCTGAAGAATGTTATGGAGAAGTGTAGATGATGGACAGACGAGAGGAGCTCACATTGACAGGGTGGGAGAAAGTCACGAGGGATATTACACAGATAGTGGGTGGGTCTTGTCGAACAGGATCAGGAGAGTCACAGACATTGGAGTGAATTCCACAGATCATGACTGAGGCAAGGACCTGAGAGGATTGCAGGGCCTCCACAGATTGATCGTGTCTTTTGGACTGGAAAAAAGATACATAAAGCTTAACTTCAATGTATGTTGTTTTCATTTTCCTGAACAGGGTCTCAATATCCATCATCAGCCAATGATCCCTACACCTGCCAGCTTTTCCCTTCACTCTAACAAGGATATCTCGGCCCTGGATTCTTAAATCACACTTATAAAAGATCCCCATTTGCCAGTCATTCCTTTTTCTTCAAACAGACTCACCCAGTTGATGGTAGACATAATGTGGAGGAGCCGGTGTTGGGCTGGTGTGGACAAAGCTAAAAATCATACAATATCAGCTTACAGTCCAACAAGTTTATTTGGAAGCACTAGGTTTCGGAGCAATGCTTCATCCGGTGGTTGTGGAGCACTATCATAAGGCACAGAATTTATAGCAACAGGATAGCAGTGTCATGGAATGTAATGTTGAAACTTTATTGCTGGAACAGCACAGAAGGTCAGGCAGCATCCAGGGAACAGGAGATTCGACGTTTCGGGCACAGGCCCTTCTTCAGGAATGAGCAGAGAGTGTTCAGCAGGAGAAGATAAAAGGTAGGGAGGAGGGACATGGAGGACCGGCTGAGACTTTCCATGGTTTTCTCTTTTGGTTTCAAACTCTGTTCAATCCTGCCTAATGGCCCCATAACTGGCCCTGCTCCAGTTTCACACCGTAATCTGTGGACTTGTCTGATATCTCTCCATAACTATGTTAAACGAAAATAGTTGTGGTCACTGGACATAAAGTGCTCTCTGGCTGACACTTGAGTCACTTGCTTGACCTGGTTTTCTGAGGGGATGTAGAGTTATACCCTCTACATCTTGATTAAGGAAACTTTCTTGAATACATTTGACAAATTGCACTCCGTACAGGCCTTTGATTCTCCGGGAGGCCCAGTAAACGCAGGAGAAATTAAAACCTACAAACAATAGTACCCTATTATTCTGTTTGTTATCTCCAGTATCTATACACATCTGGTCCTCTAGTTATTAGGGGGTCTATAATAGAGTCCCAGCAAAGTGACCACCCCTTCTTGTTTCTAACTTCTAAACATATGACTCCATTTGATGACCGCTTAAGAATATCCTCTCTAAACACTGTAGTTATGTCCTCCCTTATCAGAAGGACAACTCCCCTCCTCACTTACTTGTCCTTCTGTCATGCCTGCAGATTCTGTATCCTGCAACACTGAGCTGCCAATCCTGTCCTTCTGTCAGCCACGCTTCTGTGATGGCTATAATATCCCAGTCCCCAGAGCCAATCCATGCTCTGAGCTCGTCTGCCTTACCAGCCAGGCCTCGTGCACTGCCAGTCAGCCCACCAGCCTTCCGCGCCCCCAACCCAGGGATACGTGGGATACTGGTGCCCCTCTGTTTCCAGTCCAACCTGTCCCCCTTTTACACGTCACCTCTACCCCAGAAGAGATCCCAATGATCCAAGAACTGAATATCCTGCGCCCCCTACACCAGCTCCTCAGCCACACATCCATCTGGCCTATCTTTCTATTTCTGTCCTAACTTGCATGTGGCACCAGGAATAATCTGGAGATCACTACCCTTGAGGTCCTGCTTTTTAAGTTCTTACACATTTCACAGGATCCCATCCCTTTATCTACCTCTGTCATGTGGATTGATGTGCACAATGACCTCTGACTGTTCATCCTTCACTTTGTACAGTAACCACTAAGAGACATCCTTGCCCCTCGTACCCGTGAGGCAGCACACCATCCTGGGGTCACTTCTGCAGCCACACAGTCTCCTTTCTGTCCCCCTCACAACTGAGTCTCCTATAATGAGACAGGACGTGGCAAACAGAGACTGGCATGAACTACCTGCAGTTAGGGCTATATTTCGAAAGTGGAGTATTTTAAAGTAATACCGTGAGGATCCATGGCCAGTGTGTTAATATAGTGGAAATGACAAAGGTTTCAATTCCAGTGAATACTGATAAAATGATAGCGTGAGTTTTATAGAGAAAATGCAGTTCAATGAAAGCAGGTGAAACTCTTCAACAAGTATAGAGAGGACAGGAGGAGTCCTTAAAAATTAGAGGCACGCAATGGCCATGAAATATCCTTGGCAGACACTATTAAAGAAAAGTCACAAGATATTTTATGACTATATTCAGAGTCAGAGGATTCCCAGCTGAAGAATTGGGCCTGTTAGAAACCAAAGGGACAATCTATGCATGGAGCCAGAGGAAGTAGGTGAGCTTCTTCCCATGAATACTTCCCATGTACATTCACATAGAAGAAAGACATTGTAGCCGGGGATTTCCTTTGAGATGGTGAGGTTCGTGAATCTGTTAAGATCAGTATGGAGGTAGTATTAAATGTTTTCACAGGGATAAAGTTGGAGAAATCCCCAGAGCCCAATGAAATGTATCCCAAGCTGCTATGGCAGTTAAGCGAGCAGTTTGCTGGGGCCCTGTGGATACATTTAATACTTTTTTGGCCAAATGTGAGGTGCCGAATGACTGGAGGATAGCTAATGTGGTTCCTTTGTTCAAGAAGGGCAGCAGGGATAGGCCAAGTAATTACAGAGCAGAGAGTCTGACAGCAGGGGGAGGGAAATTATTGGGAAGAATTCTAAGGGACAGAATGAATCAATAATTGGAAAGGCAGGGAACAATTACGGATAGTCAGCACGGATTTAGTAGAGGAGGATACTATCTGATGAATTCAGCTGAGTTTTTTTTGAAATCACGATTTAAAATATTGATGAGGGTCGTGCAGATTATGTGGGTTGCATGGAGTTCACTATGGCCTTTGACAAGGTCCCACATGGAAGACTGGTCCAACAGACCAATGGTTTCCAAGGCAAGATGGCATATTGTATCCACAATTGGTGGGGGGTTGGCTTTGTGTTTGATATTCTTTTACCAGTGGGGTGTACCACAGAGATCTGTGCAGGAACCATTGCTGGTTGTATGTACATTAATACCTTCGATGAGAACGTAGAAGGTATTATCATTAAGTTTCCAGATGACACGAAAGGTGAGGGTGTTTTCACATTGAGGGGGATGGAATCAGGCTGCAGTCTGATGGTTGAGGCTAGGAACAGAATTTCAAGAGAGTAATTTAAATAGACATGTCAGGCAAGAGCCCAGCAGGAAATGAGGGAAAACTGATAAATTTAGCTATTTTATTTCAACATAACAGGCCTAACCAGTCAGGCAGATGAACTTGGTGGATAGACCGGACGTGGGACTGAGACATCATAGATATTACAGAAACACAGCTGAGGGAGGAACAGGACTGAAATCTCAATGTTCCAGGGTACATATTCTACAGGAAGCAGAAAACAGGAGGGGGGATAGGAGGGGGAGTGGAGTTTTTGATCAGTGATACATCACTGCAGCACTTAGAGAGGATATTCCTGGTGATCTCCCAGTGATGCTGTAATCGTGGAAATGAGAAATGAAAATTGGTCATCAGTTTGATATGACTGCACTACAGGCCCTCAATAGTCAGCGGGAAATTGAGTAGCAAGTATGTCGGGAGATCTCAGATATCTGGAAGAAGGATAGTGTTGTAATGATCGTGGATTTTAACTTTTCAAACATAGACATGGAATGCTACAGTGTTCAGAACTTCGGTGGGAGGGATTTGTTAAGCGTGTCCAAGAAAACTCTCCCAGTCAGAATGTAAATCATCGGACTGCAGGAAGGCGAAAGACCTCACCTCCCATTGGGAAATAAGGTATGGAAAGGGACCGAGGTGTTAGTGGGAAAACACTTTGGCAAAGTTACCACAATTGTATTCGTTTGAAAATAGCGATGGAAAAGAACATGGCTGGTCCACAAGTTAATGATCAAAACTGGCCTTGCCTGAATCCAGAAATTGTGAGTCAAGAGCTTTTAACAATTGATTATGGGGGCTATTTGCAGGTAAAGGGACGTCAGGCAGGTGGGAAGCTTTCAAAGGAGAGATAAAATCAGAGGTCAGGGCCAGAATATTCCTGTTAGTGTGAAGGTTAATGCTGACACAAGTGGGAAACACTGGATGACTGTGGGTATTGAGGTTCTGTTCAAGTCAAAGGGGGCACGTGTCACATATAGCCAGCTGGATTAAGGGAATCAATTCAAGAACATTGCGGGTGGAGTAATGCACTTAAGTGGGAAATCAGGAGGGCCCAAAGGGGACCACAGAAAGCTCTGGCTGAGGAAAACTCAAGTATATTAACAACCGAAGATTAAATATTAATTGAATATGGTTCCTTAAAGATCAAATGGGCCATCCAAGTGTGGAACCAAAGGAGATCGCTGAGATCACATTTGAATTAACTGTCGAGAAAGACTGGGAAAACAGGGAAATAAACAGTTACGTCTTCAAAACAGTTCACATAACAGAACAGGAGGTACTGGAGGTTTTAAAATGCATAAAAGGTAGACAAATCCCTGGGAACTAATCAAGGAATTCCCAGGATATTGTGAGAAGGTCAGGAAGATATTGAAGGATCCCGTAAAGAGATTTTTCTCTCACTAACAGCCACGGGTGATGATCTGGAAGCCTGGAGGGTGGCTAATGTTGTGCCAGAGTTTAGGAAAGTCTATGAGGGAAAGCCAGGGACATAAACACCAATTGGCTTGATGTCAGTGATGCATGCGTTGTTGGAAGTGATTCTGCTGGACAGGAGTTGCATGCATTTGCAAATGCAAGGTTTCATTAGGGATAGTTAGCACAGCTTTGGCGTACTGCAGAGAATTCTGATTATTGCAATTTAGGAATCATTTACTAAAACTGTAAATGGAGCAAAGACTGACGAAGATCTTACTGATACCAGAGGGTTTCACAGAATCGGAGAGGCTGTATAAGCTGTAAATCAAAATTGGGGGGGGGGGGGGGGGGGTGGGGGGGAAATAAAGTTAAGGACAATGCAAAGAGATCCTACAGCACGCACATCCAAAAATGCAAATGGAGGTGCAATAGAGCCCCTCAAATATCAGTGAGGCCATCCATGTGTGGATCCACAGGAATTGGGAGAGATCCTAAATGAATATTTCATTTCAGAACGTCTTGTGGACAGAGACTAGGAAACAAAGGGAAAGCAATGGTGATGGCTTTTAAAGAGTCCCCATTACAGAAGAGGTGGTCTGGAGGTCTTAGAACACAAAGGTAAAGAAAGCCCTAGGTCCTGAGAAAGTGTATCCCAGAACATTGATGCAAAGTAGTGGCAGGGACCCTAGCGGTGACTTTATATAGGTTTCGAAAATAATGATGGAGACAGGTAAATTGATTAGCCAACGTCTTTAACCCAGGATAGTGGAGTCCATAACTAGATGGGATTGAAGTGCAGAAGCAGAAGGTGCTAGCAATTTTGTAAAGTGTAAAAATAGGTAAGTCCCCTGGGCTGGATAGGATTTAAACTCGTATTCTCTGGGAAACCACGAAGGAGATTGTTAAGTTTTTGGCTTTGACCTTTATGTTGTCATTGTCTACAGGAATCGTGCCAGAAGGCTGGTGGCCAGCAAATGTTGTCCCTTTGTCCATTAAGGGAAGTAGAGACAACCTTGGTAAGTATATACCTATGAGCCTAACGTTGATTCTGGGTAAAGTGTTGGAAAGGCCTGTAAGAGACAGTATTTATAACCATCTGAAGATGAATAAGTTGATGAGGGATAGTCAACATGCCTTTGTGAAGAGTAAGTCGTCCCTCGAAAACCTCTGAGTTCTCTGAGAAGGTGACCAAAGAGGTGTATGAGGGTAAAGCAGTTGACGTGGTGTATTTGGATTTCAGTAAAGCGTTTGTTAAGGTTCCCCACGGTAGACTATTGCAGACAATACAGAGGCATGGGATTGTGGGTAATTTTGCAGTTTGGATCAGAAATTGGCTCGATGAAAGAAGACAGGGTGTCCTGGTTGATGGGAAATATTCATCCTGGTATTCAGTTACTAGTGGGTTACTGCCAGGATATGGTTTGGATTCACTGCTGCTTGTCATTTAATAAATGACTTGGATGAGGGCATTGAAGTATGGGTCAGCAAATTTGCGGATGACACTAAGGTTGTTAGAGTTGTAGATAGTGATGAAGGATGTTGTAGGTGACACAGAGGCATACATTTGCTACAGAGCTGAACTGAGATTTCGCAAATGGTGTTTAATATGAAAATGTGTGAGGTGATTTACTTTGGAAGGAGTAACAGAAACACAGAGTACTGGACTAATGGTAAGATTCTTGGTAGTGTCAATGAACAGAGGTCTCTGTCCATGTACATTGATCCCTGAAAATTGCCACTCTGGTTGAGAAGTTTGTTCAGAAGGCATTCGGTGTGTCAGCTTTTATTGGTAGAGGAATTGAGTTTCAGAACAATGAGATCATGCTGCAGCTGTACGAAACTCGCGGGTGGCCACATAGTTCAGGTCTCTGCATTACAGGAAGGATGCGTAAGCTTTGGAAAGGGTTCAGAGGAGATTTACTAGGATGTTACATGGTCTGGAGGGAAGGTCTGACAAGGAAAGGCTGAGGGACTTGAAGCTGTTTTTGTTCCAGAGAAAAAGGTTGAGGCGAATGATTTGTGACCTATAAGATAAACAGAGAGTGAGATGGGTTGACAGCCTTTTCCCTCGGATGGTGATGTCTAGCATGAGAGGAGATAGGTTTAAATTGAGGGGAGATAGACGTAGGAGAGATGTCAGAGATAGCTTCTTAACTCGGAGAGTAGTCAGGGTGTGGAAAACACTGACTGCAACAGTAGTAGACTCACCAACGTTAAGATCATTTAAATGGTCATTGGATAGGCATATGGGGGAAAATGGAAGTGTTGGTTCGATCGGCTAAAGATTGGTTTCAGGAGTTGGCAAAACATTGAGGACCGAAGGGCCTGTAGTGCGCTGTCACGTTCTATTGTCTAGAAGGCATAAGTATGAGGTGAAAGAGCAAAGGAATTGGAGGAGAACATTTTCCACACAAAGGATGTTGCAGGTGTGTAATGAGCTTCCGGGGAAGTAGTAGAGAAAAGAAAAATAGCAACATGTCAAAGATATTTTGGCAGAAACACGGAGAGGAGAAGGTTTGGAAGGATATGGGTCAAATGCAGGGAAACGTGTCTCAGTCAGCGACTCTGGTCAGCATAGACTGGTTGGTTCGATGAAACCGTTTCCGTGCTGCATGTCTCCAGTTCTTGGAGAGAAGACTACCGAGATAACGCATGTTGTAGACACTGAAGCAAGTTACAGCGATAGGCACGGTAGAATGGAATGCAGTACATTTCAAATATGTGAAGCGACTATCGGGAAGGGAGGAGGTTAGAGTGGTAGGAATTGTTACAGGAATCAAAAAATATTGAAGGCATTGGACCACAAGACATGCCATAGATACAGTGTTGCAGAGTAGTGAGTCTTACTACAACAGAACTTAAAGAGGGGGCGGTGATTGAGCCTGGGCTTTTGGCTGTACTGTGCTTCCCCTCCAACACTGCATCTCTGTCACGTCGTGTTAACAGATGTTTGGAGTTATCTCATTGTTCTTTTCTCTGTGTTCTGCTGCTGATCTTACCTCACTACAGGATTTATTGAAGGCTACAGATCTCTCTGCCCGGCGACTGACCACCTGCGTTCAATGAGGTGATGGATGAAACACCCCGCAATTGGGAAGTCTATTGAGTCAGGACTTTTCTCAACACCGACAGGAGACAGAGAAATAGACAGAATGGGAAATGAGATTGATGGAGTGAGGGTTACACATGGAGAATGGCAATGTCGCCCACAGAGATCCGGAAAATCCCAAACTCCATCACTGGCCTGTGCTGCCTCGTCTCTTCGAGGTGAAGAATTTTGTTAGTTCAGGGTCAGGAGTAGCTGCAATAGAGATAGAGAGAGACAGAGAGAGACAGAGAGAGAGAAAGACAGAGAGAGAGATAGAGAGAGACAGAGAGAGACAGAGAGAGAGAGAGAGAAAGAGAGAGAGAGAGAGACAGAAAGAGAGATAGAGTAATTGGATCCACACAGTGAGGGATACCACTTGAAGCGATATTACTTAATAATCCCAGAGTGCTGGAAGATGTCAGGATCACACAATTGTATTGGAAGAATGGGTTTTACTTCATGATGCACTGGTATAACTGGACATGAATGAGCAACAAGGGAGTAGGCAAAGTGATTGCCGATCAATAATTTTAAAAATGATAATTAACAATCCATAAATAAGCATGAATCCATTGCTGATGTACAAAAATCCAAACACGTCCTTTCGAGAAGGAAATCTGTCCATCCTAACGTGGTCTGCATGACATACCCACAGCAAAATATTTGCCTCTCAAGACCCCCTGAAATGGCCGAGCAAACTACTCAGCTAAAAGGCAGCGAGGGCTGGGCAAGAAAGGCTGGTCAGCCAGAGACACCAACATCGCATATCTGATTTCAAAAATAATGCATTAGGACTGTGCTGGGACCAGTGTCCTGGCCACTCATGTTGGTAGATCTATGAACAGGGCTTTAAGCTGACAGAGAGGATGCAGGGACAGGGTTCAGGTGAAACGAGCTTTCGAAATCCAAAGAGAACATGTGAATCATCGGAACAGCATGGGGATGTGGTTGAAGACAAACAGAAATGAACAGAAAGGGACAGAGTTTAACTAAAATTGTACATCAGTGAATAGGTTTGTGACAGGAGATTGTGGGAAAGAGTAACTTGTGTTTTTTTTAATGGACAACGTCGCTGCAATAAGGTAGATGGATTTGTGACACAGAGACAAAAGAGATTTAGATAGGAGGGCGAACAAAAGTTTTCAATTGTTCACAACCAGGCAAAATGGGCAACGCGAACAATAATGAATAACAAAGGCATTACAGAGAGAAAAAAAAACATTTGGCCGCAGATCGTGATGTCGTATCAGTCTGAATGTAAATTCTGGCTACTACTTGCTAAGGAGACAAGAAGCAGAACAGTTTTAGCCAGTGAACAACATTTATTGCTCATCACTGCATTAAACAGGAACTCATTGAAATTTTTGACAAAGGCATAATTCAAAATTCGTCCAATCTTAACAGTCACACTGACAATAGTAATATTGGAGGAGGAGTTCGGAGATTTTTTTTTTCAATGTTTCTTGGAATGAAGCATTGTACAACTGGCTCGGGATGATGCTATCTCAGACCGACTGTTGCGTGCTGAAACTTAGCGAATATGTCATGTAAGCTGGAGAGATCCTCCGGGAAATTGTGATAAAGTGCAGTTTAAAGGAATATAACGTTTTAAAGTGAATCACAGAAAGGGCAAGCTACAACTAAAAACAAAAACAGTCATTAACACGAGTTTGAGAGGAGAACTGACCAAGTTAAACAGGCTAAACAGACAGAAATATGTGTCTGTAAATGAACAGTGGAAAACATTTAAAGGAACAGTGTAAATCATTCAACAAAAGGAGACTGCATTGAAACAGATAAAACCTCAGCAAGAAATTCCTACCATTCCCTCAATCAGGACAAAATGGATCGTATTAGATTATGATGCTGAGAAGTACTTAAAATTCAGAAGTGAGAGAGTGTTTTACGAGTATGTTTTAAAGGGATTGCATAGGATCTGCTTGCAGAAGGAGGGCATTGGAAAGGGGAATAATTATCAGAGATTAATGACACGACAGGAATAGGGAGACGTGAAGATCCTGGAGGTGCTGAAAGCGTTACAGAGAGTGATCAGGGTGGTGTTACAAAGTGGTTACAGAGTGGTGTTACAAAGCCAGTACGAATTGCTGCAGCTGGAGGGGTTTGCAGAAGTAGGGAGGGACATGTGTATTTTTATTTATTCATTCATGGGATGTGGGTGTCACTGCCTGGACTAGCATTCTTTGACCCCACTGCTAATTGCTCAGAGAGCAGCTCAGAATCAGCCATATTGCTGTGGATTTGGAGTCACATGTTAGCCAGACGAGATTTGAATGGCAGATGTCCTGCCCTCAAGCAGGTAGGTGAACCAGATGGGTTCTTCCTACTGATCAGCAATGCATTAATGGTAGCCCCACCAGTGCCTTGTTCAGATACAACATGACATCCTAACTCTTACTTTCCATGCTCTGCACAATGAAAGTAACTATCTCAAACGCCTGCTCCTCCAGCCTGTCTGCTTGTGACACCACATTCAAAGAACTGTGTACCTGCATCCCTGGGTCACTGCTTGACAACACTACCCAGGGCCCGAATATTGACTGAACAAGTCCCACCCTGGTTTGTTTCACCAAAATGGAGCACTTCACATTTATGTAATTAACTTAATCTGGTATTTGTCAGCGCACTATCTCAGCAGTATTGTTAATCTTGTTGTATAACAGATAACCTTCTCCACTGTCCACTTTACCTCCAAGTTCAGTGCCATACACAAATCTTACTTACCTGGAAACCAATACTCCCATCTAAAGCATTTATCCAAATGACAGACAACAGTGGACCCACTACCCCGCTGACAACATGCCTCCAGTCTGAAAAACAACATGTCTCCCATCATCCTCTGTCTCCGACCATCAAGCCAAATTTGTATCCAGCTGCTTGCTCCCCCTGAATGCCATATCCTTTTACACTGACTTGAGCACAAGGAACGTAGAACACAGAACAGTACAGCACAAGACCCTTCGGCCATGATGCCATGCCAACCTTTTATCCGACTGTAAGATTAAAGTAAGCTACATACCCTTCATTTTACTGCCATCCATGTGCCTAATCAAGAGTCTATTAAATGTCCCTAATGTATATAATTTTACGACCACTATTGGCAGTGCATTCGAATCATGTACCATTCTCTATCCTCTTATCCATCCTCCATTCAGATTAAACTTATGCCACCTTGTAATAGCCATTGATTCCATAGGAGAAAAATTCTCTCACTATTCACTCTCTGTGCCTCTCATCATCTTGTTCACCTCTACCAGGTCGCCCCTCACCCTTCTTCTCTCCTATGAACAACGCCTTCGTTCCGTCAACCTTTCTTCATAAGAAATGCACTCCATTTCAGGAAGAACCCTGGTAAATCTCCTATGTACTCTCTCTGAAACTTCCACATCCTTCCTGCAAGCAGGGGACCAGAACTGAACACAATATTCCAAGTGTGGTCTCACTAGGACTCTATAAAGATGCAGTAAAACCTTACAGCTCATAAAATCAATCTTCTTGCTAAGGAAAGGCAACAGAGCATATGACTTTTTAACAACCTGATCGACGTAGGTGGAACCTTTGAGGGATCTATGGACATGGACCCCGTGATCTCTCTGTTCCTCCACACTGCCAAGTATTCTGCCTTTCACACTGTATTCTGTATTCAAATCCCACCTTCCAGAATGAATCACTTCACACTTTTCCAGATTGAACTCCATCTGCCACTTCTAGCCCAGGTCTGCATCCTGTCAATGTCCCATTGCAACCTACAGCAGCCTTCTACATTACCCTCCACTCAACCAACCTTCATGTGATTGGCAATCTTACTAACCCACTCTTCAACATGCACATCAAAGTTATTTCTAAGGAAAGCAAAGAGCAGATCTACAAAACCGATTGTTGCAGAACACCACTTGTCACTGAGCTCAGACTCAGTACTGTCCATTTGCTGCCACCCTCTGTCTTCTCTGGGTCATTCAATCCTATATCCAGACAGACAAATTTCCCTGTATGTCATGCCTCCTTATTTTCTGAATGATATATCAACGTATTCTGTCATATCCTCAAAGAATTTAATAAGATTTGTAAGGTATGACCTGCACCTCATAAACCCATGCTGACTGTCTAAAATTTAACTATAGTTTTCCAAGTAGTCATAAATGCTGTCTCTCAAAATCCTCTCCAATAATTTGCACACCACAAACATAAGACTTAATCTGTAATTCCCAGGATTCTACCTCCCTCACATGGCCCGGATTCTACAAATCTCCCCTTCTCTGCCATGTTCCGGAGAAGGGTACTGGAGGGTGGTCACGGAGATAGGGACTGATATCAGGACTGGAGGATTTTGCAGTCATTAGGAGGTTTGCAATGCCAAAAGGAGGCTTCAGTAATTGTGAGGTTTCATGGTGATAATGGCTTTTCTGGAGGGCGGGAGAGAGGATTGTGGGGAAATGAGGTGTTCCACAGTTTATGTGTTTTGTTAGGACTGCATGAGGTTACTGAGTTGGGGAGGGTTTAAGCACTGGTGCATGTTACATAAACATGGTTTTGGTTGCAATGGCAGGAAGAGGATTCAGGAAGCTGGAGAGTATGAGGCTGAACAATGTTACACAAGTGGGAAACGTTGTCAGGAGTGAAGGTGTTTACAGAGACAGCAATGGTCTGATATGGAGCATAGCACTTAGATTTGGAGGATTGTGGGGACTTAGAGGTGATTTCACAGGGAAGGAGAACCATAAACCCACAGGATGTAACAGAAATGTGGAGAGCTGTAGGGCTGATAGGCGTTCATGGATTTGGGAAGGTTGCGAGGGACGGAGCAGTTTACAGGGTTTCGAATGTTTGTCGGACTGGGCTGGATCGCAGAAAGGGAGTGTTTTAGGGAACTGAGCAGATTACAGAGATAAAGATATTTGTATCGATTGGAAGGACAAACAGAGATATACAGATTCATCGTGACTGCAGATGTTTATAGATATAGGAAGGCTTAGGTTCTGGGGGTTATTTAGACATGGAGGCTGATGAATCTGGAATATTTTTCAGAGCTTGGGATAGCACGTTTGGTGAGAGATAGTTTCACAGATAAGGGAGCATTGCATAAACAGGAGGAAGTTCCTGCGGAATGTAGGGTTGGAGGGGAGGGTGACGTTTGCACAGATAGGGGGTAAGAGCTGGAAAAGGTTATGGAGATGGGTAGATGATGGAAAGATTGGAGGACCTCATATTGAAGGGGTGATAGTGACGGGAGGATGTTAAATAGATGGTGGGTCTAGTCGGAACTAGATTGGGAGAGGCACAGGCATTGGAGTTGTTTCTGCAGGTTGGGAATGTTGCAAGGACATGGCAAGATTACTCAGATAGGGATGGTTTTCGGGTCTCAACAAACTGATGGTGTTTTAGAGACTGGAAGAGGTTTTGTAGATAGAGAGGGATTTAAGAGCTGCAGGAGCTTATGGAGAGTTGAAGAGTTGGAGCAGTTTACAGAGGGAAGTTTCTTCAACAGAGTAGGTCACAGATAGTGAACGTTGTGTTGTCTGAGTAAGTTCAAGAGAGCGAAAGTTTTCAGGTCTGGAAGAGATTACACTGACAGGGACGTTTGAAGAGAATGATGCAAAAATGCATGGAGAAGGTTACACAGATAGGGAGGGATGTAGGGTCTGAAGGGGAATACACAGAGATGGAAGATTGTATTGTTATACGGAGCTTAGAGGAATAGGGACTGGTGTAGGGATTGACACAGATAGGGAAGGTTGTGTTTTTGATTAAGGTTACACTGATGCAGACATTGTTAGGGAGAGTTTAATGGACTACAGAGCAGCTCCGAGAGAATGTATTAAGGGGAGTGGAGGAGATTACAGACACAGAGATGGCTGTCGGGTTCAAAAGAGCTTCGACAGATCCTCAGTGCTGTAAGGCTGGAGGAAGGTAATAATAATGAGGTTTGCCAAGACTTAATTACTTCATTGATATAGAACAGGTCTCACTATGTAACTGTCAAAGGGAAATTGAGGCAGTCCAAACGAATTTTCAGAGATACAAATGTTTATGGGAGTTTCAAGAGGGAACAGTGATTCGGAGTGCTGTAATAAATGCCAATAGTTATAAGGAGGGTTCTAAAAGCAGGAAGAGGTGACAATCCTATCGATCTTTGTAAGGACTGGAGAAGCTTACATAGACAAAGTGTGTTTGAGAGAGTGGAGGAGATTACAGTGATAAGGAGAATATTGGGGATGAGGCAAGGTTCAAGAAACGGGGATGGTTGACAGGGTTGGGTGAAGATCGGAATATAATCTCCACAGTGTGCACCCAGACCATTCGGCCCAATCAGTCCATTACAACCCTCGGAAGAGCATCCTACCCAGACCCAACCCTCTACATATCCATTAAACCCTGCATTTCTAATGGTGAACTTACTTAAACCACACATTCCTAAATATTACAGTCAATTTATGATGGATGATCCACTGATCGTGCACATTTTGGACTGTGGGAGAAAACCAGAGTACCCAGAAGAAACCCAAATAGTCGGAGGGAGAACATGCAAAGTCCACACAGCCAGTCGCCCAAGGCTGGAATTGAAGCCAGTTCTCTAACGCTGTGAGGCTGCAATGCCAACTATTGAGTCAAGGTTGAAACTTTATTGCTGGAACAGCACAGCAGGTCAGGCAGCATCCAGGGAACAGGAGATTCGACGTTTCGGGCACAGGCACTTCTTCAGGAATCCGAAACGTCGAATCTCCTGTTCCCTGGATGCTGCCTGACCTGCTGTGCTGTTCCAGCAATAAAGTTTCAACTTTGATCTCCAGCATCTGCAGACCTCACTTTCTCCTCAACTATTGAGTCAACCCTATATCTGATTACACAGAGCACTGCAGACATTAGACCAGGTCACAAAGTTCACTAGGAGGAGAATGTAGTTAGGGACATGAGAAGGTTACATAAATGGTGTACATGAGAGGGACTGGAGTAGGTTAACCCATTGGGAGTGCTATGGATTCTCGAGACAATTGGAGGTAGGGGCGGTTGGGGAAGACTGGATGAAGTTAGTCATATTCAGACTTGTACACAATGGGTAAGGTTACCAAGGCAAAAGTGAGGACTGCGGATGCTAGAAACCAAAGTTTGGATTAGAGTGGTGCTGGAAAAACACAGCAGATCAGGCAGCATCCGACAAGGGAAGTTACCGAGTTAGCAAAAATTCTATGGACTGGCTGAGGATATAGACAGGGGCAATTGTGTAATGAAAGTTGTTACAACAATTGAGAGGATATGTCAGACACGTGGATGGTTTTAGTGGCCGCAGGATGTTCGAGAGCTAGGAAGGCGAGTACTGACTGCAGGTGGTCAGAGGTAAGGAACATTGTAGAGATGGGAGTTAGTCACAGAGACAGAGCAGATTGAAGAGAGAGAGAGGGCAAGGTTACAGATCTCGGGAGTGTTCGAATAGCTTCAGAACGTTACACGAAATGAGTATTAGCAACAAATGCTGTTGGAACTGAAGGAATCTTTACCGACTGTGAGGTGAAATGGATGATGGAATGTTAGAAGTAATGGGATGCTGTAGGACAGGATGGATGTGTGCTGTGGAGACTGGAGAAGGTTACAGTGACATCATGTGCTGGAGTTGCTGGAGGAAGGTACACAGATGGACGGGTCAGTCAGTCAGGGCCTGATGTTCCAGACTGAGTGGGCTGTAGGTGCTGGACAAGGTGACAGACAGAAGGATTTTTGTAGCAGTTTGGTGATAGTCGTCATAACACTAGGTTTCAAAGTCATTTTGGAAAATGGATAGTGTAGAAGTGAAGAGGCCAGATCTGGGGAAGCCGCTTAATCATTAGAACATCAGTATCACTGGGCATTATCACTATCACGAGTCAGGGTCTGGCAAACACAGACTGGGAGGAATTATTTGCAGTTTGGGTCATATTCGGAAAGAGGAAGAACGTGGAAGTGATACAGTGAGAATTCAGGTCCAGTGTGCTCTTCGGTGAGTGAATCACAAAGGCAGTCACTCCAGCTCCAATAACTGGTCAAGTGATATCGTGAGCTTGATGAAGGAAGTACAGTGTGATAGAAACAGGCGAAGCCTTTCAATACTATAGCGAGTGCAAGGGGGTCCTTAAAATTAGGGGCAAAGAGTGGGCATGAAATATCAATAGACAATAGACAGTAGGTGCTCTCGTAGGCCATTCTACCCTTCGAGCCTGCACCACCATTCAGTATGATCATGGCTGATCATCCTTAATAAGTATCCTGTTCCTGCCTTATCTCCATAACCCTTGATTCCACAATCCTTGAGAGCTCTATCCAACTCTTTCTTCAATGAATCCAGAGACTGGGCCTCCACTTCCCTCTGGGGCAGAGCATTCCACACAGCCACCACTCTCTGGGTGAAGACGTTTCTCATCATCTCTGTCCTAAATGGTCTACCCCGTATTTTTAAGATGTATCCTCTGGTTCGGCACTCATCCATAATATCCTTGGCTGATACTGTTAAGGAAAGGTCACAAGGTATTTTATCAATACAGTTAGAGTAAGGTTTACCAGTTGAAGAGTTGCCCCTGCTAGAAACAAAAGGGACAATCAGTGAATGGAGTCAGAGGAAGTAGGTCAGGTCTTCAATGAATATTTCCCATCTGTATTAACACAGGAGAAAGACATTGTAGGAGGGGATTTCAGTTGGGATGGTGACGTTCTCGAACGTGTTAAGATTAATAAGGATGAGGTATTGAATGTTTTCACAGGCATAAAAGTGGAGAAATCAACCAGTGCCCAATGAAATGTATCTCAGGCTGCTATGGGGTTAAAGAGTGGACATTGTTGGGAACCTGGCGGATATATTTAATACTTTGCTGGCCACAGGTGGAGTGCCGAATGACTGGAGGCTCGTTAATGTGTTTTCTTTGTTCAAGAAGGGCAGCAGGAATAGGCCAGGTAATTACAGAGCAGATAGTCTGGCAGCAGGGGGATTGAAATTATTGGAAACAATTGTAAGGATGAAGCAACGCTTGCAAGGGCAAGGATCAACCCGGCTGAGTAATTACGGATTTGGTAGAGGTAGATACTGTCTGAGGAATTCAGTGGAATTTTTTGAAATGTCGTCGAAAAATATTGATGAGGGCAGTGCATATGATGTGGGTTACATGGACTTGAATAAGGCTTTAGACAAGGTCCCACATGGAAGGCTGGTTCAAAGGTAAAGAGTCATTTCGATCCAAGGCAAGTTGGCAAATTGGATACAAAATTAATGGATAGTCTTCTTTGTGTTGAAATTCTTTCACCAGTGGGTGTATCACAGGCATCTGTGCAGGAACCATTGTTTATTATGTACATTAATAATTCGGATTTGAAAGCAGAAGGTATCATTAGTAGGTTTGCAGATGACATGGAAGGTGAGGGTGTTGTCCTCTGTGAGAAGGATGGTCTCAGGCTACAGTCTGATGTCAATCAGATGACAATCCGAGCAGAGTTTAGTTCTGATCAAAATGAAGCAATAACTTGTAGGAGGTATGATAAGTGAAGGACAGACATGAATGGTAGGTCTTTGTGGATTACTGAGGAACACAGGGACCTTCGTGGACAACTCCATAGATCCTTGAAGATGTAAGGACAAGGAGACAGGGTGGCAAGACTCCTGCACTGGGAGCGCGAGGGGGACCCATATCCTGGTGGGGCGAATTGATAGAGCTGCTTGAGAGGATATCATCTAGCCTGGCAGGGTGTTGAACCTTTAACAGTGGTAAGGCCAGAAAGCAGATTGAGACTGGTACACAGGTTATAGAGAGTGATTTGAACAGACAAGGCAGGCAAGAACGTAGCATGGAATGGGTGAAGTCTGATTATTAAATTGCATTTATTTGAATGCAAGAGGCCTGACAGCTGAAGAAGATGAACTCAGGTCATGGTTTGGAACATGGGACTGGGATATTATAGTTATTACAGAAACACAGCTGAGGGAGTGGTAGGACTGGCAGCTCATTGTTTGAAGGTAGAGATGCTGCAAGAAGCATCGAAGGGGAGCAAAGAGAGGACACGTAGTGTTGTGTTTTGATTGCATCGATCATCCCAAAAGTACATACAGAGGATGTTCCCGTGGGATAACCCAGTGAAGCTATGTTCGTGGAACTGAGAAATAATCATCACTTTGATACAATTGTCCTACTAACCCCGAATAATCCGTGGCAGACTGAGGAATAAATATGTCTGGAGATCACAAATATCAATCAAAATGTTTGGGCTCTTATGAAATGGCTTTTTTATTTCACTTTCCATCTTAGACTGGGACTGCCAGTGTTCCGCGTTTGCAAGCGAGGAGTTTGAGAATTGTGTTCCAGAAACTCCAAATCAATATGTAAATGGCCTGAATAGAGAAAGGGGCCAAACTTGACCTGCCCTTGGGAAACAAAGTAGGGAAAGGCACTGAGGTGTTCGTGGGGAAGTATTTTGCCAGAGTGCCCATAGTTGTTTTAGTTTGAAAACAGCAATAAAAAAGGATAGGCCTGGTCCACAAGTTCAAGTTATAAAATGGGGCCAGATTAATTTTGATCGTATTAGCCAGGAACTTTCAAAATTTGATTGGGGAGTCTATATCCAGGGAACGTGAATTCTGGCAAGCGAGAAAATTTTAAAATTGAGATAAATTCAGCGTTCAGCGACAGCAAGTTCCTGTTTGTGTGCAGCTTATTGCTGACAGCATTTGGAAATACTGGCTGTCTATTGAAGGTCAGTTCAAGGAAAAGGGGGCGCATGTCAGGTATAGCCAGTTGTATCAAGGGAATCCCTGCGGACCACAGGGGCTATAGGAATGTACCTTGGGTGGAAATCAGGATTGAATAAAGGTTACATGAAATAGCCTTGGCAGAGAAGGATAAGGCGAATCCAAAAGTGATTGTAAATAATATATTAAGAGTAAAAGAATAACGAGGGAGAAAATAGGGACCCTTAAACACCAATGAGGCCATCGATGTGTGGAACTGCAGGATATTTGCTAAGACACGACACAATTGTTTCACTCCAGAACTTACTGTTCACAAGGACCGGGGAACTCAGGGAACAAGAGTAATACGTTAGGCCACAATTGGAGTTATCTGCAATTCCAGTCTCCCTGAGATAGGAATGATGTTGTGAAACTTGAAAGTGCTCAGAAAAGATTTACAAGATATTGCCGGGATTGTTGCTGAATAAGCTGGGGTTATTTTCCCTGCAGCATTAGAGAGGTAACCTCACCGATGTTATATAAACATGAGGAGTATGGATTGTGTAAACATTCAAGGTCTTTTCTCAGGGTTTGGCGACTCGAAAACTAGATGGCTTAGGTTTAAGATTAGAGGGGAAATGTTTAAAAAGGACCGAAGGGACAGCTTTTTCACGCACACGGTAATGCATGGATGGAATGAGCTGAGAAAGAAAGTAACAGATACTGACACTATGTCAACATTTAAAGGGTAACTGGATGGGTATATGAATAATAAGGGTTTAGAGGTACATGTTTACAAATACTGGTAAATGGGATGGATTTATCTAGATCTTCTGGTCAGCATGGATGAGTTGGACTAAAAGGTCTGTTTCCATGTTGTACATCTCTAGACTTGAAAAGAAGCATGTTACAGAAGAGATGGTGCTGGAGGTTTTAAAAAACAAAGGTATGGAAAGCCCCAAGACGTGATTAAGTGTATCACAGGACATTGTGCAATGCTATGGAAGAAATTGTGGAGCCATGAGCAAAGGTATTTGTTTCACTGAGAGCCATATGTGATGGGCTGGAAGGATGGAAGGTGGCATCATTGACTGTGAAGGATTTTTGCGAAGATTACAAAGGGATCTTGATGACATGGGTGAATGGGCTTAAAAACTGTAGGTGGAATTCAATCTGAATAAATGTAAGGTAGTGCATCTGGTAAAATAAGCAAGGGCCTCGGTAGTGTTTTAGAGCAGAGGGACCGCCATGTTCAGCTGCATACTTCTTGAAGTTTGCATCACAAGATGGTTAAGACGGTGCTTGGCATACTTGACTATTGTTCAGTCCATAGAGTGTAGGATTTGGGACGTCATATTGATATTGTACAGATATTGTTGGGGCCTCTTCTGAAATACTTTGTCCAGTTCTGGTCGCCCAGTTTTAGGGAAGATATTATTAAGCAGCATGGTGTTCAGAAGAGATGTGCCATGATGTTGCTGGATATGGAAGGCTTGAGTTCTGAAAAATGGCTGGATATGCTGAGTCTGTTTTCACTGGAGCCTGGAGGATGAAAGATGAACTTATACAAATTTATAAAATGATGAGGGCTATAGATAGAGTTAATGGCAGTTGTCTCAAGAGGAGTGGCCACATTTTTATGATTAGAGGAGAGAAATGTTCACAAAAAGACATGAGGGGCAAATTGTTACACAGAGTGCGGTTGAGTGCGGAATGAACTTCCTGAGGAAGGGGTGGACGTGGGTACAATTACAACGTTTAAAGACTTTTGGTTAAGCACATGAATAGGAAACGTTTGGAGGGATATGGACCAGCAAGAAACAACTGGGAAGAGTTTAGTTTGAATTGTGGTTGATTTCAACCTAAGGGTCAGTTTGCATTCTGTCCAACTCTATAACAAGAATATGGTTTTGTTCCATTTTTTGAGAAAGGCTGCGATGGAAAGCCATGGAACTAAAGACCAGTTAGCCCAATGTCAGTGGTGGGTAAATTGTGGAAGTGATTCTGCCAGATAGGAGTTACATACATTTGGAAAGGCAAGAATTGATGAAAGATAGTCTGCACAGCATTGTGCATACAAAGTCAGGTCTCACTTACTTGAATGCTTTTGTTGAAGTGGTGACCATACATTGTCGACATTCATGTCAGAAGGACTTTGACAGGGTTTAGAATGATTTACTGTTTCATAAGGTGAGATCACATGGGATCAGGGAGAGCTAGGCAACTGGATAAAAAGTTGGCTTGACAGTAGGAGACAGAGGGTGGTGGGAGAGCGTTGTTGTTCAGACTAGAGGCCTGTGACCAGCAGTATGCTATAAGGATCGGACTGAGTCCACTGATGTGCATCATCTACATAAACTATTTGGTTGAGAATATAGAAGTCATTGTTAGTAATTTTATGGATAATCAAATTAATGGTGTCGTGGGCAGTGAATATGGTTATCAAAGGGGATATTTACCAAGTGGGCCAGTGGGCCAAGCAATGAAGATGGAGTTGAATTCAGGTGGTGGATTTTGTTAAGACAAACCATGTCGGACTAACAGAGTTCATAGCAGGGCTCTGGGCAGTGTTATCAAATAGAGAGACACCAAGGGGTGCAGTTACATTGTTCCCCACCCTGGGGGACAGGGTGGGGAATGCAGAATTTGGCACATTTACCCTCATTGGCCAGCACTTTGATGCACAGGTCGGAGATATTTGGAACAATGTCCTAAATATTTCCCTTGAACAGAGTGGCTACTGGGTGACCTTATCAAGGTTTACAAAATCTTGTGGGCCCTGAGTGAGGTGAATAGCCAAGGGTCAATGAGTCTAAAACTAAAAAGTATAAACGGGAGGTGAGAGAGCAAGGATTTAAAGAAGGAATTGAAGGGCAACATTATCCACAGAGGATGTTGCATAGACGGAACGGACTGGTAGAGGAAATTGGAGAAACATGTACAATTGCAACAAGGAAAATACGATTGAGCATGTACATGGAGAGGAGAAGTTTTGAACAGATATGGGCCAAACGCAGGCAAAAGCGAGTCATTCAGCTTGGGCAAGTGGTCCGCATGGATCAGTTGGACATAAGTTTCTGTTTCCGTGCTGCATGACTCTGTCTCTAGTTACTGGAGGACAAGACTACTGAGATAAGGCATGTTGTAGACACTGAAGCAAGTTACAGCGATAGGGATAGTAGTCTGGAATGCAGCACATTTCAAATATATGGAGGGACTATCGGAAAGGGAGGAAGTTACCGTGAGTGGAACTGATTTAGGTGTTACACATGTTTCAAGACTCTGGTCGATGATACATTCCATAGATACAGTGTTGGAGAGGGAGCGCAGAGCAGAAAAATCCCAGGCAGCATCTACACCCTCTTGTGAGAGGCCTGCTTATCTCCTCTGTTATACCGATGCTCACGAAATCAGCACAGTCCTAGATTGATAGCTGTGCTGTCTTAGTACAATGTAAAGTGGAGGAAGAGATTGATCCTTGGGTGTGTCTGTAAAATGCTCTCCCTCTTGCACTGTATCGATGTCATGTCTTGTTAGCCGCTGTTTGGAGCCCTATCATTGCTCTCTGCTCTGTGCACTGTGAGTAATCTTACCTCACTGCGGGACTTATTAAAGGATCCAGATCACCCTGCCCTTTGTCTCTCTGGCTGACCAAACATCTTCAAAGTGGTGATGGACGAGGAACCCGGCAGCCTGTAGTCTTTGGAGTCCAGAACTTCCTGAGTATCTAAAGGAGACAGATAAATAGACAGGATGAGAAATTAGGAAGGAGGTAAAAACAATAACTGCAGATGCTGGAAACCAGATTCTGGATCAGTGGTGCTGGAAGAGCACAGTAATTCAGGCGCTGCTCGTTGGATGCTGCCTGAATTGCTTTGCTCTTCCAGCACCACTGATCCAGAGGATGAGAAATTAGACTGCTGTAGTGTGGGTTACAACACAGGTCTGGAAAATCCCAGTCTCCATCCCTGATCTGTGCTGCTGCGTCTCTCTGGAGTGGAAAATTCTGTTGGCTCAGGACCTGGAGAAACTGCAAGAGCGAGAAACACTGACAGAGCCAGCAATTAGACCCACACACTGAGGGATACCACATGGAACGAGACTGAGTGATAGCACTAGTTTTCAGAATGATTTCAGGATCAAACACGTTTGTAGGAAGAACGGACTTAGCTTCATTATATACTGGTATCAGTGATCAGCGATGAGCAAACAGTCAGTAGGCGAAGTGATGGCTCAGTGGTATTATTGCTAGAGCATGCATCCCAAATCTCAGCTAATGTTCAGGGTAGACAGGTTTGAATCTCACCATCAGAAATGGAGAAAATTGAAATCAATTTTTTTTTTACATTGTAATTAACAATCGATAAATACGTATGAAACCATTGCTGAAGTACAAATAAAGCCCAAACACTTGTCCTTTCGAGAAGGACATCTGCCCATCCTCACTTGGTCTGCACGACATACCCACAGCAAAGTATTTGCCTCTCAATTACCCTCTGAAATGGCCGAGCAAGCTACTCAGTTCAAGGGCAGCGAGGGATGGGAAAGAAGGGCTGGTCAAACAGAGACCCCACATCTCACACCACATTTTAAAAAATCTATTGGAATGGTCCACCTGGAACTGTGATGGGGCCAGTGTCCTGGGAAATCATGTCGTAGGTTTATGAGCAGGGCCTTAAAATGACAGTGAGGGTGCAGAGACAGGGTTCAGGTGAAAGGAGCTTTACAAATGCAAAGAGAAAATATGAAGCATCCGTGCAGATGAAAGGAACAGGTTGGGACAAAGCTGCACTAAAGCAGCACATTGTCGAATTGGTTTGTGACAGGAAATTGTGGGAAAAAGGAGCATTATGTTCTCTTGTCGAATGGAAAAAGTCTCATCAATGAGGTAGATTGATTTGTGACAAAGAGATAAAAGATATTTAGATAGCAGGGAGACGTGGTTACAGGGCGAACAAAAATAGTTAATGGTTCACAACCTTGGGCAAACGCAATCAAAATGGGCAACGCTAACTGTAATGGATAACAAAGGCATTACAGAGAAAGCATCTGGCCGCAGATCATGAAGTAGAGTCAGTCTGAATGTACGTTCTGGCTACTACTTGTCAAGGAAACAAGTAGCAAAATAGTTTTAGCCACCTAAAAGCATTCCATTGCTCATCACTGCATTAAACAGGAAGTCGTTGGAATTTTAAAAAATAAACACATTGTGATAATTTTGGGAAACTTCAATATTCGTATAATCTGGGATAAT
>NC_057717.1:66978790-66989297 GCF_004010195.1 Chiloscyllium plagiosum | reverse complement strand
CACTATCCTTGAGAGCTCTATCTAACTCTTTCTTAAATGAATCCAGAGAGTGGGCCTCCACTGCCCTCTGGGGCAGAGTGTTCCACACAGCCACCACTCTCTGGGTGAAGAAGTTTCTCCTCATCTCTGTCCTAAATGGTCTACCCCGTATTTTTAAGCTGTGTCCTCTGGTTCGGTACTCACCCATCAGCGGAAACATGTTTCCTGCTGCCAGAGTGTCCAATCCTTTCATAATCTTATATGTCTCAATCAGATCCCCTCTCAGTCTTTTAAACTCAAGGGTATACAATCCCAGTTTTTCAGTTTTTCAGTGTAAGGTAATCCCGCCATTCCAGGAATTGACCTCGTGAACTACACTGCACTCCCTCATTAGCCAGAATGTCTTTCCTCAAATTTGGAGACCAGAAGTGCACACAGTATTCCAGGTGTGCTCTCACCAGGGCCCTGTACAGCTGCAGAAGAACCTCTTTGCTTCTATACTCAATCCCTCTTGTTATGAAGGCCAATATGCTATAAGCCTTCTTCACTACCTGCTGTACCTGCATGCTTGCCTTCATTGACTGGTGTACAAGAACACCCAGATCTCTCTGTACTGCCCCTTTGCCTAAATTGATTCCATTGAGGTCGAAATCTGCCTTCCTGTTCTTGCCACCAAAGTGGATAACCATACATTTATCCACATTAAACTGCATCTGCCATGCATCTGTCCACTCACCTGACTTGTCCAGTTCACCCTGTAATCTCCTAACATCCTCATCAAATCTCACCCGGCCACCCAGCTTTGTATCATCAGCAAATTTGCTAATGTTATTGCGGATACCATCTTCTATATCATTAACATATATTGTAAAAAGCTGCGGTCCCAGCACGGATCCCTGCGGTACTCCACTAGTCACCGCCTGCCATTCCGAAATGGAGCCGTTTATCACTACCCTTTGTTTCCTATCAGCCAACCAATTTTCAAGCCAATCTAGTACTTTGCCCCCAATATCATGCGCCCTACTTTTACTAACTAACCTCCTGTGTGGGTCTTTATCAAAGGCTTTCTGAAAGTCCAGGTACACAACATCTACTGGATCTCCCTCGTCCATCTTCAGAGTTACATCCTCAAAAAATTCAAGAAGATTTTAGTCAAGCATGATTTTCCCTTCATAAATCCATGCTAACTCTGTCCTATCCTGTTACTACTATCCAGTTGTGCCGTAATTTCATTCTTTACAATACACTCCATCATCTTACCTACCACTGAGGTCAGACTAACTGGTCTATAATTTCCTGCTTTCTCTCTCCCACCTTTCTTAAAAAGTGGTATAACATTAGCCATCCTCCAATCCTCAGGAACCGACCCCGAAGCTATCGAACTCTGGAAAATAATCACCAACGCATCCACGATTTCCCGAGCCACCTCTTTCAGTACTCTGGGATGCAGACCATCAGGCCCCAGAGACTTATCAACCTTCAGACCTAACAGTCTCTCCAACACCAAATCCTGGCAAATATAAATTCCCTTAAGTTCAGGTCATTCAGCCACTGTAACCTCAGGGAGATTGCTTGTGTCTTCCCCAGTGAACACAGATCTGAAGTACCCATTTAATACCACTCCCATTGCTTTGATACCGGTAATATATTCCTCTGTTTCAGTCTTCAAGGGCCCAATTTTAGTCCTAACAATTTTTTTTGCCTTGCACATACCTAAAAAAGCTTTTACTATCTTCCTTTATATTATTGGCCAGTTTACCTTGGTACCTCATTTTTCATCTGCGTATTTCCTTCTTAGTAATCCTCTGTTGCTCTTTAAAAGCTTCCCAATCCTCAGATTTCCGACTTATGTTTGCTCTGTTATACTTTTTTCTCTTTTAACTTTATATGTTTCTTAACTTCCCTCGTCAGCCACGGCCACCCATTCCTCCTCCTGGGATCTTTCTTCCTTTTTGGAATGAACTGATCCTGCAACTTCTGCATTATACACAGAAATATCCGCCATTGTTCCTCCACGGTCATCCCTGCTAAGGTATTGCACCATTGAACTTTGGCCAGCTCCTCCCTCATAGCTCCATAGTTCCCTTTATTCAACAGAAGTACTATCACTTCCGACTGTACCCTCTCCCTCTCAAATTGCAGATTGAAGCTTATTGTATTATGGACACTACTTCCCAATGGCTCCTTCACTGTGAGGTCCCTGACCAATTCTGGTTCATTGCACAATACCAGATCCAGAATTGCCTTCACCCTGGTCGGCTCCAGCACCAGCTGCTCTAAGAATCCATCTCAGAGGCACTCCACAAAGTCTCTTTCTTGAGGCCCAATACCATCCTGATTCTCCCAGTCTACCTGCATGCCAAAATACCCCATAACAACTCATCCAATCCCCTCTTGAACATGTCCATTGGACATCCATTTACAACACATCCAAGTGTATCCTGACTACTCACCAAATGAAAAGGTTCTTACTTCAATCAGATTTCTCCTGTTGTACATAACTTGAAATCTGTGCCCTCTCGTTTTTCCCACCTTTTGGGAGTGGGTACAGTTTTATCCAATCTAATCTATTCAGTCTGCCTATGAGTTTGAAAAACTGCATCTGATCTCCTCTTAGCCACCTTTACTTCAGTGAGAACAGGTGCAACATTTTCAGTCTGACTTCGTAACTGATCTTACTTATTCCCAGAAATACTCTTTTAGATCAGTTCTTCATCCTTTCCAATGTGTTCATAGCAGTCTCTCTTGTAGAATTTGTGCTGACCACAAAATATACCCCAGTGATCCAAGAACTTAAATCCTTGCTTCCTGCACAAGTTCCCCAACCACACGTTCAAGTCCATTATCTCCCTGTTTCTGGCCACACCAGCCCGAGGAACTGGAAGCAAACCGGAGATAACCTCCTTGGACTTCCTGCTTTGCAG
The DNA here is from genome assembly GCF_004010195.1 of Chiloscyllium plagiosum. Classification (NCBI taxonomy): domain Eukaryota; kingdom Metazoa; phylum Chordata; class Chondrichthyes; order Orectolobiformes; family Hemiscylliidae; genus Chiloscyllium; species Chiloscyllium plagiosum. The sequence goes on along the minus strand of NC_057717.1, from coordinate 66,986,394 downwards.
CCTTCTTCCTAGTTCTCCGAAGTCTCGCTGTAGTATGTTCCTCCTCTTCTTCCCGACCTCATTTGTGCCGAATTGTATCACCATCTCTGGGTCTTCACCCTCATCCTTGACGATCTCCTGCACTCTGTCCGTGATGTATTTCACCTTGGCACCAAGAAGGCAACACACCATCCTTAAATCCTGTCTGCTGTCACAAAAATCCTGGTCAGTTCCTCTCACCTTGGAGTCCCCTATTACTACGGCTCTGTGCGATGTCCGACTCTTCCGCTCTGCCTCTGCGCCAACTTTTGATTGACAGACCTGGCCACCTTGCGAACTGGCAGTGTCATCAGTCTCTATTGTTTCCAAAAGCTTCAACTTGTTCCTGACAGGTACATCTCCCGGGGTCTCTTGCACCTGTCTCCTCTCTGCCTTCCTCATCGTCTGCTCTCTTCTACTCTCATCTGGCATGATTGGTGAAATAACTCACCTACTCTAATTGCAATCATCTACCTTCCCGACTGGCTTTGCGCTCCGCCTGAACTTCCGCCCAGCTCCCGCCGCTCTCTGCTGCGAAAGAAAAGTTAAACAAAACCTGAGGCACATTTCCCACACAGACAGGTGTGCGTGTATGGAATTGTCGACCAGAGGAAGCGGAGGAGGCGAGTACACTCAAAAGCGTTCAAAGGCAACTGGAGGAGCTTCTGGATCGGAAGGGTTCAGAGGGGTAGGGGCCAAGTGCTGGGAAGTGGGACTTGTTTAATTTTGGCGATTTGGTCAGCATGGACGAGATCCACAAAGACTCTGTTTCCATGCTGTGTGCCCCAATAAGGTTGTGTTACTTACACCGGCTTGAAAGGATTACTTTTAGCGGGGCTTGCCATCGCTCTCTGCGGCTGGTCACCGGAAAGAAAGCATTGTGAAACACTGCAGAACCAAAAGATTTTCTTACTTTTGCTCCGACTGACCATACTCCGTGAAATATTCCCGGATCCTCAGTTGAGGAGGTTTGCTGCTGAACGTTACTTCACAAACGGTGTTATCTTGTAATGTATTGAGCGAATGGCAAAACAGTCAGCATTTAACACGGAACAGAAACAAAAATGACAAAGCAAATGCATTTTTCAGACACAGCGAAGCATGAACGCGGAATGTGATACAGACCGTGAGCATGAGCCATAAACTAATTTCACAACTAACAGCAGGGCAATTCCAAACTCCTCTTTCAAAAATACTGGAGCGTTAGTGCACCACCACTTCCCAGAAAGTGCTGAAAAGAGAGGACGAAACAACACAACAAGAATGGGCCATAAAAAATGAAGTTCACCAATGACAGTCTCGATTAGATTACCTTTCCTTTCTAATGTCTGCAGGACAGAAATGAAGGAAACTTAAGACCATGTAACATCGTCACTCATTGGAAACATTTCCCTTTCGTCAGAACACCAAATAACGACGAGTCGATTCACTGCAAGACTTGGTTTCACGACAACAATGAAGTAACAGTCTCGTTTTGATTCCAGTGAAAGCTCAACTCGCGTGGAACGAAACAACAGCAGTAGAGCCTGCGGTTTTCGGTGGGGGAGGCGACCACCGCATGGACTGTGATACCTTTGAGGGTGTTTGCACTCGCCAGCACTGCATTCAACTCTCCAATATCGCTGCTTTTAGCTTGGCTTTGACCAGACCACAATAACACGCTACAGCAAATTGTTCTCGATTCTTTCAGGCGTGGGCAACATTCTCCCTTATTTCCTCTGTCTATCCCACTCATGTCTTAGAAAGTTTTAACAAGGCCAGCTGTCAGCCTTCTGCTCTCCAAGAAGAACTGCCCAAAACTTACAAATCACCTTTAGTTTTAACATTCCTCATACACCACACCATTGATATTAACCTGTTCAGCGCTGTTTTCAATCATTTCATGTCCCCACTTCCTCAAGTTTCATATGCAGAACTGTGCAAACAACCAAGATGGTAGATTTATTCAGAACGGGATTGTGTGGTGAGCATCCTGAAACACTTGTTTCCCTTTCACCACATGTGCTACTGTGCCATGCCTACTAAAACGACTCTTCTTACTCCAGAATTCAACGTTATTTCAAGGGGGGCAACTTCCTGATTTACACCTTTTTTTTTATCAAATACCTGATAGGACGACCGGGCAAAAGTGAAATCAACGACCAAGGCTCGATGGCGACTTCAAGTAAGACATTCTCAGATGCCAGTATTAACACAACCTGCTGAGCGAAGATCATGCCCCAGATAAGTGGCTTTCTTACGTTTCCAAATCCAAATCAGCTGAAAGTCGCTCAGATCCAACAACATTTATACTTTGATCTCGGGTTTCTAAGCATCAAAGTCTTTGAAAAATATCACCTTCTCAATCCGTCTCCTTGTTCACGGGACAGTGCTGTTTAACCCTTCCGCTTGGACTCCATCGGCAGAGTATTCAGTTATTTCCCTCCACCTGCAAGCAGTGTGAGGGAAGGCAAACGTGGATTTGCTATCATCAGCAGAGTCAGTTCCATCAAGTGCTGGAAATCAGCAAGTTTGATTGTGAACTTTCTGTAAATATTATTTATCTGAGAGTGCGATAAAGATGTTGAGCTGTTGGGAAAGACAGAATGTACTCCGGATTCTCTACCCTCAAGTAAAGTAATGTGAGGGCATTTTTGTGCAATCTGTTTGCTGTTCAGAGTCCATCTTCACGCAGCAATCCTGCAGAAAGGCTTTTGCAACAGTGACATAGGTTTCTTTCCTGCAATTGGGCAGCAGTTAACACCTGAGCCCCAGCTGTTCTAGATGAAGAGAATGCAAATGAAACCCTCAGACACTGAGAGTCATCCCCACGGTCCTAAACTGCGGAGCTGCAGACAGTCTAACGCGGAAGGGAGGGTTAACAATGAGACATTATTTCACAATCAGCCACTCTGTCCCAGAGAGAGGACGAGGGGCAGCATCAACGTGGGGCATCACTCACTCGCTTCAGAAGCTGTTCAGCCCAACGAGTCCACGGCAACTCTCTGTCGCTTGTATATCTCTGTGGTTATTCATAATTGGCCATCTATGTCCTAGTAATGCGGAACTGTGTCAGTGTCACAATGCTGTCTCCAACAAGTTGATCCAATTGTTACTCACGTCTTTTCATTTCACGGGGAGGACATGGCGGTGTGAAACAGTGTGGGGAATAACTGCAGGGCGTCATGCATATAGAGCACTAAAGAACGACTATATCTCAGCTTCACCAGTTTATTCCCAGCTCTGGCAAATTGATTTTGCAAATCAGATCAGAGCAGACCGACAGAGAACAGGAAAAGAGCTTCCCGAACTTCACGAGTGTGTATCCTCACCTGTGTCAATTTGGTGGGTGTATCAGTACGAAATATTCATTTCAGATACATTGAATGAAAGGAAATGGAAAGTGAAACAACATGCAATACGTAGAATGGAGCTCTGTTATAGAGGAACACTGGCGGAGACAGTACACACACTGAAACGTGGCATTGTCAACGAGCAGAGGATGTTTTCAATCCATTAATTTCCGGGAAATGAGCCCAATAGGCTCCAGCTGGGCCGCTCTGTTAGCGCTGACTTTAGCATGAATTACACTGTCTTCAGCACTTCGCCTGGCGTGTGGAATGTACCTCAGAGGATGATGTTGAAAGGTCTTCACTCTTATTGTGTTTGGCGCAGGTGTGCCCCGGCTGTGTAAATATAACCTGTGGGTAATTTCCACATTCTGTTGCTTTGACTGTGATTTAATTTAGAATCAGAAAATATGTCACAATGCAAAGTGAGGCCATGCAGCCTACCTTTGCTGTGCTGGCACCGAGCAATAAGGAAATGTCTGTGTGGTTCGATTGATTGACTTTATTTGATTGTTTGATTGTCACATGTACCTGAGTACAGTGAAAACATTTGTTTGCGATTGTTAAAGGCAGATCACACTAATCAAGGACATGCAGATTACCGTGGGAATAAAAACAACATTTTGGACAGATTAAGGCTTTCAGGTTAATTCAGACATGACATGCGCTCGGCAAGATCCACATGAACAGGATCAGCATCATTTGAAGTTAGGGAATCCATTTTTCAGTCTAGTAACGGCCGACAAGAAGTTGCTGGTGTATGTCTTGAAGCTTTGGCACCTTGATCTAACCTTGATCTCATCGAAATTTTGCCTTCTGAGTCAAATATAGAATTAAATGCAAACCTCAGGGCTGAAGTGTGACTTCTCACACGTACATCACCCTCCCGAGGCGACATCACACCCAAGACCAACGAGCCAGAACCGCAGCTTGTGCGTGATCTATAAACCAGGTAAGTCTCTTTGTTTAAAAATAGACTTTTTCTATTGTTTCGGAGTGAAGGCAGCATTGAGATTTAAGAACAGTTCCTTGCCATTCTGACTTCCGGTTTCTCGGAAGCTGTGCCAGCCACTTTCCCCGCGAGCGGGCTCCCACCATTGGCAGCTGGACGAACTCATCTTCTATTGGCAATCAGTGTCGTGGGAGAGAAACGTGAACGCGCTCTTCAGCTCCATATTAAACACGGGTTTAGGGATCGGGTCGGGGACTAGAGGGAGTGGGAGTTATGAAAATTCTGGAAAGCTGTACAAAAGGGAGATCACGCATGCACAGGAACCCATCTTCTTTTGGTAACCTTGCGCAAATAACGCCATCTGAAACAAATAGAAAAGTGCTGAACTGCAGGGAAAAAGATAATCTCTCCCAGTCATCGGGAACTGTGTCTGTGTCCTTCTCGAAGTCACATCGAGACCTCTGCTGTCCGAATCAGCATGGGATGTTACTGCAGCGACTCCTGTCGCTCAGGACCACTGCACCTGATATGTATAAGCTTTGTCACGTTACCCCAAGCTCAGAGAATAGATTTCACAGCTCACATCATCCCAGAGTGACAGGGAACAGAAGAAAGCGTTTCAGACAATCATCTTTACACCCAATCTGTGAGGAATTGAAAGCGATGGAATGAAAAGCCACTTGAGAGCGGGATGTGACATCATCTGTGAAGGGGTTGTTTTCCAGAATCGAGGAGAGTGGGCAGTGCTGTTTCCATGGGTCAATATCAGGATAGATAAACTGAATCAGTGTCGAATGTTATTGAAGGGAGCCTTGTCGCCGAGACCCACTGTTCCTTTTGTACAATGGTACAAAAACACGGACGTTTTGTGTAGAGGGAACAACTTCAAAATCGTTCATGAGGCAAAATGCACAAATGAGCAAAACAACAAAGCAACCATAGGAACTGGTGTTACGTGACTGGGTAGACCCCCTCTGCTAATGTAAACCAGCAAAGCAGAAAGGATCCATCCTGTGCTGTATTCTGTTAAAATTCAACAGGCAAATAACTATCCCAAAAAATCACTATTTAAAGTTAACATTAACAATTTTATTGTTATTTTTAACATGTGACAGAGAACAATCAACTTTCAACTACTTACAACTCCTTTCTCTAAACCTTCTGGTCTACAATACCTTCCCTCACCCCGACCCCATTAACATTTACAAAAGAAAATCTAATTAACAAACCAGCTAGTTGTCGAATCCTCTCGTTGTATCTTCCTCTGTAGATTGTTTTCTCCAGGTCGGTGTTGATTCTTTTTTTCTATGCAATCTATTTCTCCAGATAGTCACTTCTTGGAGATTTTACGAACATCCTACATCTGTTGGTCTTTTAGCTGTTCTCTTTGCTGTTCTTTGCAGCTCTGGGCCACTGTTCAAAATATCTGATATTTGTCTCACAAAACGTCGGATCGTTTCATTGGTTTTAACATTGTAAAAATACCAAATTCAAACTTGATTGGGGCATAATTTAAAATGATTGGCAGAATTCGCATTTCATTTTCGTATCCATGTAACACAGCTCTTAGTTGTTTCGACTAAATATTATGTTGTTACCTTGTTCTGGACTCCTTGTGCTAGCCAGACATTTCAACACCATTAAAAGTACATTACACCCAAAACTTCAAAACACTGGCATTTGCCAAGGCAGTCTATTTCGCTCAACATCGCTCTCTGTCAATCTCATGTGCCTGAGATTTGAGCAATCTCTTGTCTATGTTAATGAAAACTGCCCTATTCTCATAACCTTAGATTTAACACACCCGGTTATGTATGTCTTACAGTATTAATTGATTCCTCACGGTGTTACTTTAGCACACGTTGAGGAAGAAATAAAAATGAGAACAACAGTCAACTATGTGACTGCGATTTGACCAATGTTGCTGCAGCCAACCGACTCAGCTGTAAATGAAATAGCTCACACCTATCCTGTACCGGTAAAGAGATTGCATAGCATAGTGGTAAGTTTTCATGAGTTGAATTAGACCCAGCATCATTTCTGAGGACGAAATTTACTGGTATATAAAGACATGAAGAAATACACAGGGGTTGGGGAGTGGAATATGGTTAGGAAGGATATGGTCAGAGTTTCCTTGATACAAAATCGTTTGAGACGACGGAAATGAGATTTACTGGGAGAAAAGAAAAGAAGGGATGAAAAGAAAAGAAGGGTTTTAATGGGATGGTGGAATAGATGAGGAATCATGCGACACAAATCAGGAATGACTGAGTTGTGTCCTAATGGAGATTTTCCAGCGGATGTAAAATTGGTTAGGGTAAAAATGATGGAAATTACCTCGATCAGGTGATCGTATAACCAAAGGTTAGAGCTCCAAAACGAGCGAGGAACGACAAAGGAGTTTGCATCAGGTACTTTTTAGTCTGAGTTTTTGAAATCGGAGATGATTTTTCAGAAAGAAAAAAACATGTTAGAAGATGATTCCAGCGTATTTGACAGGCTACGTGCAGACACAAGGAGCGAATTTAACAGGGACAGGGATGGGGAGGCAAAAGTGACACACTCATGAATGGTTTAGCGTTCATCGGAAAGAAATTGCATAACACCGGCAACTGAACATGTTAAGTGTAAGAAGAGCTGGTGGTGTTGAAAGGTGCAGCAGCTGGTTCGACGTGCACTACTACAGATTGTTAATGTACTGAGCTGTTTGTTTTAGCTTTGCATTAAATCGAAGGCGGTTAGCTCAATCCGCTGGCTAACTGGTTTATGGTATAAAGTGAGAATAACAACGTGGGATTAATTGTCGCACTGTCTCAGGTTGATTTGAGGATCATCATCTGCACTGCTCACGGGATCTGTAATACAATTGTGACTCTAGTGAGTAAGAATGGACCTGTCGATGTCAAGCATCATTATCTTTGCCATCTGTTGCCTTGAACATTTAGTCACAATGACCAGTAACGGGACTGAGTCCGTTTAATACGCACTGATCTCCTCCCGAAAAATCCACAGACAAGATTCGTCCTTATTCCTGTTTGAACCCTCTGTTCTGCACAGCAGCAAAACTATTTGTCATATTTTACCAGATTCACTGACAACATTCAGACTACCCTAAGAGATAAATCTAATTCCTTTCGAACGGGTTAATGAGCTGTTCGACTTTGCAGCAAACAGGATGATATGAAACGAGTTTAAGAGCCTATTCAAGAATGTAATCCAGTGCAGTGTCAGAGATTTGAAAAAGGTCATCAAGCTAAAATATCACCTCTGTTTCTTGATCCACAGATGGATAATCACTTGGGGAA
>NC_057717.1:66973536-66978116 GCF_004010195.1 Chiloscyllium plagiosum | reverse complement strand
CCTGGGAGAATCCTCCACTGTCTGATCTAAAGCTGCAACAGGAGCTGTGTATTCCAGCTGTGAGAGCATTGGGATAAAGGGGAGGTCCTTGGTATTCCGTGGTGTAGATTCACAGGGTTCTCATCATGTTATTGTTTAAAACCCTCTGTCAGAAACAGCACAGACAGAGAGGAATAAGAGGGGCCATTTCGCTCACCAGGGCTACCCTGCCATTTGATGTCATCATGGTTAACCAAACCGTCAATGTCTTTTCCCAGCCCATCCACATCAACCTGACGCCCAAAGGGAAAGAGACACTGAATGAATCGAAAAACTCTGCACCTGTGGGAGGGAAATGCGTTTAGAGACAGTGGGCTTCTGCAGAGGACTTTGCGAATGAGAGGCCGATTCTGGGCTGACCAAGTTTCAAGTGATATGATTCCCTCAAAACTCACCACCCAAAAAGTGAGGAATCTTCCCTGGTCAGTAGCAGGGCGGAGAACTCCAGACGATGGGAACTGATGATGAATCAGCAGAACGATCATTCATTCAACTGAAATCCAAACTAAACTCCGATTCTGGTGGGACTCAAAATCACAAACTTTGAATTGCAATCTGAACAATGCAGTAGAAGTCCAACACGTCTTTCATTGTGCCGCAGAGCTGTATTAGCCCCCATTTTACTGCACTCAAAGTTACGGTGTTCAACTCTTTCATCAAACACCTGTTTATCCTCGCCCCAGTTTGCAGTACTTGGTCCTCATCCGTGCATGCTCTAGCTCCTCAAGTGTTCGGCTAAGTACTCCTGAAGCATTTTAATGACTCCTAGCTTCACCACACGTTCAAATAGTGAGTTCCAGACAAACGACACTCTTAGGATGTAACCATTCTTCCTAAACCTATTCTGAACATTTTCTCTGTAGTGTTTCATCTATATCCCTGGTAATGAATCCTTCCCATAAGAAGTTTATTCCTGTCACACATATCTATCCCCGTTCTGTGCACGATAATCAATTCCTCTCTCAGCTTTCTCTGCTCTCAGATAAAGAGCCCCAGTCGAGCTCATCTATCTTTGCAGTGGCGTGAGAGTAGTGCTTTCAAAGCACAGCAGGTCAGGCAGCATCCCAGCAGCAGGACAATTGATGTGTTGGGCATAAGCCCTTCACCAGGAATGAGACTTTTGAGTCGGGATTGAGGGAGGGGAATGGGAGTGGTGGTCAGGTAGCGGGGAAAGTGATAGGTGGATGAAGGTGAGGGAAGTGGTGGTAGTTCAGAGGGGGAATTGTTGGCCGGTTCCAGAGAGCAGTGCCTAATTAGAGGCTTTGCACTGGGATAATGTGGGAGGAGGTGAAATGAGGAAGCTATTAAAATACACACTTGGCCCATGTGGTTGAAGGGTCCTAAGGTGGAATGTGGGACGTTCTTCCTCCAGGCATCGGCTGGTAATGCAATGGCGGTGGCTTGTGCCAGAAGCAGCGATTCTCTTCTCCTCAGATGCTGTCTAACGTACTGTGCTTTTCCAGCACTACACTCTCGACTCTGAGCTCCAGCATCTGCAGCCCTCACTTTTGCTTATCGACACAGGGGGAATGTTCGAGCTCAGGAACCATCTTGGTAAATCTCCTCTGACCACGCTTCCGTGCAAATACACGCTTCCTGAAGGCTGGCGATCAGAACAGAATAAAGTTATCCAAAGAAAAGCAGAAATAACGGAACAAAATCAGCAGGTCCAGTGTATCTGGGGAGAGATTTTCGAGCCAAACGATCCGCCTTTGGAACGAATGGTATGTGTAGGTGGGGCAGGAATGTGAAAGAAGGTGGACACGGTCAAAAATGATTGAACTCGATACTGGGTATTGAAGATTGCACGGTGTCTCAGCAGGAAATGACGTTCCGCTCATCCAAATCGCGCTGTGCTATGCTGGAGCTCTGCAGCAGACCAAACCGAAATGGATGCATGGGAACATAGTGAGATGTTGCAGTGACAGGAACCTGGAAGCTCAGGGTCTTATTTTGCTTGCTGACAGAACGAAGGTGCACACACGTTTGTCACCCGCTCTGTTTTTCTCTCCCCAGTCTGGACGAGCTCACATTGTGAGCAGGAAATGCAGTTTGCTAAATTGATTGAAGGACAGATAAATCACTGAAACTTACACAATGAGGAGAGACATCATAAACGATCAGCATTGCACCTTCTTGGATTTCGTGGAATGGTGCCATATGGGGAAGTGTTGGAAGTCAAGAAGGATTGGACGATGGCGTACAGAGAGAATGTTTCCTGCATTGTGCCGGTATTCAGTGGTATGGGCTAGTGGGGAAAGGGCAGAATGTATATCTTCCTGTGCTACATGCTATAAATAAACAGCTCACTCCGGAGCAAAAGTATTTAATGATTTTCATTCAAACACTGACAGTAGGTACAGCTTGCAGAAGTCACGTGTTTGCGCTGTCACTGTCACTCTGTCTCCCCGAGAGCATCAGTACTCCCCCACGTTGATTCAGACAGAACAGTTCTTCCTGTGACATGTCCCTTCGAGAATGGAGGACAGGTGTTAATAACCCGTCCTTGGAATGGAGTAACTGTATTGCTCAGTAACAATCACTGAACTGTCCGAACTCCATTTCAAATAACTTTACCCATAGCCTTGTATGTCTTGGCATCACAAATTCACATCCGAATATTTCGGAAAGTTATGGGGATTTCTGCCTCTTCGATCCTTGCATACACTGTATTCCAGATTTCAAACACCCACTGTTTGAAAACGTTTTTCCACGCCTCTGACCTTAAATCGATGGCCAACCCTGGTCGAAGTCTCCATCAAAGTGTAACATGTACTTCAGTCTATTCTATCCATATTCCTCAGTACTTTTTAGATCTTAATCATGCCCCCCTCAATCTCCTCTGCTCTAAGAAAAACGACTCTAGTTTGTCCAATCGCACTTCTTTAGCTCAGACAATATCTTATCAAATCTCCCCTGCATCGTTTCCCGTTCTATTACATCACTGCTGCAATGTAAATTGCGTAACTACACATATTGGTCTCGCTTGAGCCGAATGAACAAGTGAAATATATAAGGTGAAAATAGATAAGTCCCCTGGGCCTGATGGCATTTATCCTAGGAATCTCTGGGAAGCAAGGGAGGAGATTGCAGAGCCGTTGGCCTTGGTTTTTATGTTCTCGTTGTCTACAGGAGTAGTGCCAGAAGACTGGAGGCTAGCAAATGTGGTTCCCTTGTTCAAGAAGGGGAGTAGGGATAACCCTAGTAACTATAGGCCAGTGAGTCTCACTTCTGTTGTGGGCAAAGTCTTAGAGAGAATTGTAAAGGATAGGATTTATGAACATCTGGATAGGAATAATGTGATCAAGGATAGTCAGCATGGTTTTGTGAAGGGCAGGTCGTGCCTCACAAACTTTATTGAATTCTTTGAGAAGGTGACTGGGTAGGTGGACGTGGGGAAAGCGGTAGATGTGGTGTATATGGATTTTAGTAAGGCGTTTGATAAGGTTCCCCATGGTAGGCTACTGCAAAGAATATGGAGGGATGGCATTGAGGGTGAGTTGGAGGTTTGGATTAGGAATTGGCTGGCTGGAAGAAGACAGAGGGTAGTAGTTGATGGTAAAGGTTCATCTTGGAGTGCCGTTACTAGCGGTGTTCCGCAAGGATCTGTTTTGGGACCATTGCTGTTTGTCATTTTTATAAATGACCTGGAGAAGGGGTTAGAAAGTTGGGTGAGCAAGTTTGCGGATGATACGAAAATCTGTGGAGTTGTTGACAGTGAGGAAGGATGTGGCAGATTACAGCGGGATATAGATAAGCTGCAGAACTGGGCAGAAAGATGGCAAATGGAGTTCAATGTAGCTAAGTGTGAGGTGATTCACTTTGGGAAGAATAACAAAAAGATGGGGTACTGGGCTAATGGACGGATACTTGGTAGTGTGGATGAGCAGAGGGATCTTGGTGTCCATGTACACAAATCTTTGAAAGTTGCCACCCAAGTAAATAGTGCGGTGAGGAAGGCATATGGCGTACTGGCTTTTATTGGTAGAGGAATTGAGTTCCGGAGTCCTGAGGTCATGATGCAGTTGTATAAAACTCTGGTGCGGCCGCATCTGGAATATTGTGTGCAGTTTTGGTCGCCATACTATAGGAAGGATGTGGAGGCACTGGAACGGGTGCAGAGGAGGTTTACCAGGATGTTGCCTGGTATGGAAGGAAGATCGTATGAAGAAAGACTGAGACACTTGGGGCTGTTTTCATTAGAGAAAAGAAGGTGTAGGGGTGACTTGATTGAGGTGTACAAGATGATTAGGGGGTGAGATAGGGTTGACAGTGTGAACCTTTTCCCCCCGTATGGAGTCGGGTATTACAAGGTGGCATAGCTTTAAATTAAGGGGGGGGTAGATATAGGACTGAAGGTAGGGGTAGGTTCTTCACTCAGCGACTCGTAAGTTCATGGAATGCCCTGCCAGCAGCAATGGTGGACTCTCCCTCTTTATGGGCATTTAAGCGCGCATTGGATAGGTATATGGAGGATAGTGGGTTAGTATAGGTTAGGTGGGCTTGGATCAGCGCAACATCGAGGGCCAAAGGGCCTGTAC
>NC_057717.1:66942500-66973036 GCF_004010195.1 Chiloscyllium plagiosum | reverse complement strand
GCCAATGTCAAAAACATGGATTCAAATATGAAAATGAAATTTCGAAGCTTGCCACCCCAAAGTTAAAGGATCAACACGCTTTAGATTCGCCAATCGGCTGTCTTAGCAACATGTACTGCTTGTGGCTATAATATGGCAAGTATTCCCTTCCGCCCCGCTTTTGACCAGGAGCAGTCACAACCTCGTGCCTCTTTCCTGTCATTCCATCCCAATTTCCAACTGGATCTTCGCGGCTGCTTCACACAGTTTCTCTGATTCCGGGTCTGGAACTGGGATTATGTGTGATTGCCCGCAGCAGGTACTGCGTTGTGTGGGCAAAGTGATGAAGTAGCCGATGTTAAACTATAATGCTCTTGAAGCCTACTTTTCAACAATATCCTGCACTGTCCCATGAGTTTGGAACGTTTCATTAATCCCATTCTCCAATATTCTCGTTCATGAAATCTCCGCAGACTCCGGGGACGTTAAAGTTAAAGATTTAGCCCATTCTGCGTTCCCACATGCCTGTCGCTAAGTCCTGATATTGTACATTCTTCCTGACATTTCCTCTGCTACCATACTGTTTGCAGTTTGCAAAAGTGCTCTGTTGAGTGCTGTGACTATGACTATTTAGTAGTTCATACTCTGCGTTGTGATTACAGCGACCTCGGCTCGAATCATGGAGGTCAGTTCTCTCAAAGTTTTACTTTTGGTGAATCACGGTCAGAAATTAATCGTTTTTACACGACAATATTCTCCGAGGTGATGATTTGTTTTCCATCGAATTTCGTTCTCGATATTTCTGCATTTCATGTATCAGGTTTTAAACCCAAAAGTTCCTACTCTCCCTCTCTCTCTTTTCCGTCCCTCGTCCCATTTGATTGAGGCATAGCACAATCTAACATACACTTTCGCGTTGGCACCGTCCAGTCTGTGCCATTGCACTCTCTGTTGCTGGGTGACCATGCCCCAATTTCTTCATTGGCACCTTCAAATCTTTCGATCCGTTTGGATATCGTGGCTGTGAGATCAATCCTCTTTTCGCAGCTTTTACTGACATGGACAAGAGATTATTGGAGCTTGAAGCTCAATAAAAGGGTATAGGGAATAACTGGAGAACAAGAGCCTCTATTGGAAAACAGCAACCATGACGGCTTTCTGCGATAGCCTAGTGGTATTATCGCTGTATTTTTGACACAGAAAGCCATGTAACATTCTGGGCAGATGTGTTCGATTCTCACCACACCATCATGATGGTAGAATGTGAATGCAATAAATACCTAGAATTAAGAATATGCTAAATCTGTTGTCTGAAAAACCCATCTGTTTCACTGACCTCCTTGAGGGAAGCAAACTGCCTCCATGTATCTCCAGACCGCAAGGCAATAAGTGCTGCAGAGCCACCACGACCCCTTGCTGTTACAGAATGTGAAAAGGTTCGTTCGGCTCTACCAAGACTGCAATTCACTTGAGTCCAGCGATGTGATCACACTGGGAAAGGTGCAGAAGAAATTCACTCGGATTGTGCCTGGGCTGAAGAATTTCAGTCGTGAAGAGAGACAGGACAGACTGGGATTTTTTGTCGGGGTGCAGAGGAATTTGTGAGAAGGAATGGTTCAGATGTACAAAATAATGAGGGGTATGCAGAATGTATACTGTAAGTATCGTTTCCCATCGACGGAGAGTTCGATCACAGGGGGCCAGAAATTTAATGAGAAAGATAGAAAGCTTTAAGTAGATATGTGGAAAAGGGTTGTAGGCCGGCGGGTGTTGGAATTCGGAACACACTGTCTGTAAGGGTCAGAGAGGCAGCAACCCTTATAACCTGAAGAAATATTCAGATGTGAATATGTTCTGCAAATACTTATATGGCTATGGGCTAAATGATTCGGGTCATTAAGCAGTTGTTTGTGACAAATGGAGCCACAACGGGCTGAAGGGTCTCCTTTGAAACTGTTGTCCTCGGTAGTATAGTGGTTAGTGTCGCCGCACGTTAGGCGTGATATAGGAGCTCTATTCGTCGCTGGGGTAGTGTAAATGTTTTAAAACAGTCGCTCCGTTCCCAAGTGCGGGTTATTAGTGCCTGTCCTTCCATTTCCCATGGGACATGTCACAGGAAGGGCAGTGCTGTCTGAATTAACGTGGGGAAGTACTGCAGCTCCCGGCGAGACAGTGCCAGTGAAAGTAGAAACACGTGACTTCTTCAACCTGCACCTTGTGTCTGTATTGGAATCTAAACCATTTAAAGAAAGAAGGAAACTGAAGAAGAAACTGGGTAAACCAATTCAGATGTGAGTGCAGAAACATTATCCGCAGCATCATGAGGAAAACTGACAAACAGCACTGAGAAAAAGTTTGTCTTTCACAACTGTTAGTTCACAGAGGTGTTATTGCTCCACTAAAGCCCTTAAGAAATTGAATAACAATTTAACTGAAGACTTGAAATGTTAGAACACACCAGGCGATGAGTCACGTGCTGGAAACTGTGTTTACAAGCCAGATGTTTGATGACTGATAATGATGCAATAGGCTGAAGGGCCATTCCCCATGCTTTTAAAAACTGAATGACTGTCATGTTTCAACTGAACCTAAAAGGCAAAAACAAACTCACCGAGAAAATTTGCAAGCATTGCATATGTCTTCCTTGGTGCGAAAGTGTTGATATTCAGCTCTCTCACTGCTATTTTCCAATGTTGATTTCCAGTCAGAGAAAAAAAAATTGTTGTTCCTTATGAAAGTCTTAAATTGAATATGAATTCCTGACTTTACAAAAACAGCAAAGATAGCATTTCTGTCAGAGTCAGTGAGAATTTCATATTGGAGATACAATCAAATGGGAAGGAACGCTGAAATCAGTTGCCTTTGCCTGCTCAGACTCAGTACTACAAAAATGATCCTTATTTAAGCATATAGGGTTTTACAAGGATTTAATAAGTTGGATGCAGAAAGTTTGGTTTGTGACTAGAGCCCCTCATATCAAATGATTTGGAGATGCTGGTTTTGGATTGAGGTATGCAAATATGGAAATCACACAACTCCAGGTTACAGTCCAACAGCTTTAATTGGAAGTACTACCTTTTGGACCGTGGCCATGCATCAGGTGGTTGTGGCGTACACAGTTGTAAGACAGAATTTATAGCACAAGATTACAGTGTGATGTAACTGAAATGATACTCTGAAAAATACCTTGGTTGTTTGCTAAGTCTCCCATCTGTTAGAATGATCATGTTAGCGTCACTTCTTTCATATGTAAAGCTCAAAACGTTTCATTTTAATGTTACATTTTCAGGTGAACTTTAACAATTGGTGTCATCCCCCGTGTGCTGCAGTCTGATCCATAATGTTTAGACTGATTCTAAGTTTTAAAAAAATGAGTTAACAGAGACTTACATAGATTCATGCAGTTTTTGAACAAGGTCCAATGTAACTCTGCAAGTACAAATTCTCCCCACAAACGTATGTATGTGTGTGTCTGTGTGTAGACACGGCAATAAGATCACCTGTATTGTGACATGAACCACAGGTCCAGTTTGAGGCCATCCCCATGGGTACCGAACTTAGCTATTAGTCTCTGCTCGGGCACTTTTATCTGCTGTCTGTTCCGACTTCCGCCTTGGAGGATTGTCACTGGAAGATCCGTGGTCGAATGTCCTGGACCACTGAAGTGCTCTCCAACTGGGAAGGGGCACACTTTTCTGTTGATTGATGTGCAGTGCCCATTCATCCGTTGCTGTAGCCTCTGCTCGGTTTCACCAATGTACCATGCCTCAAAGCATCCATGCTTGTAGCTTGTTTTTTATTTCAATTAGCGTCTGTCTAAACATTATGGCACGGACACAGCACACAGGAACTAAGACATTCAACATATTATCTGGGCTGATACTAATTGTTAAAGTTCACCTGAGAATGTAACTGTTAAAACAAAATACTGCGATTTACATAAGAAAGAAGTGAACCTAACATCGTCACTCTAATAGATGGAAAACTTAAAAAAATCACGGTATTTTAAAATGTATAATTTCAGTTACATCACACTGTAAAACTTTACTTTCAATTCTTTATCTTACAACTGTGTAGTCCACAAACACCTGATGAAGTAGCAGCTCTCCAAAAGCTGATGCTTCCAATTAAACCTGGTGTGTGATATTTAACTTCGTATTATAATGCCGATCTAACAATTAAAACAGAGATGAGAATGCATTTATTCTCACAGGCAGTTTTGGATCAGTGGACTTTCTTATACGAGAAGGCTGTTGAGGAAGCGTCATTAGGTGTAATCAGGCTGAGATCGGCAGATCTTCAAACCGCAAAGACATTAAAGCATTTTGGGGAAAGGCAAGAAAGTGCAGTTCAACGTTATCAGATCAGATATGAAACCATTCAATAGCAGAGCAGACTTGATGGTCTGAATGATGTTTTTTTCTGTTCCTAAAATTGTTCGCATTAATATGAAGCTGGAAAACCAACCTGAGTAAAATGTGCCAAATTAAAAATGCGTGGACATCCACAACATTGAACCGAGGTGAAATGTACAAAGAACATCACACAAAGGGCAGATAATGTGGGTAAACGATCCGGAGTGATCAGTATGGCAAGGTAAACAGTAAAACCAATATTCAGTATCTACATTAGACGTGGTTCCACAAGACATGTAGTTAACTCTTACAAACGACCATTCCCCTTCCATTTTAGTGACGCCCTCTCCATTCTTGATTTAAACTGATTGAACGTCAGGCAGTTGCAGTTGACATTGCTGATGTGGAACTCTAACATGGAGGGAAACGATTCTGAGTGCTGCACAAAATCATTCCGCTTCAAAAGATCAGCAGTATTTCATATTGATTTCTGTAAGAGTTAACATTTAACAAGCTATGACAGTGAAAACATTGAATCCTCATCACAATGCTACCAGGGAAGATTTCTGTTAACATCACTCTGGAAACCAGGAGATTCGTCATTCTATTCTTCCATCCTTCTGTGCATGATCCCCTCGGCTCTATTCTGATCTTGTTGGTTGGTTTACAATACTGAGGCTATCCAGTCATCTGTTGCATTTCAGTTTCTAATGTACAAGACCTTCTACCTGAGTTGTCAATGTGCTGGCTCAGTGGTGATAACACTGGAGTTGTATTCTAGAAAAGTGCTTGAAATAGCCCATTCCTGTTTTTCATTCCAGTAACTTGAGGAAAACGGTTCGGCAGAACAGGATAAAACGGGTGTGAGCAATGATCCCATTTGGCAGCAAGAACGAGGTGAGGCAGTACAAACCACAGAGTAATGGGAAAGAATGGGCAAGTAACACTGGTACGGGAGGGGCTGAATGCTTCCTTTCTTTGCTATAACCAGACACTGGCGTTGAAGTCTGAAATGGGACAATATCACCCAAGCGGGTGAAATCTTACTTTTTGCTTGTTTTCTCCAGAGGCCTGTGTCACTCTTGGGGAAATGTGTCTGCGTGCTTCAGTCTGTTGATAAAAATGGGGATCAGTTCCCCAACTGGGTGTGAACACATTTTTCCCATCTCAAACCTCAATCCAATGTATTGTGTCTTACGAGATTAAAACGTTCCAGAGAAATTAGCATTGAGATGAACACGTGAAACGTCAAAGTGTACAAGGTTACAGACCAAGTGCTGGGAAGTGAGATGATGGGACCCATTTCTGTGCTGTAAACACATGATAATTCAATCATTTTTGAGGGGAAATATATCTGGAGTGACATAATTCCAAAAACTGTGTTATGAAGAAACGGTGCAACGTCTTGTGCCTTCATTCCTGGTGGTCTAGTGATTAGTATCCGGCACTTTAATTGAGTGGCCTGTGTTTCATTACCGTTCAGGAAATCGGAACTTCTTGTTCCTGAGGCAGAGAGAGCAGCTCTAACAGGAATTTGTTTAATGCCTTAGGTCATTCAGTACCCTAGCCCTTGAAAGAAGGGAAATTTGCCTATCCTCTCTCTGCACAGTCGGACAGTTCATCATTCATTCTCATCTGATTCCTCTTCCAAAGAGTTTCAAAAAACTGTCAGAACTGAGTCTTAGCTATGGGGTGGGTTGGTTTCTGAAAAGGAAACGTACCTATGAGCAATGTGTGGGGCTTTTCCAGGTTTGCCATCTCTGACTGCGCTGGGACATGACTGATGTTCTCTATGATATGGAAGTGTCAGTGTTTGAGTTGGGTAGACAAAAGAAAAAAATACACAACATCAGGGCATAGTCCAGCAGGTTTATTTGGAAGCATTAGCTTTCAGAGGGCCGCTCCTTCATCAGATGGGGGTCTTTCTGCGGAAACTTGATGTGTGTGTCAACATGCGCGATCTTTTGAAAGATCATCTGGACTTTAACCGACCGTTCGTGGTGTCGATGTTAATCATGACTTGGATGTGCTATTTTTGGACTTGGGTGGATAAATTTAAAAATCACACTAAACCAGATGAGAGTCCCACAGTTGACAAACACCTGATGAAGAAGCAGCGCATGGAAAACTGGTGCTTCCAAATACGCCTGATCGATACAACCTAGTGTTGTGTAGTTTTTAACATGATTGTTCTTGGTAATGTTTCACTGATCGAAGACATTGAAAGAATTTTCGTTCCTGGAGATGAAAATTTCAAATATAATCCACCTCAGTGTAGCATGAAAGATTAGTTTGGATGTGTGATGAATCTCCACAATGCGACTGCGCCAAGCAAAAGTCGAACGTACAACCACCTGATCAGTAGCCAACTATACGAATGGTTGTACCACTGGCCAGATGCACAGCTGAGGTTTTACACGCTGCAGAGCTGTGGTGTTAACAAGGACATGAGCAATAACAGGAACAGGCACAAGGTGAACAAAGGTAATCACCATCATTGATTCACTTCAAATTGTCCTTAAAAAAACTATCATTCACAGTCGGATCAGCCAATTAGTGAGGTCACTGCTGATGGACGAATTTGCAACTTACTTTTATGCGTTTCGATCATAATTTGAGGTTAACTCCAGCCTAATCACAACATTGCATAATCCCATTAATTTTCAGCTTTAGATTACGTTAGTGACCTGTCCATATTTGCAGGAAACAGAATAACATGAAATGAGAGAAAACGTCCTTCCAGTGATGTAATCCAGTGCAGAGTCGACCAGAAAAGAATAGTCAAAGACTTGAAACATCACTCCCATTTCTCTCTGTAGCAATGCATTTTCCTGAGTTGAATATTTGCAGAACTTGTCTTTAATATCTATAGAATTAATTATTTTCCCGGGACAGATTATTCATAAATCAATTAACGTCTGAGGTGTTGAAACCTATTTCACTTCAGATTAAAATAGTTGAATATCCTTTCCCCCCGCCTAATGTCCGAATACTCCCTCCTCTTCCATGTAAATGCAAGCATTTCCAGGTGAGGTTGGAGCTCCCAACCTGATGTTCCAATGCTCCCTGCTCCATGTCAATAGAAGCGGTCCAGTTGAGGTTGGATCTACCAGTCTGATGTCCCAATGCTCCCTACTGCTTCATGTCAATAAAAGCTGCTCCAGATGAGTCTGCATCTCCCAGACTGATGCCCCAATGCTCCCTGCTGCTCCATGTCAATAAAAGCTGCTCTAGTTGTGCTCGGAACTCCCAGACTGATGTCACAATACTTTCTGGTTCATGTCAGCAGACGCTGCTCCAGATGAGGTGGGAGCTCCCAACCCTGGCAGCTCACACACCTTTATACCATCATAGAAATACTGCCAACTGACCATTTCCACCACTGGAAACATTGGTGGAATATCCACATCTTGAGAACCTAATCTTATTTTTAATCACCACCGAATCGTTATTCCAAAATACTTTCTTTCTTAAACGTTATTTGGCAAGTGCATACTGCAGTAAATCCGAAGTAAGATAATGGTGCCAGTTGACGTATGTTCACTAAACATTACATCCTATTTTTCATTTTGAGTAACTGCTCCTTAGCAAGGACAGTGCTCGTAATGAAATCACACTCTTATTTCAGGTGAGGGAATGTGGTTTGTATTATTTAAATTGAACTTTTTCACTGTGTAAAATTATTAAACAGATCTCAATTTCAAAACAAAATTGATCATGTTGTCATCCATCTTGAAATGTGGTGTCTTCTTCTTTCAGCCACACGGGTATTAGAAGGAAACGTTTGTTAATGACATGCGTATAAAGACACTTGAAATCATTTCTCATGTTTATGCTACATTAATCTGTGGTTATTGATCCATAGTTTAGGTTCAGTCCCTGCAGTGAACATGCTGATTTCTCCAGTTGTTCATAGTTCAATGTGATGCATCCAGTGTGTGCATAACGAGAAGGAGCTTGCTTCCCACATCTTGCGTTTATCTGTGCCTTATGTCCAGCCTTCTTCAATGGCGAGTGCAAGGGGGAAAGGGCGAGACCAATGTGTAAGTCTGTCCGTGCCCATGCACGGCACCCACATCGGCAATTCTCCACTGTGCATTTACAGCCAGTTCTCGGTGCTCCTACACGCATCCCTTGCCCTTTTTGAAATACCTCTATTATTTTGTGCTGTCTCTCTGTGCTCTACTTACCAAGATGAATCAATCTTATCCAATCTGCTCCAGGTTTCATCTGACAAAACTCTCATTAAGAATCCGATTGCATAAACATGCACTTCGCATCTCTCATAATTTCATTTTCCTGGATCTCTTTCAGATAATAAAAATTCACAGCAACTTGACTTGGAAAAGAAAAACGCGTTTCTTTTCATTATCCTAATTCAATCCGCATTTCAATGCAGGTGAGGCAACAGGCTCAAATTATTCTTTGAGATTTTATGATAGCGTATTGCATAGAAACTGACCATTGGAATTCCAATTTCAATAAGACAGCTGTGGTCATACAAAAATAGCAACAATGAAAATCGTCGATAAAAGCAACGCGAGTAGGACTCGAACACACGCGTGCCGAGCATTATAAAATTGTAACCCATTGCCTTAACCTCTCGGCCAGCTCGTCATACAGGCCTGAAAGCATGTGACCTTATGAATAATTGAACTGCGTAAATAATGCAGAACAGCAGTGATTTCTCCCTGGTGTTGGTGAAATGCTAATTAGCGCAGTACAGTTCCACGTGTATGGTCTGACCTCTGTGTTGTGAAGCAAGCACACTCCCACTGTGACACTCGGCTCACAGTGATCTGAACAAAAACGAAGAAATGACTATGTAACAAGGTCTGTTGAATTCTGTGACGATTTAAAGTCAACAGAATGAAGAGCCCGTGATAGCAGGAAGTGTAAATTTGGTTGTGAGGAATTGTTTTCCAGACTGGAGGAGAGTGCATAGTGCTCAATGTCATTATTCAGAACACCTTTCTTTCGCTCAGATATTTTTGACACGCACCTGTGTACAGGACAGACAATTTCAAAATTCTAAATAAGGCTAAACTGACAATTGAATTCAACAATGCAAAAATCTTGATCTGTACCATTTTCCTGGGCCGTGCGACACCAAGTCACTGCATGATCACAGCAACACAGTGAGCAAGTGTCAGAAGGAAAATGAATGCAGTGCCAGAGCGCATGCTGGGAGCAGCAGGTGACACACAGCGAAGTGCATTTCCCACAACAGGAACACTTCCCTAACAGCGGACTGCGGTGGAAGAATTCAGAGGGGGTTTACACTTTGGAATTTGATGCCAGAGACACGATGGAGATCTATCATTGAATCTGTTCAAGATGAAGATTTTAGATTTCTCCAGATGAAAAGCAAAATAAAAGGCTCATGGGTTGGTGAAGGCAAAAGTTGAAGTTGTACATTTTAACAACTACCCATCTTTGCAATGAGTAGCTCAACACTTGCCTCACACGGGGTCACAACCACAGGTGAAGATAATCGTATCATTGCAGTTACCAGCCATGGAATCAGAGAAACTCGGTTTCCTTACCGTTAAGGTACAACCAGTAATGTTGAGACAAGCATTAACGTGTCACTCCAGTGCTGCAGGTGACCATTGCATGGTATCTCTGTGCCAGTATAGTCGGCTGTGCTGTGCCTAAGTTTTAGGTCTAAGCCTCACATGGAGCAGTTTCAATTTGTCGTAGTCTTGAGGGATACGGATGGCAGTTGATATTGAGCAAAGCCAAGTTTATGGGAAAGTACCAGTTTTTGTGGATTGTGAAATGACCTTTTCTGGATATGGCTCCTTGACCAACAAACATACGGCAAATATTTAAAAGGTGAAGAGACATGTGTGGAGAGAGAGCCAAAGGCAAATTTTCAGCAGATGGATGACGTTTCCCATATACACTGCGTTAAATTCTGGGAAAATAGATGTTGAGCTGGTTTCATGTTATGCAGATTGTTGCAAACTCACAAAGGTCACCGAAATAATCAAAACAATTAGATTGATCGCATAGGACCGTCTGAATAATGTACTAAATTTTGGTCTGAGCATCTTTCAGCTGAAATGGTGTGCTGCTGAAAAGTACAAAGGTTGGAAAATACAAACAAAGACAGAGTCTACTTTTTGTTGGAGATAAGAAAGCCTGAAATATACCTAACATCCTGTGAATGTGGTCAAATCTTTAAAGTAGGTGTTGCGTCTCCAAGTGACGATTCAATTGCTACTCATTTGGATGTAACTTCGGTCTGCAGTTATTGTAGGACATCAGCCCCATTTTGAATGCTTCACCTTGAAAAATACGCTACACCTTTCAAATCCATGAACTTTTCATACTCAATCTTATTCAACTGTGCGTGTTCGTGAAATGCATTTGTGTCTGAAAAAAAGCCAAATTCGAAATTAATCCACACCCACACTTTGCCTTTCTTTAAATGGTAAATTCCCTCCTTTTCCTCCTTGTATGTTAGTTCGTACGTCTTTTAAAACACTATGAAGTCATAAATCTACGTTTTAGTTCTGGAAAGTAATTTAGGATTTCAATAACTTTATTGAGTGGAAGAAACTCTCATCCAATCTTTTCTTAATCATTCACTAGTGCTAACTGAAGTTGTTGATTCATTCAAAAGAGGAAACTTCCACGATTTCGTCACTTCAACCTCACATTATGTGAAAATCGCTTTTGTTTCCGTTTAAACTTGCGTGTTTCTGGTCCAGCATTTCCAAATCTCGTGAATAAACTCCTTCATTCTCTCTATCATGCCGATGAAACCGTTTATGTCCTTTCTGATGATTTAATGTCTCAGTAAATCCCGTCCTTGGGATTCCTAATATCTTGCTGTCTAGGAAGCAGCGACTGTGTCGTTTCTAAATTCTTCACATGCCTTTGGAGGAGAATGAGGTCAAGGATTACACACAATGCTCCCACTGATGGTGACCTAAAGATTTCACAGTTACGCGATGAACTCTGTTTTAAATATGATTTCTCTAAATTTCCATGACCTGAGTGAGTCTCAGCTATTTCTAAAGGTAAAAACAAGGTAAAACAAGGTATTTCGAAAGGTAACTGAAGTTCAAATACATCATAGTAGGGCTATAGACATTCCAGTGCAGATTGGTTCTGGACAGTAAATATCATTACCAAAGGTCACCGTGGATCTGAATTCAACACTTTCCACACAGTAATTATCATAGCTATTGTGTAACGTATTTCCGTGTTCTTGTCCACTTTGTTTATCACTTCATGTGTCCTTGTATTGAGTTCTACTGAATGATTTATTTGTGAATGGAGACATTCCCTTCACCTCTTATTCGAAACTCCATGGAGCATTGAATAATTGTACTCATATGCTTCCAGAGGAAAGTCCTGTCATTACTGGGATGAATCAGTGAACATTGCCCACGTATTCTAGAAGGCAAGTATTTCCTTCTCCAGTTCAGGAGGACATGACAGCACTGAACCCCATTTGTGCGTTCATTAATACTAAAATCGTTGCAGCAAGACTTTCAGACTAAGATTTTGTAATCTGCTTGCATTGCTTGTACCAAAAGGTACATTCCACATTTTGCTATGTTTGTGAATGATAGCATTTTCTGAATCTTGAGCAATTACATTTAAATTTTGTCAGAACTCTATCATTCACTGTTCTCTCTTTCCCTTCCGGTTCCCCATGTAATACCCTGTATTTTCTCTGTTTATCTTACTTGTTCAACAATTCAAACAATCACGCTCCTGATTACCAATCCGAGAGAATCCCACAATTTTGTCAATTTTTGTGCAGTGCAGCTGTAGGGCGCGGTAACCAAGTGGAAAGGCATTGGTCACGTGAACCAAGTAGCAGTAGCGGGCTGGTGGAAACTGGCCGTTCTATCGCAGTCATATTCAAAACATTTAACATAATCTTTTGCCAAATCATATTGGTAGAATATAAGAAAAAAAAACGAAAGAACTGCCAATGTTGAAAATCAAAAGAACAGAGGTTGTTGGAAAAGTTCAGAAAGTCTGTCACCATCTGTGGAGGGACGGACCAAGTGGATCTGAAACGTTAACCATGATTCATTTGTGCAGATGCTGCCAGCTCTGCTGAGGTTTTACAACAATTTCTGTGTTTGTGTGAGACTGGCAGATGTTGCAGCAGGTTATGAAAACAGTGCTTTCTGGAGGCAAACAGACAGCACGGACCTGGTAGTGTGAAATGAAACCAGAATAAAGAATAGTCGACAGTGTGATGCTGGAGAAGCACAACAGGTCATGCAGCATCCGAGGACCAGGAGAATCGACGTTTCAGGCAGAAGGCCTTCATCAGGAATGAGGCATTGTGAGTCGGCCTGAGGCACAATGCTGAAGCCAGGTGCCAACTCGCTGACACCATTTCCTACTGCCCCCGATCACAGCCTCACCTCACATCGCCTCCCAGACCATCACAATCCCATCACTTCTGGGGAATCTCCCATCCGAAGCCTCCAACCTCATCGTCCATGAACCCTGCACTGCCCGATTCTACCTCCTTCCTAAGACCTGTTGTCTCAGCCTGCGCCTGTCCGAATCGATTCATCGCTTCCTACCTCAACACTTTCCTGTCTCCCCAGTACAGGAAATCCCCACCTACGTTCGTGACACCACCTCTGCACTTCACCTCCTCCAAAAGTTTTGTTTCCCTGGCCCCCAACGCGTTATCTTCACCTTGGACATCCAGTCCCTGTACACATCCATCTGCCATGACGAAAGTCTCCAAGCCCTCTGTTTCTTCATCTCACACCATCACAACCAGTACCCTTCTACCGACACCTTCATCAACATGGTTGAACTGGTCCTCAAACTCAGCAACTTCTCCTTCCAATCCTCCCACTTACTCCAAACCAAGGAGGTAGCCATGGGAATCCTCATCAGACCTAGCTATGCTGCCTCTTTGTCAGATGTGCGGAATTGTCCATCTTTCGCAGTTACACTGGCAACACACTCCACGTGTTCCTCTGCTGCATTGATGAATGCATTGGCGCCAATTCGTACTCCCATGAGGAGGTTCAACAGTTCACCAACGTTACCAACAGTTTTAACCCGACCTCGAATTCACCTGGATCATCTTGGCAACTTCCCTCCCCTGCCCAGATGTGTCCATCACCGCGTACAACGAATGAGTAATTACAGATATATACTGCAAGCCCACCAACTCCGATAGCTACCAACATTACACCTCCTCCCACCCCAACTCGTGTAAAAACGCCATCCCTCATTCCCCATTCCTCCGCCTTCACCATATCTTTTCCCAGGAAGACCAATTCCACCTCAAAATGTCCCAGTTAGTCTCATTCTTCCATAATCGCAAATTCCCTTCCCGTGTGGTTGACGATGTCTTCCAGTGCATCTCCTCCACTTCACACACCACCGCCCTTGAACCCCACCCCTCCCGCAACAAGGACAGAACCGCATGGTCCTCAACTTTCACCTCATCAACCTCCGCATAAAACACATCATACTCCACCACTTCTGCCATCTCCAAACAGACCCTACCATCAGATATATATTTGCCTCCCCACCCCTATCAGCATTCCAAAAAATACCATTCCCTCCACGAACACTTCGTCACATCTACAATACCAATTAGCCCACATCCCACTACTGGCATCTTTCCCTGCCACCGCAGGTAGGCTAAAACCAGCGCCCACACGACTCCACTCATCTCAGTCTCAGGTCCGAAGGGAGCCTTCCACATCCGTTAGAAATTCACCTGTACTGCTTCCAATATCATCTACTGCATCCGTTGCACCCAGTGTGGTCTCCTCCACATCAGGGAGACAGGACACCTTCTTGCACACCAATTCAGAGAACATCTCTGGGACACCCACACCCACCAACTTCACCATCCCATGACTGAACAATTCAACTCCTCCTCCTACTCTGTCAAAGACGTACAGATCCTGGGCCTCCTTCACTGCCAAACCATAACCATCCAATACCTGGAGGAGGAACGCCATATATTCAGTCTTGGAACTCTGTCACTTCAAAGGATTAGTGTGGATTTGAACAGTTTCCTCATTTCCCTTCCCCCAAGTCCCAAGCCTCCGAATTGGCACCGCCCTCTGGACCCACTTCATCACTGCTCCTTCTGACCTATCATCTTCTCCTTTACCTTCATCCAACTATCGCTTTCCCAGCTACCTCCCCACAACTCCACACCCCTCCCATTTATCTTTCAGACCTCGGAGTGAAGATGACCCTGGACTGCAGTGATCAGAGTGTGACTATGCTTTGCGTTTATTTTGGGTGAGGGCAAGCTGGATCTGACACGACCGCTTAACACCTAAGCAATGCGAATGTATCAGATAGTGAAGTTAGGACGGGTTGAAGTGAAGTGGAAAATTCTGTCAGGAGATAGGTGAGTACAACTGCATCACATCAACCAGACTTTAAAAGACATGCAAAAGGAGCAAATTAACTTCAGTGCAGGCACAATGACAGGAAAAGTGGAAAGGAGACAATACAACACACTGAGATGGACTGGAATTATTTATGAGAAAGGGTTCAGTATTGGAGCTGTTTTACATACAGACTGTCGGCACATTGGAAAAAGGAATTTCCTGCAGTATAACAGTGATATTTGCCTGCGACATCATAATTCCGAGAGACACTGACATATTATCTTCTATAGCAGCATGGCCTAGTGAGAGCATGATCGGCCCATCAACCAGAATTCAATACTTCAAAGCTCTCTTCTGCGCTGTTCAACCTATTTGCTGCTCCTGTATTCAGATCTCAATTGCTTCACAGTGTATCTTTTTCTGCTTGCTACATCACGTAACCACTTGAATCTGATCCAATCACCAGTGTTTCCGCTTTAACCCATCTTTTGTAACTCCCGAGCTGACACAGGTACGAGTGACCAATTGGCCTTTCGAGCGCTCTCACTTTGGTATGATCTGAATGATAAAGTGCACTGTGTCTGATCCGCAGGACACACTGTAGAATTTCCCTACGCGGGATGGTGCTGTTTATCCCTCCCCCGCGGACTGAGCTGCCTCCATTGATAGAATATCACACAGTAACAGTGAAGATCCTTTGATATCATCCTCAAAGGTACATGCGACAAAAAGCTGAAGACTGCGGGAAACTGCTGTGGTCAGCGCGAACACAGAGGCCCAGCAAGAGACTGGTGGGCTCATAAACCAGAAATTAATGGATAAAATGATTATTCTTTTTAGAAGAATTCGATTCAGAACATCATCTTAACACCTCCCGGGGAGAAAATGGACGTAAGTGAGCGGAGAGTCTCAATTGGTTCCAGCATTTACAATCTTGGCCCGTGCGACACCAAAATCAGAAACCTGGAACTGTTTATCTTGCTTCTGAAAAACAGGTTAGTAAGATTTGAAGAGCTTAGATATTTCTTCCTGGTGTTCATGAAATAATCAAGAGCAGACTACGATTCCACGAGTTTGGTCTGGCTTCTGTTTTATGGGCCCAGGGCATTTCACTGTGATATTTTGCTCACATGATCTGAACACACACAAAGAAATGACGCAGTGACAAGATCAGCTGAATCGGATTCCGTGAAGAAGAGAAGTCGATGAATGAAAAGAGCCATAAGAGCGGGAATGTAGCAAATTATTTTCCAGACTCGAGGAGATTGCATAGTGCTATTTCCAGGTGTCAATACCTGTACTAGTAGACTGAATCAGCGTTGGGTGTTATTGTACTGCATCTTTTGTATAATGGTGCAAAAGAACAAAACCTTTGTACAGAGGGGACAACTTCAAAATCCTCAATGAGGCAAAACACACAAATAAGGTAAACATCAGAGTAACCAGATAAACTGGTGCTACGTCATGGGGTAAGCTTTCCTGCTCAGATTTATCTGAAAATCGCTCTATGTCTAATTCCTGAGTTTGAGATTCGAACAAAGAATGATGTATGACAATTAAAACTGTTCTGATCTCACAACTTCAGCATTTCATTCGCCCCCTTATGTATGTCTGGCAATTGTAATTGATCTCTCACTGTGTTACCTCTGCACACGAAAGAGAAAAAAATAACTATAAGAACAACAGTCATGTATGTGACTGGGATTTGACACTATGCTGTTTCAGCCGATCGATTCCGCTGTAACTGAAATTGCTTCCACCTTTCCTGTGTCAGTAATAAGTTTGCATAACTTAGTGATGAGTTTTCATGCATTCAATTGGACCCAGCAACCTTTCTCAGGTCGAAATTTACTGCGATATAAAAACATAATGAATGAAACTGGCGGCGTTTACTGGAAGATAAAGACGTTAGGAATGAGATGGCCAGAGTTTACTTGATACCATGTCGATAGAAGCGATGAAAATGAGGTTTACTGGGAGATAAAGCCAAGAAGAAAAGAAAAGAAGAGGTTTAATGGGATGATGGGATAGATAAGAATTAATGCAGGAAATACTTAGTTATGTTCGAAGATAGGTTATCCAGCTGATGTGAAGTTGTTAAGCGTAAATACAATTGAAATTCCCTCGTTTAGGTGAGTGGTAACTAGAGGTTAGAGCTTCAAACCCAACAGGGCACGATAAAGAAGTTTGGAGTAGGCATTTTTTTTTATTTTGAGGGTTATTGAATTCGGAGATGGATTTTCAGGAATAAAAACATTTTAGGAGCTGATTCCAGCATATTTGAAAAGCGTGTGCAGGCACACAAGGAGTGAATTTAACAGCGACAGGGATTCTGGCCTGCCTGGATGGGGATGCAAAAGTGAAACACTCTCAAATTGGTTAACATTCATAGGAAAGAAATTGCATAAAACGTGCAACTGGAAATGTTATGTATAAGAAGAGATGGTGGAGTTGGAAGGTGCAGCTCTGCTTCTACATGAAATATTATATAATGAAAATGCACTGAGCTGTTTGGTTTAGCTCTGCATTGAATGGAAGTCTGTTAGCTCAGTCCGCTGTCTAACTGGTTTATGAGAAAAGTGAGACAAACAGCGTGGATTAATTCTCTCACTATCTCAGGTTTCCACAAAGATCATCATCTCCCCCGCTCACCTCATCTGTAATACTGTGGTGCCTCTAGTGAGCAAGATTTGGCCTGTCGACGTAAAACATCATTATCATTGTCATCTGTTTCCTTGTACATGTGGTCACAAACAACCGAAAGAGGAGAGAGTCCATTTAATACTCTTTGATTTCCACTTGGAAAATCCTGCGACAAGTCTCAACCTTATTCCATTTTGACATCCTGTTCCTCCCAACAGCAAAACTACTTGTTCAGATCCTTTACTAGGTTTACTGACAACATTCAAACTCCACAAGGTGATAAATCTAATACTTTCGATTGATTTATTGAGCTGTGCAGATCGCAGGAAACGGAAAGATATGAAACGAGTTAAACAAACTTTCTCAGGATGTAATCCAATGCTGTGTCAGCGATTTGAGGAAGGTCATCAAGCTGAAATTTAAACTCTGTTTCTCTATCCAGAGATGGATATTCACCTGGAGAATATTTGCAGATTTCCGTTTAATAATTGGCATTTTTCCTAAACACAAATTATTTCCCCACGTCAGAAACTGGAGTTTTCAAATAAATGATACTTTACTCAACATTGTTTTGATCTGCGTTTCAGTGTAATGCTTCAATAATCCCGGGTGAATGTCAGTAACAGTATCTTTATATTAGCATGAACTTGCAACCTTGGCATTTTACGCACCTTTAAGGACTAGGCGCTGAACAATTGCGCGACTGGAGCCGCATACAGCGAATCGGTCACGTGACCTACACGTACCTGGAGAAATTTAACTCAACTGCTCTACTTCTGCTGTGACGAATGGATTCCCTACAGTATGGAAACAAGCCCTTCGGAACAACAAGTCCACACCAACCCTCCGAAGAGTAACCCAACCAGAACCATTTCCCCTCTGACAAATGCACTATCGCCAATTTAGAATGGCCAACTCACATTATCTGCACAATCTTTGGACTGTGGGAGGAAACTGGAACACCCAGCGGAAACCCACGCAGTCACAGGGAGAATATGCAAACTCTACACAGATAATCGACCGAGATTGGAATCGAACTTGGGACCCTGTTGAGGCAGCATTGTTAACCATTGAACCACAACACTGTGGGATCGTTGGTGGTGATGTGCTGCCCCACTGATACCTCAGTCACTCACCCTTCTTCATTTCCCTGAACCGTCTGGTTCTGCTATTAAAGCTAAAGCCGACAAGGTGAAACTGACATGAAACTATGATTACTGAAGCATCAGGTTCACGAAAACGATACAAAAGGGACACAAAAATGTGAAAAAATAGACTACATTGAAAAATGTGTTTCCGTTGGTTCCTGCGTTGTTTCCAGACAATATTACATTGCCGCTGTCGCAGGGCATTTCCTTCGATCAGCTTCAATTGGCACAGAATTCGAATCAATGAAACTTCACCAACTTACTTCTGAAGGTTCATACAGGTAATATGAAACTTATTGCATTCATCAATAATCTTCACCATTCCTACATTCAAGAACACGTTGCACAGTTCCCTTAAATATTGAAGATGTAAGAATGTTATGCAAGAATAAACTCAATTACAGTTTAAATTGTGAAGTAGGAATAATGCACAGAAAAACTCAGCATGTCAAAAATTCATGTGACCAGAACTGGAGCCCAGCAGCGTGGAAATCTGTCCGTGAATCCTAATATCCACACGTTTGTTTGCTCCATGTACCCAGTTGGAAACCTGTGTGAAGGAGCTTGAAGTCTGACAGAGCGCCTGAGAGAATCCTTCACTATCTGATCTAAAGCTGCAATAGGAGCTATCTATTCTGGCTGTGAGAGCGGTGGTGTAAAGGGGAGGACTTTGATATTCCGTAGTCTCGATTCCCATTGCCCTCATCAGGTTATTGTTGAAAACCCTCTCTAAGAAATAGCACAGAAAGAGATGAACAGGAGGAGGCTATTCCAAACACCTGTCCTACCCGCCGTTTGATATCATCATGGCTGACCAAAAACCTCAATGTCTTTCACCATCGCATCCACAACAACCTGTCACACAACGGGATAAATACATTTAAGCAATCGAATTTTTTTGTGCAACTTTGGGAGGGAAATGCGTTTCGAGACAGTGTGTTTCTGAATGAAATTTGCAGGTTTTGCGGGTGAGCATCTGATTCTGGTCTGATCATGTGCAAAACGTTATGATTCCGTAAAGATTTACAACCAAGAATGTAAGGAATTTCCTCTGGTCAGTAGCAGGGACGAAAACTCCAGACGACAGGAAGTGGCGATGAATCAGCACACCAATCAATGATTCGGGTTAAACTTGAACTAAACTCCAATTCTGGTGCGGTTCACATTCACAAACATTGAACAGCAATGTTCCCAAAGTCGGAGAAATCTAACACGCATTTCATTGCACCACAGAGCTGCAGTCGCCACAATTTTACTGCATCCAAAGTTGCATTTTGTCGTGGACAAAATGTCGACAAACATCAGGAGATGCGGGGAGTTTTTCAATGAGGTGATCTTTAATTTGCAAACAAAAACCGTGACATTCATAAAGCAAATTGTTGAATGCCGCCGAACCTCAGAGTCCGTGGCATAGAGCCATAGAGTCATTGAGATGCACAGCATGGAAACAGACCCTTCTGTCAACTCAATCTGGTCCTACCTGCCAGCACCCGGACCATATCCCTCCATACACTTCCTATTCATATACTCATCCAAATGTCTCTTAAATTTTGCAATTGTACCAGCCTCCATCACACCCTCTGGCAGCTCATTCCATACACGTACCATCCTCTGCGTGAAAACGGTGCCCGTTAGGTCTCTTTTACATATTTCCCCCTCACCCTAAACCTACACCTTCTGGTTCTGGACTCCCCAAACCCAGGGAAAAGACTTTGTCTATTTACCCTATCCATGCTCCTCATAATGTTGTAAACCTCTATAAGGTCACCGATCAGCCTTCAACGCTCAAGGAAAACAGCCCCAGCCTGTT
Organism: Chiloscyllium plagiosum; assembly: GCF_004010195.1. Taxonomy (NCBI): domain Eukaryota; kingdom Metazoa; phylum Chordata; class Chondrichthyes; order Orectolobiformes; family Hemiscylliidae; genus Chiloscyllium; species Chiloscyllium plagiosum. The sequence continues at coordinate 66,952,740 of NC_057717.1, read as the reverse complement.
CAGCCTCTCCCTGTAGCTCAAATCGTCCAACTCTGGCAACATTATTGTCAATCTTTTCTGAAACCTGTCAAGTTTCACAACATCTTTCCGAGAGGAAGGAGACCAGAATTGCACGCAATATTCCAACAGTGGACTAACCAATGTTCTGTACAGCCGCAACATGACCTCCTAACTCCTGTACTCAATACTCTAACCAATAAAGGAAAGCATACCAAACGCCTTCTTTACTATCCTATCTGCCTGCGACTCCACTTTCAAGGAGCTATGAATCGGCACTCCAAGGACTCTTTGTTCAGCAACACTCCCTAGAAAATTACCATTAAGTGTATAAGTCCTGCTACGATTTGCTTTGTCAAAATGCAGCAGCTCGCATTTATCTGATTTAAGATCCATCACTTCATCCCTTTTCTTTAATCATGTCTTTAAAGCTTATCAGAATGCCAAACTGTGTTAGTCAGAATTACACCACTGTAGCTATACAATAAACCAAGGATGTTGGTTCCCATTGTTGTTCTACTTCTGTCACTAAGTTATTTTTCCTAATTCTACTTTATATTATTCTACTGTCACTATTTGGTAATCTGCTGCCACCTGTGCTACAATGATATTCCATCCCAGACTAACCTGTCATGATTAGATATTCAGCTACACAATCTATCGCAATGTTTTCCTGGCCCAAACTGACTCTATACTGTCAGGATAATGTCATATCCTACGACAAGCGTCTCAAGCAGGCTGTCTCTACTATCACTTAATTATTTAAAGTCATGTCCTTCATGGTTATTGTCACGACTTGTCCCAGTCTGCCATGATGATAGTTAGTAGGTGAGGCTGACTTTACTAATTGTTATTATCTCAACCTGCCTTGCAGCCCAGTCTGACTCTGCTACTTGGTGTAGGAGCATTCCACTATTCTTATCCCATCCTTCCACACTGGCACCTTCATGCCCCAGTGACTTTATGACGCGTGTAGCATTCCGCAGACCTCTTGCAACAGATCGCCAGTAGTTTCCGTGCCTTTACCATTTCCATGCTTTCATGCTTTGTATTTTCTAAACAGTGTTCGGCTATTTCATCAGACATCGGTTTATCTTCACCCACTTTCCAATAGTTGGTCCTTATCCATGTGTGCTCTAGCTTCTCAAGTATTCAGCTAAATACCTCTGAAATGTTTTCATGACTCATAGTTTTACCACACGTTCAAACAATGAATTCCAAATAAACGACACTCTCAGAGTGAAAACCTTCTTCCTTTTTCTCCTCTGAACATCCTCTTCCTTGCGTTTAACGGAGATCCCTGGTTGTTAACTCTTCCCATAAGAAGTTTATCCGTATCACACATACCGATCCCCTTAATTTGCACCTTAATCACTTCCTCACTCAGCCTTCTCCGTTCTCAGATAAACAGCCTGAGCTGAGCTCGTCTCTCTTCACCATGGCGATCGCGTCTTGCTGGAAAAGTTTGACAGGTCAGGCAGCATCCGAGGAGCAGGAGAATCGACGTTTCTGGCATAAGTCTTTCATCAGAAATGGGTCTTGTGGGTGGGGACTGAGAGGTAAATGGGCGGGGGTTGGGTTTTGGTTAAGGTAGCTGGGAAAGTGCATGGTGGATGGATGCGCGGAGAAGGTGATAAGTGGAGAGACCCGGCTTCAATTTCCGCCTCAGGCGACTAACTGTGTGGAGTTTGCACGTTCTCCCCGTGTCTGCGTGGGTTTCCTCCGGGTGCTCCGGTTTCCTCCCACAGTCCAAAGATGTGCAGGTCAGGTGAATTGGCCATGCTAAATTGCCCATAGTGTTAGGTAAGGGGTAAATGTAGGGGTATGGGTGGGTTGCGCTTCGGCGGGTCGGCGTGGACTTGTTGGGCCGAAGGACCTGTTTCCACACTGTAATGTAATCTAAAGGAATGTGCACAATTCTGTCCATGCAATAATCAACATTTTAAAAAATTGTGAAATTAAAGGTGGAGGGCTGAAGTATAACTCTTTGCCCATCAAGACCGCTTCACCACTCAATGAATTTACCACTGATTCCTCTCCAAGTCATGCTGGTATGTGCCTTGGAGGGTAATTTGTAAATGGTGACGTTTCAGTGCATCTTCAACCTTGTCGTTATAGTCGGTACAGTTTTTGAGCTTTGACGGTTCTGTCAACAAATCCTGGATGACTTAGTTCAGGGAATCTTCTAGGAGGTGCTCTCTGCTGCAATTGCGCCTTAGCAGTTCAGGGAATAAATATTCCGGTGTTGAACAATGTACACTTATGTGACTGTGTTTTCGTGGAGTGTGTCCAGTTCCTTCAGTGGTATTGAAGCGGCACCCAACTAGGCAAATGGAGAGGGTTCTGTTAAACATCTAATTTGTGCGTTGCAGACCATGTGGCATTCACGGAGACAAGAGTTGAGTTAATAATCAAACAAAGTCGACCGACGGACATTTTCTTCTAGTCAACTTCTTTATATGGGCGATCAGGTTCCATTTCTCCTAAATACTAGCTCCCAGGACGATTACACGGAGGAATTCAGTTACAATGAAGCCATTGAATGTCAATCGAATATGATTAGATTCTCACTTGTCAGAGTTATCATTGCTGCATTTGGTCCTTCTGTGGATCTACCCGATTCCAATCGCTTTCTGATTTCAAGTTCCAATTCCTGTCTGCGCCTTAAATTTCAACCCATTTCATCACCGAAATTTCTCCACCTGTCTTAATAATATGTAAGGACGCTGTAACGGACAGCAGAGATTTACAAGGATGTTGCCAACTCTGTATAAAATAGAGCTTCGTGAAATGATTGGTTTGGCTGGGAGTATTCTCCTCGAAACAAAGGAGGTGGAGTGGTGCTCTATAATCACATAACAACCGTTATAAATGTTTACTATTCGTGGAATCTTGACAGGGTAGATACCGGCAGGTGGTTTGCCCTATGTTGTGAGGAGAGCGCCAGAGGACATAATCTCAGAATTAGGTATTGCCCATTTAATTCAGAAATGAGGAATAATTTCTTTGCTCAGGGGCAAAAAGATCTGTGGCATTTTTCAGCAACTGCTGTTGAGACTGTGTTGTTGGGTATTTTCAAACTGTGCCAGATAGTTAATCAGAAAGATGATAAAGCTTAATCGAGGTAAGTGAGCAGAAATGAGTTAAAGATTATCAGATCAACCATGAGTTCGTTGAATGGTGGGGCAGACTTGATGGGCTGAGTGGCAAACTTCCACATGTTTAACATTTTGTCTAACGCCTTATTTTATTCATAACTTCAGAATTGTAAGGGGATGGGATGAAGTGATAGAAACGGTTTATTAAACAGATCAGACAGATCAGAAACAAGGCTCATAAACTCAGGAAGAAGAAATATGCTGTGACCTGGGAGCAACAAATTTCACAGCGAACAGTACAGTTGGCTGTGTACTGAAGGTATGATTGCTGAAGAAATTTGGTGGACCTTAGACTGTTGGCAATCCAGTGTCACGCTGGATGATGGATCGTTATATGATTCACACACAGGAGAAATTTGTGGAAGAATGAAAGGTTAGTTTCATTGGAGAGCTTTTCTGTGCTTTCAATTCAGAGCGACTGTTTGAAATACTGGTCAAATCATTGTGTGAAGTGTTAGGTTAAAATATTCATGAACGACCCCATTGGATAAACTTGTGCTGCCGATCTCTTGTTATTTGTTTCTCTTTCTTTCAATGTAAATTCATAGAAAGACAAGATGGAATGCGGGGCGGAAAGAAAAATATGTTCCTTCTCATTACACCAATTTAATCTACAATTGAATAGAATGACTGCTCTCACTCTTCATTTCGACTTTAATGTGGTGTCGATTATTCGTGAATCTCCCGTGCAGTGAACGGCAAGAACAAGATTCTCGATCCAGTGTATACCAGAGGTGTGAGGTGCAAAGAAAAACTGCTGGAGCGGTTTGCGAAGTTAGCAACCAGAGTGTGACTGGAACCAGTGAATGTGGAGCACAGCGGTATAACAACCCACCGCCATAATTGCTCGGTCTCCTCAGCACGTTTTGTAGATAGGTGACTTGTGATCTCATCAGGTTACATGTGGTGAAAGTCATGGATGAGAAATTTCCAGAGTGGAATCGAATAGAGCTTCGTGAAATGATTGGTTTGGCTGGGAGTATTCTCCTCGAAACAAAGGAGGTGGAGGGGTGCTCTATAATCACATAACAACCGTTATAAATGTTTACTATTCGTGGAATCTTGACAGGGTAGATACCGGCAGGTATCTGATCTGTCTGATCTGTTTAATAAACCGTTTCCATTGTGGTTCTGCTTTCACCAGAATTATAATAACAACAAATTCCAATAAATAACATGTTCACAGAATGAATAGCTGTCATTGATACATTCTGAGTCAGAACTGTGTCAGAGTGAAACAGAGAACAGGAATTTTCCGTCATATTCACACCTACATTTGACTCATAATTTCTTCAGTCACTTTCTCTCCCTCGTGAAGAAGCACCCATGGAGAGGGTAATAAAGGCGATGTTGTGGCTCAATGGCCTTTCTTATATGGCTGAACCTGAACTGGAGTAAATCGCAAGAAACGCTGTTTTGTTCGTTTCTTTTTAATTTTCCTGTAACCTCACAACGTAATAATCGGAAGTGAATTATATTTCTCTCATTGGAATGATTAATGTTGTATCCAAATTTGCGCCGACTTTATTTCAGCTTACAGAAAATACAGAGGGTAAAATGAAAAAGAAAACCCACCAGTTTTGTTGCTCATTGTTTTGGCAGATTTCCTCGAGTATTAAATGGACCAAACATCATGGTGTTTGTCCTCACAACCTTTAGGCATGTGATTAAAGCAGAAAGTCGATCTCCAAGCAACTGGTCACTTCCTATTCATTATGTAATATCTTCCCTTCACAAAAAGAAAAATCCTCTCATTTCCATTTACCATGCTTTAGGTGGAATATTATGCCAAATCTTTCAAAATCCAGAGTTTTTGGAACCGAATCTTATTCAGCTGAACGCGTTCACGAAATGTCTTTACATTCAAAGTCAACCAACTTATGCATTGTTTCCCCGCAACTTCCAACTGACTACATCCCACCCAAACACCTTTGTCTAGCCATACACCGTCTCTCACCTTGTGAAATTTATTCCTTGTACGTCGCCAAATGTGCCTTTCCAAGTATTTTGAAAAACAGATTCTCGGAGTGACAGTGATTCTGCTCTCATCATTTCTTTGCCCTTCAAAGGTTTTGTCAAAGGTTTGAATGCCTGACGTCGAGATGTTTACTTACTTGAAAGAGGGAATTTTCCACCTATCGACTCTGTCCAAACATTTCATAATGTGAAAAAGCCCCACTAAGTCTTTCTTGGTTCAGGGATAACTGTTCTAATTTTTCCAAGACAAAAAGTGAATAGAATCTCATCCTTAGTAGACTCCGTCAGCATCGTCTCTCATGGCGTTACCCCCCAGTAAACACCGTCATTATCCTCTCCGATAGAATCACAGAATCCTACAGTGCAGAAAGAGCAGTTCAGTCAATCAAGCCGGTGCCGACACTCTGAAGAGCATCTCACCCAGACCTACCTCTCCTCCCTATTCCCGTATATTTCACCTAAAGAAGGGATAGCCCTCCCCCTTACGATTTTAAATAAACATGTTGGACTATAACCTGGCATTCTGTGACTTCTGACCTTGTCCTCAAGTAACCCATGGCTGATTCAATCTTAACATGCTTAATTCACTCCCTGGACACGAGAGGGTAATTTAACTTTGCCAATCAATTTAACTCTCCGACCGAACAGCAGTGTGAATTACTGAGTCAATGTTCCATCATAATGAGCAAATGCTGGATAATTTTTTAATGGTTTTATACCCTGGTAACACAGCCTCATCAAAGCAAATCAACCCAAATTCAATGTATTGAAACACTACCCTATGCTTTACAATTTCATTCGTGCTGCGGGAAGTGTTTCTGCAATCATAGTTGAATGTTTTTACGCTGTTTCTTCCTCACCTTCGTGCTTCCAGTAAATACTTAAATCCAGAACAAGTCTGTCAAATGATTCTCAATCCAACACAGTCGCAAGATGCAGCGTGCAGAAGTCACGTGTTTGCACGTTCACTGACACTCTGCCTCGCTGAGAGCTGCAGCCTCACCTTCCCCTTCCCCACCTTGATTCAGGCAGCACTGTCCTTCCTGTGAACATGCCCCATCGAGAATGGAAGGACAGGTATTTATACCCGCCCTTGGGAATGGAGCGTCAGTTTTAAAATATTTACTCTGTCCCAGCGGAGTATTGAGCCCTGTGACAGACGAGGAGACTAACCATTATATTACCAAGGAGAAGAACGTCAAAGGAGGCTTTTTAGCCAATTGTGCCCACACTTGTCAAAAACGACTGATTAATGAACTGAATCACATTTTACAATGTTTATCCCACCTTATATATTTTGGCATCACAAATTCACATTTGAATATTTATTCAGGTCAAAAGGGTTTCAGCCTCTCTAAACAATACAGCCAGCATATACCAAATTCCACCCCGCCCCTCCCCGCTGGCTGATAAAGCTTTTCCACGCATCTTCTCAAACCATTCTGCCATTTTCCTTAAATCTCTGACCCCAGCTGATCGATCCCTCTATCAATGGGAAACTCGTTTAGTCAACCCTGTCCATACCCTAACTCAATCATATCTCCTCTACATCTCCTTTGCACAGCGACAAACACTCCACTCTGTCCTGTCTTTCTTCACAACTGAAACACTTCAACCCAAACAATATCCCGGTAAATATTTCCTGCACTTTTCTCAGTGTGATCACATCTATGCGATAATGTGACTTGCAAAACTGCACACAACACTCTTGCTTGAGCCTAATGAACATTTGTTTTAAAATTTCTATATTAGTATGAGGGCAATTCTGGCTAAGTAGAATTTAATACCCATTCTGAATTGCCCAGAGGGCAATTGAGACTCAACCATATTGTTATGAGTCTGAAGTAACATGCAGGTCAGACCAAGTAAGGACAGCAGATTCCATCCTGAAATGACATCAGTGAACCAGATGTTTCTTTTTCAACAATTGTCAATGGATATATAGTAATCAATAGATTCTTCCTTGCAGATATTTGCTGAATCCAAATTTTACAATATGGCATGGTGGGGCTCAAGCCCGAGTGCCCAGACTATTACCTCGGTCACTCGATTATGAGTCCTATGAAACTACCACAAGAGCAACACAGAAAGCCACAAAAGCTGATCATTTCCAGTAAAATTTCTTTTCACCAAAACTGGCCTGGGTCTTTTCCATGAGCCTGATGCGCCAATTGTCTCTGTTCTATGTCAGTAAAAGCTGCTACATGGGGATTGATTTCACAACTGCGGTATTCAAATAGATCGACTTGTTTGGAGGTCCCGATGGTGGGATTGGGGCACGTTCACCCAGCAAAAGTGACCGCAGCACAGACAGAAGGGTATGAATGTGAAAGGGAGTGATAGATTGTGCATTGCCTCAGAGAAATGGGAGGAGGGACGGAAAGGAGGTTTAATGATCGTGGGAAGGAGAGAAATCTCCGACGAGTGTGTTTGAATCCTGATATATGAAACGCAGAGATGTGAGAGAGCGGAATTTGAAGGTAACAATTAATTTCTTACCATGTGTCACAAAAAGGACAACGGAGAGAAAACTTAGTGCCGTAATTTGGTTTCAATCGAGGTTGCTGTGGTCACAATGCAAAATGCCGACAACCATGATCACAGAAACAACAGAACAGGATGCTTGCAAGCAGCAATAAGTATACTAGCAGAGGAAATGTTCGGAAAAAACAGCAAATGTACAATATCAGTACTCAGCGAACAGTGACAGACATGTGGGAACTGAGAATGAATTGAATCTTCAAATTCGATGTCTTCAGAGGCTGTGGAGATCCTTGAATGAGAATGTTGAAAACTGAGATTGATAGATTTCGCCAAAATATCAAAGACTCTGGGGACAGTACAGGATATTGTTGAAATGCATGCTTCAGCAGCATTTTAGCTTGACATCGGCGACTTCACCAGCTCCCTCAAGGCCATAACCAGTGTTGCAGATAATCACACATAATCCCAGTTCACAGCCTTGGATTCAGAGAAACTGCGGCACAGCCTCCCAGATCTAACCGGGAATGGGAATGGGATGAGTGCGCGATGTTACTCTCTGCACAACCGCGGTATCAGAGAAACTGCGGCACAGCCGCCCAGATCCAACCGGAAATGGGGATGGGATGAGTGCGCAGAGTAACTCTATGGCTCCAGTGATGCAACAGGTGAGCGTGCGGTCCATCTATGATGGCATAGAGGCGCAAGAAATTCTTAGTTTGTCTGTGCTTCTGATCACGGGAATAATTGCCCCCGTTCATACTATTATAGCGATCTACAGTGCATCTTGCTAAGAGAGCTGAGTGGCATAACTGGAGCGTGTTGAGCCCTTAACTTTGCAGTGGTGGGTTTAAAAGATGATTTTGCTATTTGTATCAGTGTTTTCGACACTGGTGGTGGCAGGTGCATTTGCTTGCATAAGCTCAGTACCAGTTTCTTCCACACAGACAAGACTTCAACCTGGAGAAGTTGGTGTTGGGGTGATATTTTAAACTAATGATCCTTGGCGACTTGGACACGGAAAGGATGATGTTTAAGCTCGACGAATAAAACCTGGAATGCAAGCCTGACCTCAGAAACAGAGATCATACATTTAATTTTTTGAAATCCCATTCATTCGTGTCCCTTATGCAGAGGATTCTACCATCTTCACCCAGTCCTGCCTACGAGAGACTCCAGGACCAGAGAAAAATGCGCTGACCCTTGGTTCAAGAATCCCCATCGTGTGGGGAAGCAGGCTAGTCGGCTCTTCCAGTCCACACGGTCCATCTGAAGCGCATCCCATCAGACCCCACGGTATTCTCTATCCCATAAGCCTGCATTTCCCAATGCTGATCCCTGTAACTGGCACATCTTTGGTAAGAGGAAGAAATAAAAACGTAAACACAGAGAGAATGTGCAGACTGCCCACAGACAGACACCTGAGGCTGGGATCGCACCCGGGTTTGTGGTGTAGCCAGGCAGCAACGAACGAGGGGCGAAGAATAAATGTTGTCCTGACCAGTGATACTCAAACCCTGTGGGTGAATGAGAAAGAATGAAAACACATTCACAACATGGACAACAGGATTTGTATCCGTGTGGACACAATTTGAAAGGATTGTTGACCCTGGGTAGAAAAAACGACGCTGATACCACCGAGATAGCAGGCAAATGTGGGAATTGCTGGAAGGGATTCAATTAACCACAGAAATGCAAACTCATTTAATCAGTAACACTGTGGAGAGACCGTTCACCAGTCCCGCGTGTGGGAAGGGATCACTGAGCAAAACAACCTCCGGACAATCCAGCAGGATTACATATTCCATCAGGTATTCGATTATGCTGTCAATGCTGCTGTTAATCCCAACCAGCTATTTGTTCCATAGCGTCAATCATAGAGTCATACAGCACGATGGCAGACTGGCCCGTCAGTGCAACCAATCCATGCTGAACATACTGCCAAACTAATCTACTCCCATCTGCCTCCTCCTGTACCCGATGAGTGGTTATAATGCCCTTGTAGTTTTATTACTGAGTTGTTAATCCAAAAAAACAGGTAATATTTTGGGGACAAAGAGTTCAGGTCCTGACATGACAGATAGTGGAGTTTGAATTCAATAAGCACCTGGAATTGAAGTGTCTCGTGATGACCTGAATCAGTTGTGTGGAAAATCCCATCTGATTCACTCATGCCAGTTCGGGAAGCAAACTATCATATTCATCTGCTCTGTGCCACAGGAGACTCTATATGGATAATATCGTGGTTGACTTTTAAATGTCCTCTGGGAAATAACTGATGTACGAGATATGAATAAATTTATTTTAAAAATGCCACTTTCCCATTCATGTTTGGAATCAACTGTCCATTAACTATTGCAAACATACCCTCATCCATCACTTCCTCAGCAAGTTAATTGCACACGTAAAACACCTTCCTTAAAAAAAAAGCCTCACATGATTTTTTTTTTAAATCTCTCTCTGTCATATGCCTTCTCACCTTGAAATCCCCGTACTCGGAAAAGGCAGCTATCGTTAACTCTAACTTGCCTCTCAATAATTCGTAAACTTCTGTCAGGTCGCCGTTCAAACCCCTAACCGAGAGTGAAAACAGTCTCAACTAGGAGACAGTGAGAACGGCAATGAGA
>NC_057717.1:66941564-66942000 GCF_004010195.1 Chiloscyllium plagiosum | reverse complement strand
AGTCACTGCTCCCAGAACCATAGCCGCCGTTTTCTCACTGCAATATTGACTTTTAAGCTTCTGGCAACAAATGGCCACAAAGCGATCAAAGGTGAAAGTGACAGTGAACCAGACAGAGCACTCAGTGGCTGCATAAAGCAGGACGGCGTGGATATTACACACGCGGACGAAGTACTCCAGGAAATAAAACTGTTCCTCATAAACAATGGGAATGTGTCTCAGTATCAGGTCGAGGATAATGACCAGGAGATCCGCCGCTGCCATGGCCCCCAATCCACAATCTTTGTAAAGCAGGACGTAGATGGTCACTACGTTAACTGTGAGGAAGGAAAACAAACCCATTATCCATCAGCCTGGAGGCAAAGGGACACTTTTGATCGGGGACCCAGTGAGATTTTCAAATGTGACCCTGTATTCAGGGATTTATTAAAATAAT
>NC_057717.1:66930243-66939759 GCF_004010195.1 Chiloscyllium plagiosum | reverse complement strand
CCAGGAGCAGTTACCCTCCCAGCATGTAGGACCGTGTACACCACCCCAGTGTATTTCTCAGTTATACTGTGTTAAATCCCTGCATAGTGAAAGGACGTACAGCTCCCACCCATTTATAGCTCCATATCCCCATTGTGCCCTGACAAGGGGGTGCTGTGGGTGTGAACATCACTGCCAGAGAGAGACTGCGGGGGAATCATTTTAAATATCACAACATGGGAGGGGTTTGGGAAATAGACAGTGATGGGGGAGACTGAGGGACAGTGTCATGGAAGGATGTGTTCCCAGGTTTCAGAATGCTGAAATGTAGACACTTCAATAACATCCTATAACATGAGCCAGTCTTCCCAGGAAAGTTAGGAAAAAGGGATATTGGTGTGAGGTGAAATGATGGAGAGTCTTGGATGAGCATTTGTTCTACAGCTTTGTAAATGGGAGTCGTTTCAACAGAATCTATGACTCACTGGGCTGATTCTAACAATAATTTTCCTCAGTGACATTTTCATTGCGTATGACAGAGAGGTTATCTGTACGAGGGCAAGCTAGATTCCTGGTGCTTTCTTATCAAAGTCAACTCATTGAAGACCCCCCTCCAACATGGTGTCCCTCTCAATCAATACCAGCCCGATTCTCCCACCCATCATGGCTGGAGGGACTCACAGTCACCCGGGTGCCCCTGGATATTCTGTGATCCCTGGCACTGGTGCCATCTTTGAAAGGCCAATAGGCACACAGTTGAGCTTTCTCAGCTTGGAGCTGCCCTGCACAGTTTACCCCGAGCATGGCAGATAAGGGGCAATTATATCACGGTTTGTCGACAGGGGCACGGAGGTCCTGGTGAATGGGCAAGTACAGAGGGTACCATTCTCTTCCCAGAGGGAGCCACACCACCAGACCTGGGCGGCAAGGTGGCACAGTGGTTAGCACTGCTGCCTCACAGCGCCTGAGACCCGGGTTCAATTCCCGCCTCAGGCGACTGACTGTGTAGAGTTTGCACGTTCTCCCCGTGTCTGTGTGGGTTTCCTCCGGGTGCTCCGGTTTCCTCCCATAGTCCAAAAATGTGCAGATTAGGTGAATTGGCCATGCTAAATTGCCCGTGGCATTAGGTAAGGGGTAAATGTAGGGGTATGGGTGGGTTACGCTTCGGCGGGTCAGTGTGGACTTGTTGGGCCGAAGGGCCTGTTTCCACACTGTAATGTAATGTCATCTAATCTAATCTAATCTAACCCACCGAGCATGGTCTGAGCTCCCCACCCAGCTTAGTGCAGTATCTGCGGTCTGAATAATTATCAAGCAATTCAGGACAAGCATCAATAACGTTCCCCGCTCTGTCAGGATAAGGATCACTGTATTCTCTCTGCTCCCTCACACTCACGGTATATCTGTAATAACACCTGCCCCCGAATAAGGCTAATGCTCCAAAACTGTCACTGTCGAATGCAGCACTTTCTCTCTGTCTCTGTCTCTCGCTCCCTCTCTCTCTCTCTCTCTGTCACCCCGTCCACTTTACCACCCACATCAATAACACTGCATGGATACAACACTGTCGACAGACTCCCTCTGAAAACCTCGCCATTTGCCATTATCCCCACATACACCAGAACTAACAGCAGGGCCACCCACTCCTACTCTCCCTTCCTCCCTTCCTCCCATTCCAGGAGACACAGCCTGGAATAGGACAGAAAGGGCCGAGTCGGGTGGTGGAGTGCCCGATATCCGTTCCCTCCCCGCTCCCCCCGCCATGTGGGAGGACCCTGGTAAGAGCCGGAGAGGACCGGGACGACTCGTGTGGAGATTCTGAAACATCCATGTCCCACCGACCGAGTAAGGAGCAATGTTCAGTGAAGGGCAATTCCCACTTTAAACCAATGGCAGCTCCTTCCCCCCCCCCCACCCCCCTCAACCCCGGCACAACTTAGAAGCCGTGGCCCTGATGCCATCTCCCTTTTGTGTCGAGCTGTTACAAATGGAATCCCCACGGTCTCGGTGGGCAGGAGGGTGGGATCACAACAGATCATCACCACCACCTCCCAGGAAGGGAGCACGGATACTGCCTCCTACACCTCCCCCTGGAAACAGATCAGATACTGAAACTAATCTGTGATAGTTACTGCTCTCTCCACTTGTCCAGATATCTTCAACAATCTGTGCTAATATACACGCAGCGCTCTCTGCTCCTGCAGCCCCTTTATAATGGCACAGCCTGTTTTGAACTGTCTTTCAATGTATTTTCTACCAAAGTGTTTCACCTCAAACTGCTCTGCATTGATCCCCATCTGCCGTACACCTGAACCCTACACCAACGTGTGATTTTACTGTTAGAGTTCCACACTGTCCTCCATAGACTTCAGAGTTCTTCCAGGTTCGGTGTCATCTACAAACATTGAGATTGCTATAGCATCACAGTCCCCATGAAACAACTGAAATCCTGCCCCACACACTCGAGTGTGAGCAAGTTAAATACTGATATATTCCTATGGACAAAGTTGAATAATGACGTGCTGTCAATGGAGCAACAAAAGTCCTGACACACTCCAGACGGAGCGAATGAAATATTGACAAACCACAGAGCAAAAGAAATCCGGATAGGTTCCACTTATCGATATTCATCAGGGTATAATGTGATGAAGTTGAAAGTGTGTACTATACCATCAAAAGAGAGGGAACTGAGAGCTTACAAACACCTGTGATACGAGAGGATGGCAGACCTAGAAACAATATATTGCTATAGATCTGGAGTCGGGTAATAAGCAGTTAAAAGAAAGAGGGTCCCAGAGTTGGGAATAGTTGATGTAAAATGTTCACTTTCAGAGTGAAAAAAAAAATTGATGTTTTATTTCAACAGTTGAATTTGGCAGATCTGTCCCTCATATTTTAACAGATTACGAGGCGAATTGAGCATTTCGTTATGTTTCATTTAAGTTACCAGATGAGCTTCACGCCTGCCTTAACAATTGCTGTGTGTGTATCTGTGTGGGGCAGGTCTGGCAGTCTCTCTGGTGCTTAAAGTGATGCAATGCCACCCTCTGCTGGCCTCCACACGCGTCTGCGCAGGCATTAGCAGAGGTTGAAAACCAACAGGGATTCATTCAGAGAGGGGGAGGGAGAGGACAGCTGCTCACAGCACCATCCAAACTGATGTCTTATCCATGTACTGATCTGAATGTCCTTTAAACATTGTAACTGTCCCTGCTTTCACCACTTCCTCTGGAAGTTCATTCCAAACACAAGCCAGCTTCTGTCTAACATAATCACCTCTCATGACTTTCGTAAATCTTTTTTCCTCGCACCTTAAAAATCCCTCAGTGTTGAATCCTCAACTCTAGAGAAAAGACATCAGCCCTTCAGCTTGTCTGTAACCCTCATTATTTTATAAACCTCTGTAAAGTTACTGCTTAATCTCATATTCTTCGGTGGAAAAAGTCCCAGCCTATACAGCCTCTCCTTGTAGCTCATTCCCTCCATTCCCAGCAACATCCAGGTTAATCTCTTCTCAATCCTCTCCAGTTTAATAATATCAACGTCAGTAATATCAAAGTGAATAGTCAAGTTATTTTCTAAGGGAACAGGGAGTCCAAAACTAGAGGACATAGGCTTAAGTTGAGAGGGGACACATTTAAAAGTGACCTAAGGGGCAGCTTTTTCACCCAGAGGTTGGTGTGCCTATGGAATAAGGGGGCAGGATGACCAGACTGGACACAGTATTCCAGAAGAATTCTCACCAATGTCCTGTACAACCTGAACATGACGTCCCAATTCCGATACTCAAAGGTCTGTACTATGAAGACATGTCTGTTAAAAACTTTCTCAATCACACTATCTATATGAGATGCAAATTTTAAAGAATTAAACCTGACAGCCTCGGTTTCTGCACTACAGCACTGCCAAAGGCTCTACTTTTAATTGTATAGGTCCTGTTGTTGTTTGATTTACCAAACCCAATACCTCACATTAATCCAAACTAAACTCCATCAGCCACCCCTCAGCCCAGTGAGTGATATTACTGTCACCTCCCCCTCCCCCTTCAATTTTAAAACATCCATCCGTCTCCAGGATGCCTACACACTCCGGCCTTGATTTTCACAAGACCCTGAGCTTGGGCTGACTTGTGTGGTTAGGGGGAGGAGGGACAGATTGCAGACACAGTCAGTGGGGAGGAGAGACTGGACAGTAATCAGCGGCCTGGTGTCATTTCATGGTTTTAGGAAAAGGGGAGTCGCACGTGAGAGTTGGGGAAGAGTGATAGCTATTTTGGGGTCAGAAATTAAGGTCTTCCTTCGTCTCTGGTGTTCAGTAATAGATATCTACTGGAGACCCTTCATTGGACAAAGTGTGTCTGCAGGATTTCTTTCCTTAATATTACAGACTACAGATAATAGCAATTAATGAATTTTATATTTAATTTCGATGGCACAGCACGTACATTCAATATCCGAGAGTTAAGACAAATATCTTGCATTTGTTTAATAATACAAAGTGTTGTTTGTAATTCAGTGATGGTAACCTGATTATAATAAATCTACACCAAGCTTAAAGTGGGCACTAAAATATGACTCAAAATCTGGGTATGGTAGTGTGGTGGGTAGTGTCACTGTCTCTGAGCCAGACCTCTGGTTTTGATTCCAATTCCTGAACTTGTGTCGTAGTGTTCCTAGCTCTGGACTAGAAGGCCTGGATTAAAGTCTTACCTGTTGCAGAGGTATTTCCCAGCATGTCAGAACAGGCCGATGAACAAACACACAGGAGAATAATGTTACAGCTTTATGGGTATTGCTGAGTAATGCTAATATCCCCAACTCTGGGCACAAAGGTCCAGGCGTAAAACACACAGAAGTGTCTCAGGATACATCTGAACAAACTGATTAAAGTTAATTTAGAAATGTGACTTGATGGAGGAGGAAGAGGTGTCAGTATTGCATTTCAAAATTTAGGCCTAGGATGACTGAAAGTACAGCTATTCGTGTTGATTGGAGTCATATTTTGCAGCAGTAAAGGTTTATAATATCAAAATGGCCATGGATAGGGTGAGTAGTCAGGGGTTTTTCCCCAGGTTAGGGGCGTCCAAAACTAGAGGGCATTGTTTGAAAGTGAGAAGGGAAAGGTTTTGAGGACGCCTAAAGAGCACCACTTCACACAGAGGGTGGTGTGCGTATGGAATGAGCTGCCAGAGGAAGTGGTGGAGGCTGGTAAAACTACAGCATCTGGGTACTGAGAGACCTGGCGAGCTTTTCCAGTAATTTCTGTATTTCTTTAAAAATGCATTCAGTTTAACACAGGTATTCTGAATAAATTAAACATTTTTATTTTTTAATGATGCAGGGACACATAAACATATCTTCAAATTGACCGAAACCATTTTCTGCGAAGGGTAAGACTCTGTGTATGACAGCAGCAATTATGCACCTACATGGAGCAGGGAATGTGATGGAGACATAGTTTGGACAATGTACAAGGAGACCTCACATTGTCCAGTTTGGGAGAGGATGACATTACTGTGTGATTCAGCTCAGAGAGGGAGAAAATGTAATCTGCCCGAGAAGGAATGGCCTATTGCACTCTCTCTCCTTCATTGTTCCTCATCACAGCAATGTGTGCGAGCTAAAGAAAACCTCTGCAGTCATCGTTACCATTCATATATTTATGGAATCCCTGCAGTGTTGAAACAGGCCTTTCGACCCAACAAGTCCACATCAACCTTTCCAACCCATTTCCCTATGTTTACCCCTGACTATTGCACATAACCTAGAAATCCATGAACACTACGGACAATTTAGCATGACCAATCCACCGAACCTACACAGTTTGAGCTGTGGGAGGAAACGGATCACCCATTAGAATCTCACACTCCCTCTCTGTATACTAACCTCCTTGAACCCCTCGATTAGATTCCAGGCCGTAACTCACTCTGGGCTTTCTGGTATTCTGTATATAACCCATCCTGAACACCTCGATTCGATTCCAAGCTGTAACTCACTCCGGGGTATCCATTATTCGGCATATAAACCACCCTGAACCCCTAAATTAGATTCCAGGCTGTAACACATCCCAGAATATCTGTTCTCTGGGCTTTCTGGTATTCTGTATATAACCCACCCTGAACACCTCGATTCGATTCCAGGCTGTAACTCACTCCGGGGTATCCATTATTCGGCATATAAACCACCCTGAACCCCTAAATTAGATTCCAGGCTGTAACACATCCCAGAATATCTGTTATTCTGTATATAAACCACCCTGAAACCCTCGATCAGACAGCAGGCTGTAACTCTCTCCGGGGTGACTGCTGTTCTGTATATAATCCACCCTGAAACGCACGATTAGATTCTAGGCTGTAACTCACTTAGGGCTATCTGTTATTCTGTATATAACCCACCCTGAACACCTCGATTCGGTTCCAGGCTGTAACTCAATGTGGGCTATCTGTTATTCTGTATATAACCCACCCTGAAACCCTCGATTCGATTCCAGGCTGTAACTCACTCCGGGCTATCTATTATTCTGTATATAAACCACCCTGAACCCCCCGATTAGATTCCAGGCTGTAACGTACTCTGGGCTTTTTGGTATTCTGTATATAAACCACCCTGAACCCCGCAATGACATTTCCGGCTGTAACTCACTCTGGGCTTTCTGGTATTCTGTATATAAACCGCCCTGAACCCTGCGATTAGATTCCAGGCAGAAACTTCCTGTCAGGGTTGAAAGGGAAGGCTGGTAGTTATAAGGAATGCTGGCTGACTAAACAAATTGCGGGTTTCGTTCAGAAAAAGATGGAAGCATATGTCAGCTATAGACAGGAAAGATCGAGTGAATCCTTAGAAGAGGATAAAGGAATTTGAAGCACACTTAAGAGGGAAATCAGGAAGACTAAACGCAGACATGAGATAGCTTTGGCAAATAGAATTAAGGAGAATCCAAAGTGCTTTTACAAAGATATTAAGGACAATGGGTAACTAGGGAGAGAATAGGGCCCCTCAAAGATCAGCAAGGTGGCCGTTGTGTGGAGCCACAGAAAATGGGGTATATTAAATAAATATTTTGCATCAGTATTTACTGTGGAAAAGGATATGGAAGATAAAGACTGCAGGGAAATCGATGGTTACATCTAGCAAAATGTTGCAGATATACAGAGGAGGAAGTGCTGGATGTCTTGAAATGGTTAAAGGTGGATAAATCCCCAGGACCTGATCAGGTGGACGTGAGAACTCTGTGGGAAGCTAGAGAAGTGATTGCTGGGCCTCTTGCTGAGATATTTGTATCATCGATAGTCACAGGTGAGATGCTGGAAGACTTGAGGTTGGCAAACGTGGTGCCAATGTTTAAAAAGGGCGGTAAAGACAAGCCAGGGAACTATAGACCGGTGCGCCTGAACTCAGTAGTGGGCAAGTTGTTGGAGGGAATCCTGAGGGACAGGATGTACCTAAATTTGGAAAGGCAAGGACTGATTCGGGATAGTCAACATGGCTTTGTGCGTGGGAAATCATGTCTCACAAACTTGATTGAGTTTTTTGAATAAGTAAGAAAGAAGATTGATGAGGGCAGAGCAGTAGATGTGATCCATATGAACGTCAGTAAGGCGTTCAACAAGGTTCCCCATGGGAGACTGATTAGCAGGTTAGATCTTATGGAATACAGGGAGAAGTAGCCATTTAGATACAGAACTGTCTCAAAGGTAGGAGACAAAGGGTGGAGATGGAGGGTTGTTTTTCAGACTGGAGGCCTGTGACCAGTGGAGTGCCACAAGGATCAGTGTTCTGCCCTATACCTTTTGTCATTTATATAAATGATTTGGATTCGAGCATAAGAGGCACAGTTAGCAAGTTTGCAGATGACACCAAAATTGCAGGTGTAGTGGACAGCGAAGAGGGTTTCCTCAGATTACAACAGGATCTGGACCAGATGGGCCAATTGGCTGAGAAATGACAGATGGAGTTTAATTCAGATACATGCGAGGTCCTGCATTTTGGGAAAGCAAATCTTAGCAGGACTTCTACATTTAATAGTAAGGTCCTAGGGTGTGTTGCTGAACAAAGAGACCTTGGAGTGCAGGTTCTTAGCTCCTTGAAAGTGGAGTCGCACGTAGATAGGATAGTGAAGAAGTCGTTTTGTATGCTTTCCTTTATTGGTCAGAGTACCGAGTACAGGAGTTAGGAGGTCATGTTGCGGCTGTACAGGACATTGGTGAGGTCACTCTTCGAATATTGCGTACAATTCTGGTCTCTTTCCTATCGGAAAAATGTTGTGAAACTTGAAAGGGTTCAGAAAAACAATTACAAGGATGTTGCCAGGGTTGGAGGATTTGAGCGACAGGGAGAGGCTGAACAGTCTGGGGCTGTTTTCCCTGGAGTGTCGGAGGCTGAGGGGGAGTGAACTTATCGAGGTTTACCCTAGGGTAAGGGAGTCCAGAACTAGAGGGCATAGGTTTAGGTTGAGAGGGGAAAGATATGAAAGAGACCTAAGGGACAACTTTTTCACGCAGAAGGCGATACGTGTATGGAGTGAGCTGCCAGAGGAAGTGGTGGAGACTGGTACAATTGCAACATTTAAGAGAAATTTGGATGAGTATATGAATAGGAAGGGTTTGGAGGGACATGGGCCATGTGCTGGCAGGTAGATTGAGTTGGGATATCTGGTCGGCATTGACAGTTTGGAACGAAGGGTCTGTTTCCATGTAGTACATCTCTATGATACGATGACTCTATAACTCGTTCCGAGCTAACTGTTATTCTGCATATAAACCATCCTGAAACCCTCGATTCGATGTTGTGGTTCTGTTCGCCGAGCTGGAAGTTTTTGTTGCAAACGTTTCGTCCCCTGGCTAGGCGACATCATCAGTGCTTGGGAGCCTCCTGCGAAGCGCTTCTTTGATGTTTCCTCCGGTGTTTATAGTGGTCTGTCCCTGCCACTTCCGATTGTCAGTTTCAGCTGTCCGCTGTAGTGGTTGGTACATTGGGGTAGAACTGCAAAAAGAAGAAGAGAAACACCTATACTAGGTATTCGCCAAAAACGAATACCCGCGCAACTTCATCAACAGATGCCTAAGAGAAAGACCACGGAACGAGGACATACCACAACCAAAAGGACTGGCCTCACTACCATACATCAGGAGCATCTCAGAACTGACGGCCAGACTACTGCGACCCCTAGGACTCATAACGGCACACAAACCTACAGCCACGCTCAGACAACAACTCACCAGAACGAAGGAACCGATACCCAACATGAGCAAGACGAATGTAGTGTACAAAATACCATGCAAGGACTGCACAAAACACTATATAGGACAAACAGGAAGACAGCTAACAATCCGCATACATGAACATCAACTAGCCACAAAACGACACGAACAGCTATCCTTAGTAGCCACACACACAGACAACAAGCAACATAAATTCGACTGGGACAACACTACTATCATAGGGCAAGCCAGACAGAGAACAGCCAGGGAATTCCTAGAGGCATGGCATTCATCCACAAACTCCATCAACAAACACATAGACCTGGACCCAATATACC
>NC_057717.1:66895041-66929944 GCF_004010195.1 Chiloscyllium plagiosum | reverse complement strand
CTGTTACATATCTCCAAGTTTCAGATTGGGGCTGAATTTCTGTCACGATGGGGAAAGTCTCAAAAAGCTTTCTTACTGTCCTGTATGAATGCATCATCATAACATGAATTCCCTTGCAAGATAGGAAATGGAGACAGCTCCTGGATGGTGTCTGTATCTCTGTGTCTGTGTATGTCTGTTTGTGGATGATTCTGTGTGCGTGTTCAATGTTTTATGTATTTTCAAACTGTATTGATGTTGCCAGTCTCTCCTGCTTTTCCTTATTTATAAACTCAATATCATCGTTTTGTTGATATAAAATGGTGGCTGTGGACAAATCTAAAATGTCTGCCTGACTGATTTGTGTCAGGAATACTTTCAACAAGGGAGAGGGGCAATGTGTCAAAAGCCATTTCCATTCATTGCTGCTAGCAGAGATGGGAAATGGAGACAGCTCTTTGAAGGTGATTAAAATGCAAATCCCAGAATCTGTTTACAGTGAATGTGGAGAGTTAATGTGACATTCCAGTAAGGTGTGCCTTACTTTCTAAGCTCCTAATATATGAGAGAAACATAATATACAAAACCTGATTGAGCTCAGTCACTGAATTGTTGATTTGCAGCGTTGGATCAGAATCCTGCCTGGCGAGGCTTCATCCAAAATTGAAGGTTTTCTCAAATCCCACACTGACCTTCTGTGGGTTCAAATTGTGTGTTGTCTACAAATAAAAGAAAATAATGCACCTGCAATTGAACAAAACACTTTCTGGAACTTTGTGCATCTGTTGGTTTAAGTATCTTTCAACAGGATTGAAGATAAATGAGACAGTGAGAGATAGGTAGCACTGTAACCAGAATGGCAGTGCAGTATAAATGGTATATTAATACTTTCAGTGAAAGGGGAAAACAGAGGAGGATAGTCTTCAATCTAGGAAAGTTGGGAGTCAGTAAAGTTGTGTAGTTTGTGACTGCATTATGTTTATGTGAGTCAAGATTTGAAACCAATTGGCCAATAGTACACTTTGTGACTCACTTCCAGTTACAAGTTATTTCACATAAAAAGGTGAACATATCCCTGGATTAGATGCCAGGCTGTAACTCACTCCGGGGCAACTGTCATTCTGTAGATAAACCATCCTAAATCCCTCGATTAGTTTCCAATCTGTAACATACTCCAGGCTATCTGTAATTCTGTATATAAACCACCCTGAACTCCTCGAATAGACTCCAGAGTGTAACTCACTCCATGGCATCTGTTATTCTGTACATAAACCATCCTAAACCACTCGATTAGGTTCCAACCTGTACCACATTCCAGGCTATCTGTTATTCTGTAAATAAACCACCCAGAACCCCTGCATTAGATTCCCGGCTGGAACTCACTCTGGGCTATCTGTTATTCTGTATATAAACAACCCTGAACGCCTCGATTGGATTCCAGGCTGTAACACACTCTGAGCTAGCTGTTATTCTGTATATAAACCACGCTTAACACTGCAATTAGATTCCAGGCTGTAACTCACTCTGGGCTATCTGTTATTCTGTATATAAACAACCCTGAACCCCTCGATTAGATTCCAGCTGTAACGCATTTTGGGTTATCTGTTATTCTGTATATAAACCACCCTGAAACCCTCGGTTGGTTCCAAGCTGTAACTCACTCCGGAATATCTGTTACTCGTATATCAAAAAATCTGAACCCCTTTATTAGATTCCAGATTGTAACTCACTCCGGGGTATCTGGTATTCTGTATATTAACCGTGAGCGGCACAGTGGTACAGTGGTTAGCACTGCTGCCTCACAGCGCCAGAGACCCGCGTTCAATTCCCACCTCACGCGACTGTGTGGAGTTTGCACGTGCTCCCCGTGTCTGCGTGGGTTTGCTCCGGGTGTTCCGGTTTCCTCCCACAGTCACAAAGATGTGCAGGTCAGGTGAATTGGCCATGCTAAATTGCCCGTAGTGTTAGGTAAGGGGTAAATGTAGGGGTATGGGTGGATTGTGCTTTGGCGCGTCGGTGTAGACTTTTTGGGTCGAAGGGCCTGTTTCCACACTGTAAGAATCTAATCTAACCACCCGAACCCCTCGATTAGATTCTAGTATGTAACTCACACAGGGCTATATGTTATTTTTGTATATTAACCACCCTGAACCCATTGATTTGATTTCACTTCCTGACATGATAAGCTTATGTTGCCAACACAATTTTATCTCAATAATGATCAATGTATCACTGGTCCTCCTAGCTGCTGGCACTACCATCATGTTAACTTTCTGATGTTTACCTACATGATTACCTGTAGCGGTGGTGCTGAACACATTTGGCACATTTGCCTTAATCAGTCAGAGCATTGAGTATAGGAGTTGTGGTGGTATGTTGCATCTGTACAAGATGTTGGTGAGGCTACTTTAACAATACTGCGTACAACTCGGTTTTCTGCAGAAATGACTTACACGTATGTTCCAGGTCTGGAGGCTTGAGCTATAGGGGGAGTTTGATTACGTTAAGAAGTTTCCCCCTGGAGTGTCAGAGGTTGAGATGCAACATTATAGAGGTTTATAAAATCATCAGGGGCATGGATATTCTGAACAGCCATGTTCTGCTCCACCAGGGTAGGGGAGTCCAGCACAAGACAGCATAGGTTGAAGGGGAGGGGACGAATGATTTAGAAGGGACCTGAAGGTAAATACTTCACACAGAGTGGTGTGTGTACAGAAAGTGCAGTCAGAGGAAGTGGTCAAGGTGGGTACAATCACAGGAGGAATATTGACCAAATGCTGGCAAATGGGACTAGGTCAGATTTGATATCTGATCGGAGTGAATACATTGGACTAATGGGTCTGTTTCCATTCTACATGACTCTCTGATTCTATCAGGTGGATGACGAATAATTCTGAAAGGACCTTTCAAGTCGGAATTCTCTTCAGTGGAAGGTTATCGTGTCTCTATGTTCACATTGATTGAATGCTGCGTTAGTTAAATATTTGACAAAGACGTGAGTCATGCACAATGGGACGCTGACAGGAAAGTGGGGCTGAGACCACAACCTGATCAGCTACAATTTTAGTGCCTGGTGGAGAAGGCTCAAAGTATCTAATGACCCACTCCTGCTCAGTCCCATGTTCCTGTGTTCCGTTCAGCCCCTCAAACCTGCGAGACAGGAGCAGTTGGAGTCTACTTACTCCTATAACCTGTTGCACAGAAACACAGGAGACCATTCAGCCCCTCAGTACTGTCCCACACGGTTTGAAGTGAATTGGGAAATGTAATTGGAAAACCCAGTCTGTGTACGAAAGAGGCCCCCCATCTCTCTTCACAGAGCTTCCCCTCTCTCCAACTTGAGCTTCATTTGTTGGTCATGTTGTACACCCAGATTCAGTGTGAATATAGCCCCATGTTGTACACCCAGATTCAGTGTGAATATAGCCCCCATACCTAACTCAGTGATGGCTCACAAAATCCTCTGGTCTTCCTGTCTGCAAAATTCAATAAGACAACATTCATGAAAATAACACCCACTAACTTTCCAATAACAGAATGGGAGAACATCAGAAACAGGGGCATGTTGTTCACGCCCCAAACCTGCCTTGCCCTTCTTTAAGATCATGACTGATCTGCTCTTCGTCTCAAATCCTCTTTCATATCCAATTCTTCATAGCCCTCAACTCTCTGACAAGTCAATTGCCATCTACCTCCTCTTCAAATACGTTCAGTCATCTAGCTCCCCAAACACCCTTGAGGAGAGAAATCCTGACATTCAATACTACCTGTTTGAAGAAAACACTTGCTGCTTCTCTCATGGCCTATTGATGTGAACAAAAGATGTTGTCACAAGGGTTCAGATAAAAATGACTGGCCCCGATATCAAGGCAGTGGATGACTTCTGTTGACATAAAGGAGCTTAATAAAACTCAATTTAATGGGAATCAGAGTAAACTTTCCAGTGATTGGAGTCAATCATGAAACAAAGGAAGATCATCATCTCAATACTGGGTCACCTCTGTGCGAGAACCTCAGTGTAGCTTCCCCTTCACAAACATCTTCAGCTGCTTCGTCAATGTCTCCCCATCCCCACCCTCCTCACCATAAGATCAGAAGTGGGGATGGTCACTGGAAATTCCATAATGTTCACAACATTTTGTCTCCGGTCAGCTCCTGAACTGGTCTTTGTCCGTGTGTAGCAGGATCCAAACTCCATTGAGACTTGTGCTGTTAAAATGTCTGTAACATTCATGTAACAGCATTGTCTGACACCGCACATTGCCACAGTAAAATAAGAGTTCATTCAGCACCTCACACTGGTTTCACAGGAATATGAGGAAGCCATTCAGCCCATTGACACTATTGGAGAAGAACAGGGACAGCCTATTCAGTGCCTCCAGCCTATTACTCAGGAAGAGGAGTCTAGTTTGTTGGGCCACACCAGAGCCCATCGAAAATATTTGAAGGCGGTAGCGTAGATTCTTATGTTTTCTTATTTTAAAGGAAATGTAAAGGGTCTGTTCCAGATGCAATGTGAATGGTCAAACAACTTGGTGTGAAGCAAAACACCATCTACTTAAACACGAAAGAGAAAATGAAACGAAAGAAAGAGGAATTTAGAATAACGTAATTCTATTGGACAAGTTAACAGAATAATAGATCTAGGAACTATTACGAATGAACTGTTCCAATATAGGAAAATCCCATAAACATAGTTCTTGGCAAAAAGAAATATTGAGACACAGATTGTCACAAACATTTCTCCAAACCAGGAATTAAAAACAGCATCAAGAGAAATTTCTGTGAGGGTAGCAACCAGGAAAAAAAGTCACTGAAGCTTCCAACTCTGTGGAGACCCAATAGTTTCTGACGTTGCCGAGAAACCAAAACCCAGAGATCCTAATCTGTGAGAGCTGGCCACACCCATTCAGGCTGCTTTAAAATAAACAAAAGGCCTTCCGAGCTGTTTCTCAAGTGATGTTAACTAGCCAGCTTGGTACTGATCGTTCAATCTCTCTCTTAAAAGAAACCAGGACAAAAGAACCTCTTAAAGCTGCAGCATTGTCACACTAGTCAGTACAATGAGCTGTCAAACAGGAACCAGGGGTAACCAGTCAGGCCCTTGGCGCTGTCCAATAGGACGAGGTTGAAGCCAATCACTCCCTTGAGTCACTGACACAGGAACAGCAGGAGGCCATTCCCACCACAATGCACTTACACGAGGGCAGAATGAGGTAATTTTTGCTGATTCCTGATGAATGCCTTATGCCCAAAACGTCGATTCTCCTGGCCCTCGGATGCTTCCTGACCCGCTGTGCTTTTCCAGCAATTGATGCTCTACTCTGATCTCCAGCATTGGCAATCTTAAGTGTCTCCTAATTGATGCTCCAACATGATGAACAAGTGGGGCAGAAGCTGCACAGACAGACTGTTCCACGTTGTTCCTCGTGGCTCTGTTGCTCATGATACACATGTGGGACTTTAACGTGGTTTTCTAGTGGTGAGCAGGGAAGCCATATGTCTTGTGTGAAGTCTCAAGAAGGCATCTTCCATCTCCATGAAGACGGCCTGGTGTTCTCTATGTAGGGTGGAATCAGATGGAAGATATTGTGGCTGCTGTTGGGAATTGTGAGCAACTTGACGTTCAGCACAGGGTTCACACGCCGACAGCACAATAACATGGGGAGAATTAATTTAGGCATATAAACTATTAGGAAAGTCACGTTAGACTGATTAATGGACTCTCTAAATTTAATAATGGTGATCTTGTTCAGGTTGATCTTGTCTAGTGCATGTCCTGTGCAGTGTAACTTGTATGCCTTACTCTGTCCAAGTCTATTTCCACCCTATGATCTGTCTGGCCATGCTTGCTATGATCTGCCTCCACTGCTCATAAACAAAGTGTTTCCCTGTACTGAGATACAAGTGACAATAAATCAAACCAATCAATTCTGGATAAAGTATGGAATTTCTCTCCCTGTCAATGTCTCTTTTGGAAATAAGAGATCGCTGCCACTCCTCATATTTCAGCATCACAATTTCTTCGTCTCTCACAGCTCTACAGATTAAACACTCAGCTTATTTACTCTATCCTCATGTTACCATCACCGGTGTCTGTGGTAAGGGAATCATTCCTTACAAAGGATATCAAATCTGTACAGAGTGCCCCAAATGCTCTCTCAGCAAGGCTCTACAACAGCAGGAAGATGGCTTTAGTTATGTACTCGAATCATCTTACAATGAAGGACAGCATACCACTGACTGCACCCATTACGTACACAGGGTTTGATTCGGAGCAGTCAGCATAGACTTGTGAGTGGGAGATCATGCTTCCCAAATTTCTTAGAGTGCTTTGATGAAGTTACCAGCACGTTTGATGAGGCAGAGTGATAAACGTAGTCTCTGTGGATTTCAGTCAGGCCTTTGATAGCAGGCTGCTCTGGAAGGTTACATGTTGTAGAATGCGTGGGGAACTGGCCAATTGGATACACAGTTGGCTTGATGTAGGAAGCAGAGGGTTGGTTGGAAGGATGTTTGTCAGACTGGAGGCTGCTTCCATTGCTGTTTGTTATCTATGATTTGGTTGAGAATGTACAAGGTATGATTAGTAAGTTTGCAGATGACACTAAAGTAATGGGGAGCATGATCAGTGAGGAAATTTATCATAAATTGCAGCAGGACCTTAATCAGGTGGGAAATGGGCCGAGAAATGGCAAATGGAATTTAATATAGAAGTATGTAGTCTTGCATTTTAGAAACTCAAATCAAGGTAGGAGTTTCATTGTGAATGGAAGCGCCCTACGGGGTGTAGTGGGCAGAGAGGCCTTGGAATTCAGGCGCACGGTTCACTAAGACTGGAGTCACAGGTAGACAGGGCAGTGAAGAACGCTTTTGGCACATTGGCCTTCATCAGGCAGGATATTGAGTATAGAAGTTGGGAATTTATGTTGCAGTTACACAGGACTTTGGTAAGGCAGCACTTGGAGTAATGTGTTCAGTTTTGTCACTTTGTTATGGGGAGGATCTTATTAAATTAGAATGATTTCAGACGAAATTTGCAAAGACGTTGCCAAGACCCAATGGTCTGAATCTAAGGAAGAGGTAGGACAAGGTAGGACTTTTCATTAGTGTTTCAGAGACTGTATACAATCACGAGGGGTATGGATAGTGTTAATGCTCTCAGTCTTTTTCCAAGGTGTAGAGAATCGAGGATTAGAGGGGATCAGTTTAAGGTTCGAGGGGAAGGAACAAAAGGGAACCTGAGGGACCACTTCTTTATACAGAGGGTTGGTACGTGGATGAGCTGCCAGCAGATGTCTTTGGGGGCGGGGGGGGGTACATTAACAACATTTCAATAACATTTGGATAAATATGTGGATAGGCAAGGACTAGAAGGATATGGGCCAACTGCAGGGAAATGGGGCTAGCATGGATGGACATTTACAAGGTGAAGTCGAACCACTTTGTTAATTAAAATCAAACACCCAGAAAAGCTCGCCTCACATTGTAATCTGTTAAATTATGAGTGACACAGATCTCCTACATTCCACTATTTAAACAAAAAATATCAAGTTCGTTTCTTAACTTTAATTGTGAACACTAAACGACAACTATTCACAAATACAAGCCCCTTTTTTCTTAGCTACGTACTATCTGACTCCAACTCTCTAAAATATGATGTTCCCACAACCCACATATGAAACATTAAAATCTCAAGACCATACAGTATCTATCTTCCCCGCTGTGTTCACTCATTCAGCTGTTGATCTCCCTGGGTCATTTTTTTTACTGCAAGTAGGTTTACCTTTTTTCTTAGCTACGTACTATCTGACTCCAACTCTCTAAAATATGATGTTCCAACAACCCACATATGAAACATTAAAATCTCAAGACCATACAGTCTCTATCTTCCCCGCTGTGTTCACTCATTCAGCTGTTGATCTCCCTGGGTCATTTTTTTTTACTGCAAGTAGGTTTACATGAACATGTGTCTTTGATGGAGAGTGTTTGAGATAACCAGTTAGTGGGTGGCACGGTGGCACAGTGGTTAGCACTGTTGCCTCACAGCGCCAGAGACCCGGGTTCAATTCCCGCCTCAGGTGACTAACTGTGTGGAGTTTGCACGTTCGCCCCGTGTCTGCGTGGGTTTCCTCCGGGTGCTCCGGTTTCCTCCCACAGTCCAAAGATGTGCAGGTCAGGTGAATTGGCCATACCAAATTGCCCGTAGTGTTAGGTAAGGGGTATGTAAGGGTATGGGTGGGTTGCGCTTCGGCGGGGCGGTGTAGACTTGTTGGGCCGAAGGGCCTGTTTCCACACTGTAAGTAATCTAATCACTCCTACTCTACAGCAGTTGCTCTACTGTTGGACGGCAGCAGTGTTCAAAATGCTGGGTTTATATACTCCCCCATGATATAATAATTCTCATAATTTGATTGGTGTCCAAACAATAATATTCAAATTCTGTTGTTTTCTGGTATCCTGAGCGTTAATTAAACTCTTTGGTTGCATTTGAATGGCTGCCAAAACAGCAACCAAAACTCAGGTATCCATTTCTCAGCTAATGGTGACATGTGGAACAGTGTGAACTTTAGCTGGCGTTTGTGTCTTTAATTTCTCTTCAACAAAACCCGATCTGTCTTAAAGTGCCCATACACGTTTTCGGCTTCATAACATCTTCCTGCTTCAGAAAATAAAATGAACCAGCAGAATGAAAAGATGGCTACATTTCTTTTCCTCTAATTCTTAATCCCAATTATATGAAATACGAAAGTATTAATCTCAGTTATATCATTCATATTAATTCTGCACACCAATGCAACACTGGAATAAGTCAAATCTTAAAATAAACTGCTTTCCTTTAAATCCGCGAAAACACATCTGCTATCACATTGTAGGAGCCACAGCATGTACATTTTGTAAGTTTAAAGTTGGTAAGGTAAGATTCCAATTAAATGGGCTCATATTCTGGTCTTTAAATATTCCAAAAAAATGCGAGAGATTTGTCGTTGTCCACAACCATCTCCGACAATTTGTTTGTCATATACACATTAAAATATTGTCAGGCCAGTGCGAAACATAATCATTCTTGATCACTTGCTAAAGATCACTACATCATACAGATAAACTGCACAATTTGTTCATCTGGCCACAGCTCTTTTCCTGAGTCTTAAATTTGGCTGGTGCATTATTCATCCAAATGAAATACTCGATTAAGTTTTTCTGTCATCTCCAGTGTCTTTACTAGATAACTTAACTGGCTCCACATTTTTTTTTTAATTTGAAAGAGGCCACTAAACCTGGCTTTGAAGAGATTTCTTACCACTGGTGGCAATACTAATACGTCATTCGCACGGGAAGTCCTCAAAGTTTCAAAGTATTTATCTGCCACCTGCTTCACTCTATGTTGTGCTCTTCAGATACTATTTAGCTAACTCACCTACTCCATTCACTCTCTCCTTCACCTCACACACAGAATCCAAGTGTGAGATTTCCGACTTCGGTCCTGTCAATTTATATTTTATTAATTTCAAAGGTCCTCTCACTTCACAAACGAATATTAACTCAGAGGAAGTAAACTGAGGAGATTTATTTGGGGCATCTCTAATGGCAAACAACATAATGGGACACCTTTATTCCAGAAGTTTCAGTGTTTTTTATCTGTCACCTGCTTCACTCTATGCTGTGCTCTTCAGATACTGTTTAGCAAAGTCAGCTACTCCATCAACTCTCTCCTTCACCTCATACACATCATCCAGGTGTGAGATTTCCGACTTCGGTCCTGTCAATTCATATTTAATTAATTTCAAAGGACCTCTCACTTCATGTACGAATATTAACTCAAAGAAGTAAAGCGAGTAGATTTATTTGGGACATCTCTAATGGCAAACAATATAATGGGGCACCTTTATCCCAATCATTTGGCCAACCCTGACAGTACGCTGTTAACATGGTCTTCAGCGTCTGATGCGAACTTTCCAAGGCTCCCTGGGATTCAGGTTCTGACGCACTTGATTTAAACTGCTTATCCTGAACCTATCCATATCTGGTAGGCACATCCATTATGGTCAGCAAATATTGGTTTCCACTTTTACTTTAGAAAGGGGAGCTACTCAATTAATCATAACCCACGTGCAAGGTTCTTGGAATGCAGGAATTGGCAAGAAACGTGCTGGTTTTATTACTGCCTGTTACTAACCTACCATTTGGTATGTATGTCACGTAAAACAAAAATTAACAGCGTCCTTGTGCATCCCAGGCCACTAGAAATGCTTCTGTACCTTAGCGTGAGTTTTCTGTACACCTAAGCGACCGCCTGCAGTTAGTTTATGAGCTACCCGTAACACTGTACGTTACTGCTAACACAATCTGGTGCACTTCGGCCCATTTCCCTTCTGCAGTAACCTATCAGGGTCTCCATTTTAATTTTATGATTCTATCTTTAAGTTAATAACGTTCAAAAATATATTCTGATTCCTTTTCTGTGTGTGTGCATGTATATGTGTGTGTGAATGTGTGTGTATATAACTGTTGTAAGTCCATTAGCCTTTCTGGACTAAACACCTCTGCCTGATCCTCTGACTGTTCAGGTTTTTCCTGCACCTTAACATCAAACAGGGTGTCGGTTCACTGAGCATCAACCCACTTGTCTTTTTCGTTCGTTTTTCCTTCCTGCTGTAATTTATAACAGTGGGATCTTGTTACTACACAGTCTGGAAAAAATCCTGGGCAATTTTCTTTTAACTCACCAATTCCCTAGTCTTCCTTTGGCTTCTCCACCACAAGGAGTGCCTAACCCACCTCACCTCCTGCTAAATCGTTCCCAAGAACAAACTGTATTCCTGGAACAGACAGTGTGTTACTCACTGTCACTGTTACTTCCCTAATCTTGCTTTGGCACTCCATCCTGATGTTACACAAGGGAATGCTTACTTTTTGTCCTCAATCCACAAATTTACACGCTCTTGATTAACATGCCAGGAAGAGTGAAAAAAACTTTCATCTCTTACTATTAGAGGGTGAGAGTAAGTGAGAGCTGCAGATGCTGGAGATGAGAGTTGAAAAGTGTGGGGCTGGAAAAGCACAGCAAGTCCGCAGTATCCGAGGGGCAGGAGAGTTGACGTTTCAGGCATAAATGCTTCATCAGAAAAGTGGGAGGTAAGGGAGGGGGAAGGAGGTTGAGAATTAAATGGGAGGGTGGGGGTGGAACTGGGTTGAAGGGAGCTTGTAAGGCGATAGGTATATGTAAGTGGGGTGTGACGGTGGTAGGTCGGAGAGGAGGGTGATAGGACTCGTATCGGTGGGAGGACAGCTGGAACCCTCAAACTGTATAGCATCAACGTTGACAATACCAAATTCCAAATCTCCCCTCCATCAACCTCTCCCAGATCCAAACGTTCAACCAAGCACTGCCCTCTGGGACTGCCCTAACTAGCCATCTTTCTTTCCACCTATCGACTCCACCCTACCCTCCGACATTTCACTATCACTCCCACCTCCATCTTCTTATTGCCTTCCCAGTGACCGTCCCACCAGCCCAGCTACTATCCTCTTATTTATCTTACAGCCCGCTTGTCCCCCACCATGTTCCTGACGATGGGCTTCTGCCTGGTATTCAATTGTCCTGCTGTTTGGATGCTGCCTGATCTGTTGTGCTTTTCCAGCGCCTCACTTCTCAACTATTCGAGACTGAGCAGATCCCGTATCTCACAAAGCTATAACTTCTTGTCGTTCTGCCCCTGTTCTTTCTCAGTAAACTTTATCTCCAGAGGTGAATTCTTTCAGAGATCAGGTACTAACTCCATGCACGGCCCTTGCCTAGGCTGTGCACTCTCCTGCAGCTCCTCGGCTCCACTTGGGGTCTCCTTTACCAGTTTCACTAATGCCACTGGGCTTAGCCTCTTCTACCATATCTTTCCCCAAAGTGCCTTCATTCAAGGCCCATCATGATGTGTCCCAGCTCACAGCAGTGAAACCACGTTTTCCCAGTGCCCTTCTTAAACCATCGGCACTGATATTTTATGTGTTCCACTCCCTTATAGTGAGAACACCTGAGGCCTTTCACCACCTTTCACATCATGGTGTGTCCCAGCTCACAGCAGTGAAACCACGTTTTCCCAGTGCCCTTCTTAAACCATTGGCACTGACATTTTATGTGTTCCACTCCCTTATAGTGAGAACACCTGAGGCCTTTCACCACCTTTCAACCCCCTTGGGCTTCATTCTTCACCTGTGGTAAACTATTGTGCGCTACTATTTGCTTTGTAATGTGTGATCGCCCCTTGTCCCAATTTCTATCCCTCACAGGATGAATATCCTGCCAGAAGCTAAATATCATCTCATGCCCCAATGCATATTTACTTGCCATTTCTGCCGTGCGTCTCACTTCTTGAACGTTCGGTACATTCACATGAGTTCTTACCATCTCTGGAAGTGAGTATTTTAACTTCTCCAGCAAATGTATCTCCCGTCAAGCCTCACAGGTCTTATCCATTTTTAAAGTCAGAACCCACCTATCAAAATTACTGTGGTTAATTCTTTCAAACTCAATATAAGCCTGACCTGGTTACATCTCTATTTTTCTGAACTTCTGTCTATATGCTTCTAGTACCAATTCATAGGGGAGAAAGTGAGGTCTGCAGATGCTGGAGAACACATTTTCAGCTAGTAGCAATTCATAAACAATCAAAATTCATAGTCAATTTGACATCTTGATAATCTCTTGATCTCTCATCTGACAGCGCTGCACATACCCCACCAGCTGTGCCAACCAGCTTAGTCTGAACTAGCATTACCTACAAGTTCACTGGACACCTCATCTGCCTAACCGTTGCTTCAAATGAAATAAAAACGTTTTTGACATTTTTCTCACCGAAATATTGCAAGTTACTGACCTAGTTGTATACATCCCTACGTTCTCCCTTCATCTCCATCCTGTTAATTTAACTTTCTTGTCTAATTCCCGACTTCCGAATTTCAAATCCCCTCTCTCTTTCTTTTTCCTCTCTTTCTCTTTCATCTCTTTCTGTTTCCGTCCCTTTATTTATCTTCTAACTCCAGTTGCCACATTTGCAATTTAAGTTTTTATAACTCTACTGCAGTTTCCTATTTCTTTCATACATCAAAGTGCTTAACCAACTCCATTACAATTTCAACTTCTCTTTTCTCCCTGGTTAAACCCAATTACAACCTATTTGCTAATTCTAAAACATGTCCTCCTTCTGTCTTTCTAAACTTCCTTGGAAAATTTGGGAACCTCTTTAGTAATGTTAAAAGCCATTTCCCTCACTTTTCATTTAACCAACCACAAGTAACAAAATTAAACGAATGTTCCCACTGGTTTTATTTGAAGATCAAAGTCACTAATTGCAATGAGTTGGAATTTGCTGGGAACTATTGTATCTCAAATCTGTTCAAGTCTGTCCAAGTGCCACACGGCAAGACCCCAAACTGTTATGACATCAATGTCGAACCCCTCTGTTAATTAAAACCACACACCTAGAAAAGCTCACCTCACATCATAATCTGTCAAAACGTGAGCACAGAGAACTCCTAAATTCCACCAATAAACAAAAAAATAACAATTTATATATGTGCAAGTAAGCTCGCTGAGTTGGAAGGTATGTTTTCAGAAGTTTCGTCATCATGACTAGTTGACATCATCAGTGAGAGTATCTGCTGAAGTGCTGGTGGTATGTCCCGCCTCTCTATTTATAGGTCTTAGTTTCTTAAAGTGGATGATGTCATTTCCGGTTATTTTAACAAGAGAATGTAGACAGGATCTAAATTGATGGGTTTATTGATGGACTTCTGGTTAGAATACCATTCCTCTAGGAAGGTCCTTACGTGCCTTAGTATGTGTGTGTGCTTTGTCCCAGTCAATGTGGTGCCCTTCTTTCTCTGTATGCATGGAACATAGTGATAGTGCGTCATTTCTTTTGGTGGCTAGTTGGTGTTCATGTATCCTCGTAACACGACAACAGGACAGATACAATGGCGGAAAAATGATGTTATATACACTGTTTAATCAATGTGTGTGTTCAGATAAGTCGCATTTTTCACATGTGCACAACAAATTGTAAATCCCCTTTCTACCGGGACTTCAATATGTTGGCCTGCTGGGTTCTTTCCAAAGCTAGTGTCTGTCAAATTATTGAAGATAAATATTCTGGCATCAGACTCAGTATTTGAGCATATTACTCTGTTGTACATGCACTGTACAAAGGACCACAGCACACAGGCATTGGCAAAACATTGGGGAATGTTCATCTACTTCTTTCGATAATGTAGTTTTCTCATTTTCCACATCTCCAAATCTATATCCTCTCTCTCATTCTCCCTTTGAATCTAGTTAAGAAATCCACCAATTATTATTCTCTCCCATCTCCCAAAACACCTTCTTTCAGTTTATATCTAATGCTCTCTTCAAGATGTAATGTGGTTATAATTAAGCAATGTAACTACAAAGACATGCGGGAGGAGCTTATCAGAGTTAATTGGAAGGGGAGCTGAGCAGGAAAGATCATGGAGCAGCAATGGGAGGAGGTTCTGGGGATAATTCGGAGATAATACCAGACATGCAACCCCTAGAACTTGAAACATACTCATAGGAGAACAAGGCAGCCATGAGTGATAAGGCATAAAACCAAAAGAGAAAACATACAATGTGGTGAAGATGATTGGGAATCCAGAGAATTCATTGGATCTGAAACTACATAAGGCTGGCATCACTGACACTACAGAGCTCTAAATCATGGTCAGGGAAAGAAACAGTGGAAAAACATTCACTTTAAACACAGAAGATGGTTCTCTAGAAAAAAGTTTCAGGTGAATTAAATATTTGAATTAAGATCAGTTAAATGCTTTTGCGGAATGGGTCAGATTGGAAGCAGGACCCGGGGAGAGAGACCCTCAGCAGAATGAGAGTTTGAAAATTGAAGTATTTCCACATCAGAAACCAGGTTAGGTCACTGAGTGCAAGGCTGATGGGTGAATGGGTCTCAGTGAGAATTGGGGAACAGACAGCAGAATTGCATTGCAGATATTGCAGCTCGAAACTGCGTATTCATGTAGTGCTGTAACACAGCAGCGGGAGAAGCAGACCTGCATTCATACACAACATTTAACTTTTTGCCAGGGTAACACCTCAGTCTGTCATTCCATCAACACCATCTATGGCTCAGTGACGAGTGTGGGTGAACATGTCGGAGTCAGAATCACATGCACTTTAACCTAATGCTAACTCATTAAAGCTACCGGACTTGACCAACAGATCTATCGAAGCACTGCAGTCCTGTCACATTCAGTCATAAATAGCGATGGACGATTAAACAAATGACTGGAGGAGAGAGCTGCACAAACATTCCCATCCGAAATAATGGAACAGACCTGCACATCAGTGTAAAAACAAGATGTTTCATCTGCACCATCTTCTGCCAGAAGTGTTGAGTCGATGATGCAACTCACCTTAATCATGATGTCCACAAAATCACAGATGCCAGTCTTCAACCAATTTGAATTGATGCACGCGACATGAAGAAACTGGTAAACACAGTAGATACGAAACAGACAATGGGTCCTGACTCCATTCCTGCAATAGGACTGAAGACTTGTGCTGCACAGCAAGCCGTGTACCTGGGGAAGCTGTTTCATTCCAGCTCCAACTCTGACATCTCTCTGGGAATGTGGAAAATTACTCAGCTAAGCCCCGTTCCCTAAAACGGGAATAATTACAATCTGACCAATTACCACCTCCTTATTCCCATCACGACAGTCAAATTAGTGGGAGTTCTTTTTGAAAGAGCTGTCAAACAGCACAGAAATAACCTGCTCACTGTGGTTTTTGAAAGGTCCCCATGTGGAGATGGTGCTGTTGTGGAAATGTTACTGGATTACTTATCCAGACCAGGCTAATGATCTGGCAGCGGGTGGAAGCTAAAGACAATTAATAAAATATCGAGATCTAAAATCTGGGGTCAGTAACAGTGACCTTGAAGCCAATATCGATTGGAAACAGAATTTCCTTCTCCAATGTATTTTTAGGAAGTGAATCTCCCATAATTTCCTGGGCTGGCCGAAAAGTGACTCCAAACATTTCAATGGTCTCGAAAATTGCCAAGCAAGGGCACTCATTTGTATCAAACTACCCCGAGGTCTGAAAGGATGAAACTGGACAGAACACCCGGCCTCAGCATCCATGTCAGAAAAGGGAATGGGAACACAGTCCTGTCGAACCTGCAGAAACCTCCTTGCTAACATCTGAGAGCTTGTGACTGCATTTACAGAGCTTTCCCACAGACTGCACAGAAACATCGGGAATGGAAAACACATTTAGCCTCCCCATTCTAGTTCATGGAAAAAATCTCCTCAATGCATTTACCCCACACGATATACATATCCGTTAATGTGAGTAACCTTGGGAAGCTATAAAATAGGGTGCAGTAGTACGTTTGGTCCATCGAGTTTGCTAACCAATTCAATATAATGATGGTTGGTCCTTCATTTCCATACCGTACTCCTGCTCTCCCAACATCCCTTTACTGTCTCTAAATCCCTATTTATAATCAGTGTCTCGGTTTCCAGGTGCGAGCGAATTCCCCAGTCAGTGAGATCAGACTTTTATTATCATCTCAATGCAGAGTAACTGCCTGTATCTAATACTGTGGCCCCTGGTTTTAGAAGTCCCAGCCAGGGGAATTATCATCCCTGCTTCCAATCTGTCTCACCCTGTCAGAGTTTTGTATATTTCACTGAGATCTCCACTCATTTTCCTAAACCCCATGGAATACAGGCCCAGTCTCCCAAACTCTGCTCCCACAACAAGCCTGTGATCCCAGAGATCAGCCTGGTCATCCTACACTGCTCTCCATCAATGTTAGGTTTGTTCTTTATTAGGTAAGGAGACCAAAACTGCACACAATACTGCACAATGTTCAAAATGATATCTCACCAACGCCCAGTACAGCTGCAGTAAGACACCTTTTCTCCTGGACTCACATCCCGTGAAATGAAGGTCAACACACCATTTATCTTCCTCACTGCTTTCTGTTTCTGCAATATTACTTTCAGTGACTGGTGTACAAGGAGATGCAGATCCTTTTCAGTGTTGCAGCTCCCCACTTGGTGGGTCTGTGTACACTGGGCAGCGTGCCAATGCCATGCCCAGTATGGACTTCTGGTTACAGAACTCACTGCGCTGCACTGGCCTCAGAGGTTTATACAGAAGGAAACAACAAAAAGGAACATGCGTCCCTTTGTAGATCAACATGTTTCAACCAATCCCTTTCAAATGGTAGGCTGCCAATTTATCATTTCCATTAAAGGGCACACCGTCATCTCTATCCACATTGTTCTCCATCTGTCACCCATTCACTCCACTTGTCTTAGTCTTCTCGGTGCTTTTTTACATCCTCCTCACCCACTCACAATCCCCCATCCGTTAGTGCTGTCAGCAGGCTGGGATATATTTGTATCTGATTCCAGCAACTCAATGTTTAAAGGGCATTGTGAACAGCTAGGCCCCAAGCACCGATCCCTGTGACACCTCAGCAACCGCCCTCTGTTAATTTCTATTTATTTATTTATTTCGTGAATCTGGGTGTCACTGGCTGGGCCAGCATTTATTGCCTGTCCCTTGTTGCCCTTGAGAAGGTGGTGGTGAGCTGCCTTGTTGAACGCTGCAGTCCACCTGCTGTGTTTGACCTCCAATGCCTTAAGGAAAGGAATTCCAGGATTCTGACCCAGTGACTGTGAAGGGGCGGTGATATATTTCCAAATCAAGATTGTGAATGTCTTGGAGGGAACCTGAAGATGATGGTATTTCCTTCTAGATAGACATGGGAGTTGGGAAGATGTTTATCTGAGGATCTTTGGTGAATCATTTCATTACAGCCTGCTGATAGTAAAACACTGCTGCTGCTGAGCGTTGATGGTGGTGGATTGTGGATGAAGGGACAGTAAGACTGATTGCTTTGTCCTGGATGGTATAAAGCTTTTTGAGTGTTGTTGGAACTGCACTCATCCAGGCAAATTGGGAGTCTTCTATTACACTTCTGACTTATGCATTGTAGTCGATGGACAGACTTTTGGAAGTCAGGATGTGAGTTACACGCCGCAGTATTCCTAGCTTTGGACCTGCTCTTATAGTTATTGTGTTCACGCGGCGAGACCAGTGAGTTTCTGAGCAATGATTACCCAGGAATCTGATACTGGGGGATTCAGTGATAGTAACGCCACAGGTTAGACTGTATTTTATTGTTGTTGGTCATGGTCTGGCATTCGTGTGGCCTGAATATTACTTGCCACTTGTCAGGCTGGATAGTCTCCAGATCTTGCCGCATTTGAACATGGACTGCTTCAGTATCTGAAGAGCCACAAATGTTGCAGAACATTGTACATTGTACATTGTTCATTGGCGAACATCCCCACTGCTGACCTTAAAATGGAGGGAAGGTCATTGATGAAGCAGCCTTGAAGAAGTTTTCGGTCACTGCTAGAGGGACTCCTACAGATTTGGAGATGAGTTGACGGACCTTCATCAACCATGACCACCTTTCTGCGTGTCAGGTATAAATCTAACCGGCAGGGTGTTTGCCTCTGGTACCCATTGATTCCAGTGTTGCTACCATTGGCGAACATCCCCACTGCTGACCTTAAAATGGAGGGAAGGTCATTGAGGAAGGTCATTGATGAAGCAGCCTTGAAGAAGTTTTCGGTCACTGCTAGAGGGACTCCTACAGATTTGGAGATGAGTTGACGGACCTTCATCAACCATGACCACCTTTCTGCGTGTCAGGTATAAATCTAACCGGCAGGGTGTTTGCCTCTGGTACCCATTGATTCCAGTGTTGCTACGGCCCTTTGATACCACACAGGGTCGAATGAGCCTTGACTTAAAGGACTGTCATGCTCACCCTACCTCTGGAATTCAGCTCTTTTGTCCATGTTTGAACCACGGTAATGAATCAGGAGCTGAGTGACCCTGGTGGAGCCCAAACTGGGCGTCATTGACCAGGGTTTTGCTGAGCAGGTTGCTGCTTAAAAGCACTGAGACCTTCCACCACTTTACTGATGAACGAGAGTAAACTGATGGGCTGGTAATTGGCTGGATTGGATTTGTTCTGCTTTTTATATACAGGAGATACTTGGGTAATTTTCCACATAATGACGAAAGGGCATTGTTTTAACTGTATTGAAACAGTTTGGTTAGGGGAATGGCAAGTTATGGAGCACAAGTATTCAGTACTATTGCCAGAATGTTGTCAGATTATGGACCCTATAGAGTATCCAGTATCCCCAATCGTTTTTGGATATCGCGTGGACTGAATCGAATTGGTTGATGACTGGTAACTGAATTGCTGAGGACCACTGGAGGGGGCTGAAATGGATCATCCGCTCAGCACTTCTGACTGAAGATTGTTGCGAATGCATCAGCCTTATCTTATACACTGAAGTGCTAGGCTCTTCCATCATGGCGGAAGGGGTTATTTGTGGAATCTCTTCCTCCAGTGAATTGTTTAATTGTCCCCAACGTTACTCGACAAGGTGTGGAAGGACTGCAGAGATCTGATCCTTTGCTTGTGGGATCACTTAGCTCTGTCTATCACTTACTGCTTCTGCTCTTTGTCGCTCAAGTAGTCCTGTTTGGTGGCTTCACCAGGCTGACACCTCATTGTCAGGTATGCCTGGTACTGCTCCTGCCATCCTGCACACTCCATTGAACCAATGTTGATCCTCTGGATTGATGGCAATTGTTGCGAGCGGGATATGCCAGGCCACGAGGTTATGCAGGAGTACAATTCCACTGCTATTGATGACCCACAACACCTTATGGACATCCAGATTTGAGCTGCTAGATGTGTTCGAAGTCTGCCCTATTAGGCACCGTGATAGTACCACCTAAAATGGTCGAGGTTATTCTCAATATGCAGGTGTGACTTTGCCTCCACATTGACTATGCGGTGGTCACGCTTACCGATACTGTCATGGACAGATACTTCTGCAACTGGCAGATTAGTAAGGCTGTGGTCAAGTATGTATTTTCCTCTTGTTGGTTCCTTCACCAGCTTCCGCCAATTATATCGTTTAGGACCCGGCCAGCTTGATCAGTAATGCTGTAGCTGAGATACCGTTGTTGGTGAACATTGAAATCCCTCACCCAGAGTACATCTTGCGTACATGCTACCCTCAGTGCTTCCTCCAAGTGTTGGTAAGCATGGAGGAATACTGATTCATCAGTTGATAGAGGCTGGTACATAGTAATCAGCAGGAGGTTTCCTTTCCCATGTGCAAACTGATGCCATGAGACTTCATGGGATACGGACACACTGTTGAGGACTCCAAGAGCAATTCCCTTCCAACTGTATCCCACTGTACCGTCACGTGTGTTGTGTCCGTCCTGCTGATGAGACAGGAGATATCTGGGGAAGGTAATGGGGAGTCTGGGACATAGTCATACTCACAGAACCATACCTTTCAGGAAATGTCAGGCTATTACTTGACGAGTCTGTTTATTTCTATTCACTGTTTCCTGCCAGCTCTCCCACTCTGGAAACATGTTCATATATTATCCCCAATCCACTCAGATTTGATTTTGTAAATTGGGCTTGGAGCTTTACAAAACATTTTTCTAAAACACAAAATGTTTTACATCCATTGCTTCTCTTTCATTTGTCTCCCATTCTGTTTCTCAAACGTAATTCCCATTTCATAAATCTATGTTAGTGTTGTCTATGACCGTTAATTTCAGCCACAATAATTTCTGCGAAACCATTTACTTACTATGTTCTATGTTCCATGTACTCTATCATTTTCCTACACCAGACTCGGTTTTCCTTGTATTAGTAGAAAGTTTTGTGAAGACAGAACTGAAGTAGTGGCTTCATAGTTATGCCATTTCCCTATTCCCCATTCTCCATTCTATGGTTTCAAACTGTAAGGAAACTGCACTTGTTTTCTCATATTTCTCACATTGACATAATTTAACAAGCTAATACAGTTCACTTTTATAACCCTTATGATTATAAGTCTTCAGAAATCCATCAATTCCTGCCTTAAACTGCTCAATAATTGACCTTCCACACCATACCCTCACAGGGGCATAGACTCTGTGCTCCATCCCAGGGAACATCCTGGGGAATCACCTCTGCACTCTCTCCAGTACAATCACATCCTTCCTGAAATGTGGTTCACGGAGCTACACACAGTACTCAATTTTGGCCGAACCAGAGCCCTGTATTTCTCGTATAATCTACTCCCTGATTAGGAAACGCTACACCCAAGGTCCAATTCTTAACTAGTCCATTAACCTGTCCAGGAGAAAGTGAGGAATGCAGATGCTGGAGATCAGAGCTTAAAAAATGCGTTGCTGGAAAAGCGCAGCAGGTCAGGCAGCATCAAAGGAGCAGCAGAATCAACGTTTTGGGCATAAGGCTTCTTCAGGAATCTGCCCGAAACATCGATTCTCCTGCTCCTTTGATGCTGCCTGACCTGCTGCGCTTTTCCAGCAACACATTTTTAAGCATTACCCTGTCCAGTCACATTCAGGGATGTGTGGAGATGCACAATCTGAGCTTCCTAGTGTGCTGCCATTCATTGAGTCCTCCCCTGTCTGGTTCCTTCTCCCAAAGTGCATCACCTCATATTTATCAGGGTTACATTCCATCTGCCATTTGTCTGCCCAACTGACTATTCCATCTGCATCTTCCTGTAACTTAAGGCCTTCCTCTTTACTGCGAACCACCCAGCCAATCTTTATGTCAGACATACACTTACTTATCACACCTTCCCCACTCTCCACCTAGCCCCC
The DNA here is from genome assembly GCF_004010195.1 of Chiloscyllium plagiosum. Lineage (NCBI taxonomy): Eukaryota > Metazoa > Chordata > Chondrichthyes > Orectolobiformes > Hemiscylliidae > Chiloscyllium > Chiloscyllium plagiosum. The sequence continues at coordinate 66,908,181 of NC_057717.1, read as the reverse complement.
TCCACATTCAGATCTATATTTTGTTATGAATAACACAAACAATAAGGGACCCAACACTGATCTTTGTGGTACACCAGGGGACATGGTCTCCAGTCACACAAACAGCCTTCTCCCACCACCCTCTGTCTCTTGCTACTAAGACAATTTTCGTTGTAACTTGTCAAGTTATCCATCATATTGTGAGATTTAGCTTTATTTTTCATTTACCCAGGTAGAAATTTGACAGAAGTCTTCCTACAAAACTAAATAATTGACCTTCTCAATGTAATTCAATCAAATCCATTGGATGCGACTTCCTCCTGATGAAGTCATGATGATTATCCCTGATCAAACCTTGCAACTCTGATTGGAGTTCGATATTCTCCTTGCCTATTTTCTCCAGTAGTTTCCTTAACAGTGATCGAATACTCGCTCGTCTATAGTTTCCTGGTCTATCTCTCCCACCCTTACTGTGAAGTGGAATCGCATTTGCAGTTCTCCAGTTCTCTGGCACCTCCCCTATGGTCAGATTCTAATTAAAATATTCAGTCAGGGTCTTTCCTCCTTTGACCCCAACAGTTGTCTGTGATACAACTGATTCAGACATGGAGATTGGTCCAAATTTATACAGAACAAAACCTCAAATCCTTTCTCGTATTTTACAGCAATCTGTTAAAGAGCTTCCTAGTCCATCTTCTTGAATTCTGTACGTGGATCCTCCTTCTCCCAAGTAAAATAGATGTGAAGGTTTCATGTAACAATCTATCAATGTTCTCCAGCTTGACACACAGATTGCCCCTTTGGTTCCTAATGGACACTAACTGTTTGCTGATTATTCTGTTCTACTTGTCCGTGTAGAATATCGTGGGATTCTCCCAGATCTCGCCTGCTTGTACTTCTCCATGTCCCTCTGTTATTCAGTCCCCGCTATGTTTCTAAGTTTCATTTGCAATCACCTCTCATTTTTTGAAACTCGAGATCACAGGCTGAGTTTCCACATCAGACAATCTTGCCATTTTAGGGATTAATCTGGATAATACCTTTTGCAGTTCCTCTGTAGTCAATATGTTCTTTCTTAGATTGGGACTCCGAACGATACAAAATACTCTAAGTGTAGTCTAATTAACACTTAATACAACTGGTGCACGACATCCTCTATATTCCAATTGCATTCACATGAATGTAAAGCTAATTTTTACTTTCCCATTTGCATGTATTCTTCCTAATAACTCTCGCTTTAATTTTTCATATGAGCTTACCGTGTGATTTTTAAAAATGTTCTCATGAATATCCAACTATTCGTTATACATTGGTTCTTCATTGCCTCTGTCCACAAGAATCATCTTCAAACCATTCCAAAAAATGTTTGCCACTTCTGGTTTTAATTTCATCGGTACATCCTCACACTCTCCAGTTATTTTATTATCTTCTAAATATCTAGTAGCATGTTCTTTGTAATCGGGTCCAACAGAAACTTGACTGCGGATGAGAAAATAGCTGGTCTGTAGTTCACCATTCTCCAAATTCATCCTTCCTTAAATTGTTGGATAATATTTATAACCTTTGCCTTATCCAGATTGGCTAAATGCCTTTCGGGAATGTGTCGGACAATAAAGTGAAAATCCGCAATGCAATCAACATGTCTATTGCTACTTCCTCTGAAATTCTTGTATGAAGTACATCTAGTCTGTCAGATTTATAAATATTCCATCCAGCTTTCTTTTCAAAGATGACCTCAACATTGATAAGAATGATGTTAGACTTTACTTACACAAGTCCCATGGTCACTTGGTATTTCTGGAAGATTTTCTGGAGATTCCTCCATGAAGATAGTCGCAAAGAAACTGTTTGTTTTCCCTGCGATTTCTCTGTTCTCTGCAATAAATTATCCTGAACGCGCACCAACTGCTCCACGTTAGACCTTGTTTTTATTTTTTTTTTCAGACATTGATAGACGCTTTATAACAGTCTTTATGTTTTTCTTTCGTTTACACGCTTTTTCTCTTTTTGATTTTCTTCTCACTTTCTTGGTCATCCTTTGCTGGGTCCTACATTTCTCTGAATCCACTGGTTTACTGCAACACTTGGCATTTTTCTAAGCTGCCTCCTTTCATCTCATAGGTAGATGAATGTGGGGGAGATTGTGATAGTCGGAGAGGAGGGTGGACCAGATTGATAGGAAGGAAGGTGGATATAAAGGAACGTTCAAAAGGGCGGCGCTGACTTGGAAGATTGGAGTGGGATAAGGTCGGTTTTGGGGAAATGGGGAAATCCACTATGATCCCCTGTGGCATGAGGGTCCCACGGCAGAAGAGGAGGCTTTCTTCCTCCAGGCTTCTGGTGGCTCCGGTTGGCAATGGAGAAGGTCTAGAACCCTCATGTCCTTGGAAGAGTGGGAAGGGGAGTTAAAATGCTCAGTCACAGGGCGATGGATTTGTTCAATGTTACTGTCCCAGAGATGTTCTCTGAAATGATCCACAAGTTGACCTCCTGCCTCTCCAATGTAGAGAAGACCACGCTGAGTTTAATGGATGCAGTAGATGAAGCGTTCTGTCTTCCTTTGTCACCTATCACTTTCAACACCACCTTCATCAAACTATCACAATCCCAGCTACCTCCCCCCTGCCGCACCCACTTCTCATTTATCTCTCAGCCCCCTTGGCCCTTAAGCTTAATTCTTGATGAAGGGCTTATGTCCGAAACATCGATTTATCTGCTCTTAGTATGCTGCCTGACTCTGCTTTTCCAGCACCAGACTCTTCGACTCTGATCTCCAGCATCTGTAGTCCCCACTTTCTCCTCACATCTTCAGGGCTTGCATGACTCAGATTTATAACCGTTACTTCAAATAAAACAAAAAACTGTCGTGTACTCAAACAGCATAAAAGAAAACCATTACATTGTGGGCACTGTTCCTAAAAAGTCATTTCCAGCAAAATTTTCAATTAGCTCTTCTGATCACTCAACGCCAATTCCTAAATAACCTAAGTTCCTGCTCAGTGCTCGACATAATGTTCATATAAACCATCTCTCACGTGGTCATGAAATCCATTTTCCCAGCATTAACATTCAATTGGGTTAAAACAGTTTAGATATAACTTAAACAGTACGTTATTACTGAAGTACTCACAAATGTGTATATCTCATTTCCTGTTTTATAACACGTGCAGCATTTGTATTGCAGTTTTCACTTTGATATATAACTCCCAACAATATTTGCTCCTCTTTGCGCTCTATCTTATTGGATTCTGTGGAATCTGAGCGACGTGGGCTCTGGGGAGATTAATAGTAGAGGTCATCTCGCTATATCATTTATGATCTTCTCAAACTTTAATTCCTCCAGATCTCCTATTATGTTGATGGAATAGAGAAGAAGAATGATCTTCCACCAATGATCTGTATTTCCCCAGAGAGCTGAGACTGCTCCAAATGGGTGGGAACCTTACAGCAGGCTGGTAAAGTGTTGCTACTGCTGTACAGGGTCTTAGTGATTAGGTTAGGTTAGATGATTTACAGTGTGGAAACAAGCCCTTCGGCGCAACAAGTCCACACCAACCCGCTGAAACCTACCCATATCCATTCACCTCATACTACGGGCAATTTAGCATGGCCAATTCACCTCACCTGCACATGTTTGGAATGTGGGAGGAAACCCTTGCAGACACAGGGAGAATGTGCAAATTCCACACTGTCGGTCCCCTGAGGCGGGAGTTGAACCCGGGTCTCTGGCACTGTGAGACAGCAATGATAACCACTTTGCTACCGTGCCACCCACGAAGCATACTGGAAAATCGTTGTCCTTCTCTACTCCCCCATGAACATAACGGGAGATCTGGAGAAACTAAAGTTTGAGATCACATCTGGAGTAGTGTGTACCGATTTAATCTCTTCAATGAAGAAAGGCTGTTGTTATATTGGAAGCAGCTCAGAGACGGTTCCCTCACCTGATTCCTGCAATAAAGGTGCTAGCTTATAATGAAAGGATGATCAGGTTGACCCAATAGCCATTGGAGTTTACAAAAATTAAAGATGATCTTATTTGAACATTGATGGCAGAAGGAGTCAACAAGTGAAGTGAATTACACAGATAGTGGAGGAATCCATTCCGTTCTCCAGCCTGTTACACAGGAACAACACGAGGATATTCATGCCTTCGAACCTGTTACACCAAAACAGGACGAGGCTATTCAGCCCCTGGAGCCTGATATACATTTACAGAAGGGGGCCAATCAGCCACTCGAGCCTATAACAGTAGGCCATGCTGCAACAGTATCCTGTTAAACAGCAACGGGATCAGTCCATTCAGCCTCCTCAAGTCTGTAACATAGGAACTGGAAGAGATCACACAGTGACTGGGACACTGGGATAACAGGAGGTCATTCAGACCCACTGAGCCTATTGTAAGGGAATTGGAGAAGGATAAAAACTATCAGACACTTCTTTCATGAGAAATGAAGAGGTAATTTAGACACGTGTCTGTTGTATGGGAACAAGAGAAGACAAATCAATCCCTCGGTCCTATCTCCGGGATACATGAGGAGACCGTTCAGTATTTCCACCTGTTATGGAGAAGTATGAGAAGACCCATCAGCCCCTCAAAATGTTAGACAGCAACAGTAAGGTACTATAATCTCCAAATCCTCTCATGCATCTTCAGTTGATCATTCTGGCCTTGGAGATGATAACATGGGAACACTAGAAAGACGTCAGTCCATCTATTTTGTACATCAGCAGGATGATGATGAGTGCATTGAGCCACACATGGCTCTTACTCAGCAATTGGAGTAGACCTCTTAAAGCCTTGTGTCCATTAAACAGGAATTCAAAGAAAACGTAAAGGTTTTCGAAAGTGAAGAATTTATAAAATTGGTATACATTAGGGAACAATAAACTATTGTAATTTAAGGCAAATTGCTAGAGGCCATTGTTCAGGACATTTGCAAAATTAAACCACAATCCGTCAGAGTCAACATGGTTTTATGAAGGCTAAATCGTGTTTGAATTGTTTGCTTGAGTTATTTGAAGGCGCCCCAAACAAGGTGGATCGTGGGAATCCTGTAGATGGAACATATCTGGTCTTCCTGAAGGCGTCGGATATGTTGCTTCTCGAAAGAGCAAGTGCTAAGATCAGCCAACATGAGTTTAGGAGTAATTTATTAGCTTGGATGGAGGATTGGTTAATCAACAAAATGTAGTCAGATGGAAGAAATGTGTAATTTTCTTTTGGCAAATGCAATTTGTGGTGTGTCATTGATTTCAGTTCTCATGCCTCAACCACTTGCGATTGACGGTATTACTGTACTCGGTTGATGGGATAGAAAATACAGTGCCACATTTTCAGATGACACTAACATCGGTGGTAAATTACTTTGGAATGGTGATGCAAGAGATTTTAAAACTATATGGATAGGTTGGATGAATGGGCCAACATTTGGCAAGGAAAATTAAAGTGAATAAATATGGGGCTATTCAAGTTGGCCAGTATCATAGAAATACAAACAATTATCTAAATGGAGAGAAAGTTCAAAGTGCTTAGGTGCAGAGGGATCTGGATGCCTGCTTGCATATCACAGAGAACCTGCATGGGGGTACTGCAAGTAATGAGAATTGCAAGCATAATTTCAGTGTTTATTTATAAAAGGATAGAGTAGAAAGTTAGGGAGTGTTGGTGTAGCTATGCAAGGCATTAGTGAGGCTGCAACTGGAGTACAGTTTGGGCGTCCTGCAGAATGAGGTATTTCCATTGGAGGCAATTCAGAAGAGCTTCATTAGATTGATTCCATATTTGAAGTGTTTGTCTTATGAAAAGAAATTGAGCAGTTTAGGCCTATACTCTCGAGTTTATAAGAATGAAAGGAGATCTCATTGAGAGCTGTAAAATGCTAAAAGTAATTGAAAGTGTCGATGTGGAGTGGATATCTTTTCATGTGGCGCAATCTACAACAAGAGACTAGAGTTTTAGGATGGAGAGATGGCAGGAAAGTGGAACAGACATCAGCCTCATCAAGGGGTTGGATTCCTCACAGATGCTCCTTGTTCTTATTCACCTCTTAGACTGTGTTGCACAGGAATGGGAGAGGACTGAGTATCATACAGGAAGCAGGCACTCAGGATAAATCAGTTAGAAAGAACGTAACAGTAGGGTCACGCAGTGATCAGCGCTGGGTTCTCAATGATTTACAGTCTATACTAATGATGAGGAGGATGGAACAGATATACAGATGCTAATATTGGTGATGTCGCTGTGATAAGCAAGAGAGTAAAGTATCAAGAGAGGGTATAGAGTCTGCAAATAGATTCAGAGAGGTAAAGGCAATAGATAATAGTATGGCCGATGGAATTTAACATGATAAAACCTGTCATTTCATTTACAGGAATAATGGAAAGTAATATGTTACTGAATTGATAGGGATTACAAGGCTTCATGATATTGTGTACTGGATGGTTCACTCAGATCCGTTTAGACATGGGAGGTTTTGCCCCATCCATGATCGTCAGCTCCCAGATACTCCAAGTCACCCTATTGCTCTCCGAACACATGGAATACTTTGATGTGGTTGATTGGTGGTGGGGATGGTGTTTTGAAATGTGCATCAAGGGGACGGCCTTTATCCAAGATATATTCATTTATTTCTACGTGGAGACCCGATGACGATGGGAATGGCTGACTGCTTCTGAACGAAGAGGCCGTGACTGCTGCCAGGACAGTGGGTATTCACCAACATGATGTACTGTGCATGGGTACACTGTAATATGAATACAGAGAGAGCTCCTACAGTTCCTCTACCTCTCCCCATTGACATGAGAACTCTGCAGGTGCCATGTACACCATCGGGAATCCAACTATACTGGATACACCCGGCAGCTCCCTGCTGTGGGAGGAAGAATGTATTGACCTCATCCTCCATATATATCCTCCATCACCGAATGGTGACATTGATGATGAGATACTGGGAAATCATGGATATGTCACCCACTACTGCCTGGAAAGTTCTGCATCATAGAAGCTGAATGAAACAGTGACCCTCACAGCCACTGGCAGCACCATCCTCCCTCTGGTGTGAAGCTGCAGGTCGTGTTAAAGGAAGTGACACCGCTCTGTGACCAGCTCCTTGTTCAGTCAGGGCGCCTCACACTCTGCTCCTGGGTCAAGTGGAGCTTGGTAAGCTGTTCCTGGAAAATCCTGGGTGGATTCAGCAGATCCCTTTCCCCACACACACTCACTCTGTGGTTTCAGAGCTTCCCCTCTCTGCAGCCTCTGCTCCATTTGTTGTTCATGTTGCAGGCTCAGATGTTGTAACTACAGTCGCCATGCTCCATCCAGAGTTGGGTCGCCAAATCCGCAGGTCTCCCTGAATATTTGAGGCAGCTCACAGCACAATCTCCAGCAAACCATCCCCATCCCCTGCACTAAATTTTCAATTACAGGAGTCAGTCACAAACCCCTCGGCTACAAATGTTGTGGACTAAACCAGATCCCAGAAAAATGTTTTAAGAAGGCCGCTTCGACCCAAACCTTTCCTTATTTTGAATATAGATGGGAAGTCTGCGTTCCAGATATGTTGTGACTGGTCAAACCACTCGACATTAAGCAAAATATAATCTATTAAAACGCTTTAGTAAAAATACAATCAAAGGAAAGAACATTTTGGGATAGCTTATATGTTGGAACACTTACACCAACAATAGATACTGTACCTTCTTGGTTTCCACCGCTTGGCACAAAGATATATTCAAATACATAGGAGTCTTCAACTGTAGTGTCTCCCACCCGTCCTCCTCTAACCTATTTAATAAGGTAAGGTTCATTCTAAACTTCCTCTATTGAATATAAGTTTGTTAATAATTTGATAGCAACTTGAACTAAGCTTTCTAATTTAGTACTGAGTAGGTGTTCAGATAAGTCTGGTATGGATGCTAGGGCAGTTTCTTGCTCCTCCTGCAGAATGTGGCAGGTGGGAGACATGGCACACGTCTCCGCTGGCTACAACTGCGGGAAGTGTACTCAACTCCAACTCCTTGAAAACCGTGTTAGAGAATTAGAATTGGAGCTGGATGAACTACGAATCATTCGGGAGGCTGAGGGGGTAATTGAGAGGAGTTACCCAGAGTTGGTCACTCCTAAGGCTCAGGACAAGGATAGATGGGTTACAGTTAGGGGAAGGAAAGGGGACAGACAGTGCAGAGATCCGCTGTGGACATTCCCCTCAGCAAAAGTATACCGTTTTAGATACTGCCGGGGGGATGACCTACCACAGGAAAGCCAAAGCAGTCAGTTCTCTGGCACTGAGTCTGACGCTGTGGCAAAGAAGGGAAGGGGGCAGAATAGAAAAGTGCTCGTGGTAGGGGACTCGATAGTTAGGGGAATCGACAGGAGATTTTGTGGTCACGATCAGGATTCACGGAAGGTATGTTGCCTCCCTGGAGCCAAGGTCCGGGACGTCTCTGATTGGGTGTATAAGCTTCTAAAAGGGATGGGCGAACAGCCATAAATCATGTTACATATTGGCACTAATGTTATAGCCAGGAAAATGATTGAAGATATAAAAAGTGATTTCAGGAAGTTAGGATGGAAGCTGCAAAGCAGGACGAACAGAGTAGCGTTCTCTAGTTTACTACCGGTGCCACGAGATAGCGAGGCAGGGAACAGGGAGCGGTCGCAGCTTAACACGTGGCTGCGCAGCTGGTGTAGGAGGAAGGGCTTCAGATATGTATATAATTGGGATGCCTTCTGGGGAAGCTGGGACCTGTACAAGAAGGACTGGTTGCATCTGAACTGGAAGGTTTGCTCGAGTCGTTCGAGAGGGTTTAAACTAGTATGGCAGGGGGATGGGAACCTGAGCTGTGTACCGGAGGTGATAGTTGATGCAGATGAGGCAATAGCAAGAGGTGGACCAGCTAGTTGGAAGGCATTTCCTGGGAAGGAACCAAGGGATCAGTTAAAGTGCGTTTGCTTTAATGCGAGGAGTATCAGGAATAAAAGCGATGAACTTAGAGCATGGATCAGTACCTGGAGCTATGATGTTGTGGCCATAAGAGAGACATGGGTTTCTCAGGGGCAGGAATGGTTGCTGGATGTCCCAGGGTTTAGAGTATTTAAAATGAAGAGGGAGGGGGTGTAGTACTACTAATCAGAGAAGGTATCACAGCTACAGAAGCTTCCATTGTCAAGGAAGATCTGCCTTCTGAGACAGTATGGGTGGAAATTAGGAACAGCAAGAGAGCAGTCACCTCATTAGGGGTTTACTACAGGCCCCCTAATAGCAGCAGAGAGATGGAAGAAAGCATAGGTCTCTAGATTTTGGAAAAGTGTGGACTTAGTAGGGTTGTTGAAATGGATGACTTTAACTTTCCCAATATTGATTGGAAACTCCTTCGAGCAAATGGTTTGGAAGGAGATGTTTTTGTAAGGTGTGTTCAGGAGGGTTTCCTAACTCAGTTCGTTGACAGGCCGACGAGGGGAGAGACTATTCTAGATTTGGTGCTTGGAAACGAGCCGGGTCAGGTATCAGTTCTTGTGTTGGGAGAACATTTTGGTGATAGTGACCACAACTGCCTCACATTTTACACAGCTATGTAGAAGGAGAAGATAAGGCAAAATGGGAGGATATTTAATTGGGGAAGAGAAAACTATGATGCGATGAGACATGAGTAAGGAAGCATGCATTGGGAGCAATTGTTCCATGGTAAAGGCACGATGGACATGTGGAGACTGTTTAAGGAACTTTTGTTGTAAGTGATGAATAAATATGTCCCTCTGAGACAGACAAGAATTGGTAAGTTTATGGAACCTTAGATGACGAGAGCGGTGGAGCTTCTCGTCAAAAGGAAGAAGGTAGCTTACATAAGGTGGAGGCAGCTAGGGTCAAGCTCAGTTCTAGAGGATTACAGGCAGGCGAGGAAGGAACTCAAAACTCGTCTGAGGAGAGCCAGGAGGGGCATGAGAAAGGCTTGGCAGAACGGATTCGTGAGAACACAAAGGCATTTTACACTTAGGGGAGGAATTAGAGAAGGGGCAAAGAAAGAATCAGGCCGATCAGGGATAGCAGAGGGAATTTGCGTGTGGAGTCTGAGGAGGTAGGGGAAGCGCTAAATGAGCTTTTTTTCTTCTGTCGTTACGCAAGAAAGGAACTTTGTAGTGAATAAAACCTTTGAAGAGTAGGCGTGCATGTTGGAATGGATAGCTGATGTGCTGAAAATTTTGTCAAACATTAAGATTGACTAGTCGCCAGGCCCGGACCAGATTTGTCCTCGGCTGCTTTGGGAAACTAGAAATGCAATTGCTTCGCCACTTGCGAAGATTTTTTCACCCTCGCTCTCCACTGGAGTCGTACCTGAGGACTGGAGGGAGGCAAATGTAATTCCTCTCTTCAAGAAAGGAAACAGGGAAATCCCCGGCAATTACAGGCCAGTAAGTCTCACGTCTGTCATCTGCAGGGTGTTAGAAAGAATTCTGAGGGATAGGAATTTTGAACATCTGGAAGAGCATGGCTTGATTAAATGCAGTCAACACGGCGTTATGAGGGTCAAATCATGCCTCACAAACCTTATCAAGTTCTTTGAGGATGTGACAAGAAAAGTTGATGAGGGTCGAGCTGCGGATGTGGCGTATATGGACTACAGCAAGGCGCTTGATAAGGTTCCTCATGGTAGGCTCATTCGGAAGGTCAGGAGGAATGGGATACAGGAGAACTGAGCTGTCTGGATACAGAATTGCCTGGCCAACAGAAGATAGCGAGTAGTATGTAGAAGGAAAATGTTCTGCCTGGAAGTCAGTGGTGAGTGGTGTTCCACAGGGCTCTGTCCTTGGGCCTCTACTGTTTGTAATTTTTATTAATGACTTGGATGAGGGGATTGAAGGATGGGTCAGCCAGTTTGCAGACGACACAAACGTTGGAGATGTCGTTGACAGTATAGAGGGCTGTTGTAGGCTGCAACTGGACATTGACAGGATGCAGAGATGGGCTGAGAGGTGGCAGATGGAGTTCAACCTGGATAAATGCGAAGTGATGCATTTTCAAGGTCGAATTTGAAAGCTGAGTACAGGATTAAGGATTGGATTCTTGGCAGTGTGGAGGAACAAAGGGATCTTGGTGTGCAGGTACATAGATCTCTTAAAATAGCCACCCAAGTGGACAGGGTTGTTAAGAAAGCATATGGTGTTTTGGCTTTCATTAACAGGGGGATTGAGTTTAAGAGTCGTGAGATCTTGTTGCAGCTCTATAAAATTTTGTTTAGATCGCACTTGGAATACTGCGTCCAGTTCTGGTTGTACTATTATAGGATGGACGTGGATGCTTTGAAGAGGGTTCAGAGGAGTTTAACCAGGATGGTGCCTGGACTGGATGGCTTATCTTATGAAGAGAGGTTGACTGAGCACGGACTTTTTTCATTGGAGAAAAGGAGGAGGAGAGGGGACCTAATTGAGGTATACAAGATAATGAGAGGCAGAGATAGAGTTGATTGCCAGAGACTATTTCCCAGGGCTCAAATGACTAACACGAGGGGTCATAGTTTTAAGCTGGTTGGAGTAAGGTATCGAGGTGCTGTCAGGGGTGGGTTCTTGACACAGAGATTTGTGAGAGCATGGAATACGTTGCCAGCAGCAGTTGTGGAAGCATGGTCATTGGGTACATTTAGGAGACTACTGGACATGCATATGGTCACAGAAATTTGAGGGTACATACATGAGGATCAGTGGTCGGCACCACATTGTGGGCTGAAGGGCCTGTTCTGTGCTGTACTGTTCTATGTTCTATGTTCTGTGTTCTATATCCTTACAGCAGTTTTCCAATCCAGGAGGAAACAACATCAACAGAGATCTCAGAGAAAAGCAGCTAGGGATTATTTATTGAAACTTCCAACCCGTTTGGGATCCCCAGCAGCTTCTGAATGCTGCTGGTAAAAAAACAAAACGAGGAATCCTGGTGTGGGAGAGCTGCCCACTGCCCTTTCATTGTTACCACCGTTTAATGAAACCTAAAGGCTTTCTCAGTTATTTACTTAAACTGTTTTTAGTCAGCAGTTCTGCACCTCTGCCTTTGAAACGTCTCTTAAAATTAAAACAGGGGAAAATAACCTTTTTACAGTGATAGTATCCTCACGACTCCCTCTTTAATAGAATCATACATCTGTATACAAATGTGGATTCATTTTAGACCTCCTAATCTTCCACTGTTAGTAGACTGAAATGCATATACATTACATGGACTCTGAGCATACAAATGTTCACAACTAGTTTCGATTTCAGACATTTTACTCCTGCCACAGAATGCCTTTGTCTTTGTTCATCCAAGTCCACAGAACGTATCAAAACTTAAGTTTCTCGCCCTGTCACCTGTATAATTTCAAACCGAATGGCAGCAATAATAAGCTCAATTGAAACAGACTGGTATTTATCTCCCTAAATTCTCCAAACACTTTAAGGGGTCACGATCAGTGATAAAGATTTGTCTCATATATGTTATTCACAATTTAAATGCTGAAATGTTGTAACGCCAACACCAAGCTCAAGGCCTCCTTCCCCATTGTGGAATACATCTGTTGATGTTTTCACTGGACACTTCAACCACACGTGACATAATAGAGCACTTCTCATCTCTCCAATAGTCCCTCTGAAAGACATAGCTCCTCAAGTCTCAGCATAAAAGAATTACAAGCTTCTGTACCTCTTAATGCTCTAACCTCTTTACCTGCTACTCCTGGCCTTTGCCAATAAACCTTACTCTCACAGGTAATTGTTTTCAGAAATCTCGCACATTCTTCTCAATCTTTCACAGAAACCAAACCTTGATTTCTGAACTCAATTATCATCATCAGCCATTTCAGCTTCTAGTCTTGCCGTTTTAACTCTTTGCACTTCCACACGAGTTGTCACGACTGCAGGAAGTGAATTGTTGAACTTCTCCAAAATAAGAATCTCTATAAGAGTGATATAGATGTGCTCTGTTTTTAATGCCCTTACCCACATTTCAAGCTCACTTTGTTTGATCTTTTCAAACTGAATGTGCGTTTAACCAGGGATCTCTTTTTAGATTCCTGAAACGCTGTCTGTCAGCTTCTGGAACAAGCTCAGATGCACTTCATTTGGCTTTATTCACCACCCCATACTGACCAGATACCTCCTCTGATAGGGATGCAAATACCTATCAGCTTTGTTTG
>NC_057717.1:66848223-66892508 GCF_004010195.1 Chiloscyllium plagiosum | reverse complement strand
CCAAAGTATGATACTTATTGACCAGTGTGAGGCTCCTCCTGGTTTAAGTGCCCTGTTATCAATTCCTTTCATAACCTTGAGACAGAGCATTGAGACTGCTGCTCAGGAACAGGGCGAAGAAATTTTGTCCCTATGGGCCTCTTACAGACGGATAGCAGAACGCTATTCACGCCACATTAGAGTGTTGCGACTTGATAAGATGGAATGTTGGCACATTTTTCCAACAGAATCATTCAAAACAAAGAGATGTGTCGCTGCAGCTGTATGAGGTGTCACTGAGAAGGTACCTGGAGTACATTGTGTTGTTTGTGTTTCTGTAACTGAGAAGGGATGGACCTCCATCAGTTTACAGGCTGATCATAATCGACAGGTTGCTGTGTTATTTAATGTCTCCGGTCTGTTACACGGGCACAGGAGGATGTCATTCAGCCCCTCGAGCCCATTACAGAGAAACAGAAAAGGCCATTAAGCCTCTTGAGTCTATTACAGAGGGACAGGAGGAAGCCATTCAGCCTCTCGAGCCTGTTACGGAGTGGCAAGAAGTGTTTATTTAACATTTCAAGTCGGTTATGCATAAATATTAGTTTTAAATCAGTTATGAATAAGAAAGATCTGATGTAAACATTAAAGTTCTAACCTTGAATAAGGCCAGTTTTTTTGAAAGTGTTGGGCGAGTCCTTTGAAATGCTGAATGGAATACCCTATTCACAGGTAAGGAGATGGTTGGAAAATGCAAGGCAATCAAAAAGTGGATTCAGAGAATCCAGAGACACCGAGTTCCTATTAGTGAGATGGGCAAGGCTGGTGAGTTCAGGGAGTGCTGGATGGATCGATATATTGATGGACTGATCAAGGAAAGGAAGGAGGCATATGTCAGGTAAACAGAGCTGAGATCTAGTGAATCTCGAGAGGAGTATAAGAGCAGTAAGTGTATAGTCAGTGCGGAAATCGGGCCAGAAAAAAATGTGGAAATGAGATGGCTTTAGAAATAGGGATACCGAAGCTTTGTAGAAATTCTACAAATCCTTTAATGGCAAAAACAAATAACTCGGGAGAGAATAGGGCACCTTAAACATCAGTAAGGCTACCTATGTGTGGAACCACAGGAGATGGGAGGGACACTAAACAAGTATTTTATGTGGAGGAGGTTACAAGAACGACAGAATGAGAAATATATAGTGATATCTTGAAAAGTGTCTATATTACAAGGAAGTGCTTGACATTTTAAAAGGCATAAAGGTGAACAAATCCCTGGGACCTGATCAGTTGTATCCCAGAAGTTTGTGGGAAGCTAGGAAAGAGATTGCTCAGCCATTTGCTAATATATTTGAATCATTGACTTCCACAGGTAATGTGACAAAAGACTGGAGGGCTGCTAACATAGTGTCATTATTTAAGAAATTAAAGAAAGCCCAGGTAACTATACATCAGTGAGCCTGACGTCAATGGTGACTGAATTGTTGGAGGGGATTTTAAGGGAAAGGATGTATATGCATTTGGAAAGACAAGGACTGAAGAGGTCTTTGTACCTTGGAGATCACGTCTCACTTAATCGGTGGAAGCTTTTGAGGAAGTGATGAAGGTGGTTGATAAATGCATGGCAGTGGATGTTGCCTTTATGGAATGCAGCAAGAAACCCAAAATGTTCCACATGGTAGACTGGTTAGCAAGGTTAGACTGCCTGGAATCCTGGAAGAGCGCGCTAGTTGATTCCAACATTTTCTTGAATATTGGAGACAGGACATGACAGTGGAGATTTGTTCATTGAACTTGGAGGCCTGTGACCAGTTGCGTGCCGCAAAGATCAAGAGTGGGTCCACTGCCTTTTGTCACTTCTGCACTCATTTGCTTTTGAATATATGAAGTATTGTCAGTACGTTTGTAGATAATTCCAAATTTGGTGGTGCAGTCGATAGTGAAGAATGATAACGCAGAATATAATGGGACCTTGATTAGATGAGCCGAGGAGGGGCAGATGGAGTTTATTTTAGATAAATGTGAAGTGTTTCATTTTGGCAAGACAAATCAGGGCAAGACATGTAGGTAGGATCCTGTCGAAAGTTGCCAAGCAAGGAGAACTCCATAGAAATTATACAATCCCTACAGTGAGGAAACAGGCTATTCGGCCCATCGAGTCCACACCGACCCTCTAAACAGTATCCCACTAGACAAACCCCTACCATATCCCTCTGAGCCTGCATTTCCCCTGGCTAATCCACCTCCCCTACACATTCTTGGGTGCTTGGGCAAGTCAGCATTGCCAATCTACCCTTATCTGTATATTTTAGTACTGTGGGAGGAAAACGTAGCACCCAGAGGAAACTCACGCAGACACGGGGAGAATGTATAAACCCCACACAGGCCGTCATTCAAGAATGGAATTAAACCCAGATCGCTGCGCTCTGAAGCAGCAATGCTAGCCACTGAGCTACTGTGTCACCTTGTGGTACAGGTTCGCAGTTCCTTGAAAGTGCCGTCACAGATAGACAGCGCAGTGAAGAAGGCATTTGATGATCTTCCCTTTATTGTTCCGTGCTTTGAGCCGAAGCGTTTGCATGTTATGTTACATCTGCACAGGACATTGGTTTGGCCATTTTTGTAATACTGCCTTTAGTTTTGATCTCTCTGCTGTTGGAAAGGGAGACTTGAAAGGGTACAGAAGAAATGTAAAAGAATGTTGCAGGTGTTGGATGGTTAGAGTCACAGGAGAGTTTGAATAGGCTTGGACTATTTTCAAGCATTGAGGCTGAGGGGTGATCTTACAGAGGTTTATAAAATCATGAAGACCATCGATAAGGTAAATAGTGAACGTCTTTTCCCCAGGATAGGCGAGTCCAAAATTAGAAGACAAAGGTTTAAGGTGAGTGGAGAAAGATTTAAAAAGGGAAATGAGGGACAACATTTTCACACAGAGACTGCTGTGTGTATGCATTGAACAGCCAAAAGAGGTGGTGGAGGCAGGTACAGTTACACCAATTAAAAGCCATTTGGATGGACATATGGATGGGAACTGTTTAGAGGGAGATGGGCCAAGTGCTGGCAAGGGGAACGAGATTAATTTAGGATACTTGGTGGGGATGGACGACCGGACTGAAGGGTCTTTTTCTGTGTTGTCCATCTCTGAGACTCTATAGCCTCTTGAGTATATAATACAGGAACAGGAGGAGGCTATTCAGCTTCTGAATTCTGTCAATCAGTTTGTTTGCTCAATTACTGATAGTCAAATACAAAAATACATCATTCAGATTTTGATGGTGTTTTACAGAACAGGAGAAAGGTTTTTAGTCTAGAGAAGCTGTAAGGAATGTGAAGAGGCCATTCAGACTCTCAATTCCATTTCACAGGTACAGCAGGTGAGCACAGAGCGATTGGAGTCAGTTACTCTGGAGGAGGAGGAGGATATCTATTTTCACAAACCGGGGATCAGGAGGCAGTCACTCAAGGCATGTGCTGAAGACTGGGTCAGAGGAACAGGAGGCAGTCAATCAACTACTCGAGACTTGGAAAAAGGAACAGGAGGCAGTCATACAACTGTTCAAGACTGGGGCACAGGAAGAGGAGGTAATCACTCAACTGCTTGAGATTGGGACACAGGAACAGGAGGCAGTCATACAACTGCTCAAGACTGGGGCACAAGGAAACGCGGAGGTTAGTGAGGCCCCAGGATCCTGTTACGCATGAACAGGAGGTGGTGACTCACTCCCCACCAGTATGGGACACTGGGAGAGAAGGGGAATTTGCTTGTTACAAACAGAAATATATGAATACGTTGCATTAGTGATCCATTCAATCCTGCCCCACCTTTCACTAAGACCACAGCTGATCTGATTGTGATTCCCTCATTCCGTTTTACGGAGACTGTCCTCTCTGCAGCCTCTGCTCCATTTGTTGGTCATGTTGCACGCCCATATACTGTAACAACAATCACCATGTCTCACCTGGAGGGATGGGTCGAACCAAATGAGTCAGGATTTGAAGGGTCCAATTACAAGAATGAAAACACAAAATAAAGGTATTGCCAGATGTTTAGTTCTCTCACATTCGCAATCCAACTCACATAACCAGCCCATCCATTATACGTTCAGGGTGGAGCACTGTGTAGATATGGCTAGTGTACAGCTGCATCCAATCCGGTAATGTCTAGAGTGGAACTCTGTGCAGCCCACACCAATACTTGATGCATAATCATTGGCTGAATGTCCAGCGTGGGGAGCGGTGCAGACCGCACTGGTTCATCCATTGAAAGGCTGTTGCATTGTTCGGTTACATTGTGTTAGATCACTGCCCAGTGTCGGGAAACTTGCAGACAAATGCTGGAAATGAGAGGATGTGCAGCTCCCATCCATTTACAGTTCCATGTCTCCATTGTGCCTTGACATGGAGCGCTGCCAATCTGAAAATTACTGCGAGGATGAGATGTAAATGGAAACAATTCAAATACCAATTGTTATGATTCAGGCGAGTATCACTCCAGTATTTAAAGAGGAAATAACTGAGATAATATCCGATGAGGTTTTGTGGATGGTGCAAACAAGTAAGAGGAGAATGGTGATGTTATAATGGTTGCATTATAAGCCTTCAAATCGTCAATGGGAATTGTTGGAACAAATATGCAGGGAGACATGGGAGGGGGGGGGGGGCGGGGGGCTTGCAGGAGTAATAGGGTTGTCATAATAGGTGATTTTAATTTTCCTAACATAGACGGGGCTCTCCAGATGATGAAGGACTTGGATGGGATGACATTTGTCAAGTTTGTACAGGAAAGTTTCCACAAGCAGCATGTACAGGGTCCGACTCAGAAAGGGACAAACTCGACTTACGGTTTGCAAATGGGGTAGGATAGGTGAAGGAGGTAAAGTGGAGAAGCATTTTGGGACAAGTGACTAAAGTTGTATTCATTTTAAAATTGGGACAAAATTGGTCGACAGATTCAAGTTCTAAATTGGGGAAAGGCGAATTTTATTGGAATTAGACAGGGACTTGCAGGTAAAAGGATCTCGGGCAAGTGGGAGGCATTTAAAACCGAGATAACCTGAGTTCAAGGTTTATATGCTCCTGTGAAGGTGAAGGCAAAGTGAGGCTGGTAGGGAGAACCCAGAATGACAAGAGATAGTGAGGCTTTGACAAGAAACAAAGGAGATAGCTCAGGTTCAGGCAGCTGGAATAAAGGGAATCCCTGGACGCACACAGGGGATACAGGAGTTTACTGAAAAAGGCAATCAGGAAAGCGGAAAGGGGGTATGAGATAGCCTTAGCTGAGAAGATTAAGTTGAATCCAAAGATGTTCTTTCAGTGTAGTAAAAAAAAAGAGCTAGAGAGAGAATAGGATGCCTTAAAATCCAAAATGGGCATGCGTATGGAAAACTGCAAGAGATGGGCGAGGTCTCAATTTACCCTTTTTTTCCATGAAGAAAACCTGTGACCTTTTGGTGGGGGGAGGGGTTGTTTGTCATATCTTGGTACAGTCCATATCACAGTAGAATGCACAAAGTCAGATAAATCTCTTGGTTTTGACCAGATATATCCAGGAAGGAAGTGAAGAAAGTTCAGGGGCCAAAGTACCAGAAGACTGGGAAGTAGAAAATGTTGTGCCCTTATTCAAGAACGTCTGCAAAGAAAAGCCTGGGATATATAACCTGAGAGTGTTCTGAGAGATAAGATATGCATGCATTTGGAAAACAGAGTTTGACTTGGAGCAGTCAGCGTAGCTTTGTGCAAAACAGATCATGCCTTGCAAATTTTGTTAACGTTTTTGGAGGAAGTGACCAAGAAGGTTGACGAGGGCAGGGTGGTGGACATAGTCTAAATGGATTTCAGTAAGGCCTTTGATAAAGTAGGCTGCTCTAAAAGGTTAGATCGCATGTAATACTAGGTGCACTGGCAAATTGGCGACACAATTGACTTTATGTTAGCAAGCAAATGACTATGGTGGAGGTATGCTTGTCGCACTGGAGGCTGGCGACTAGTGGAATGCTTCAGGGGTCGGTGCTGGGACCATTGCTGTATGTTATCTCTATCAATGATTGGACGAGCGTACACAACACAAGGTTAGTAAGTTTGCAGATGGCACTAAAATATGAGACATCGTTTACAGTGAGAAAAATTATCAGAAATTGCAGCAGTACCTTGACCAGCTGGGGTAGTGGGCTGAGAAATAAGCAAATGGACTTTAATATCAAATTGAGGTGGGAATTTAATGGTAAATGAGAGGGCCTTAAGGAGTGTAATGGCAAAAAAGGACGTTGGAGATCAGGCGCATGGTTTTCTGAAATTTGAGTCGGAGATACACAGGCCAGTGAAGAAGGCTGTTGGCACACTGGCCTTCATCAGGGCATTGAGTATAGAAGTTGGGACGTTATGTTGCAGTTGTACAGTATGTTGGTAAGGCTGCGGTTGGAGTATTGTGCTCAGTTTTGTTCACCTTGCTCTAGAAAGGATATTATTGAATTAGAAAGATTGGAGAAGAAATTTACAAAGATATTTCTTATGGGCATTTAAGAGGGCATTGGATAGGTATATGGAGGATAGTGGGTTAGTGTAGTTTAGGTAAGCTTGGATCGGCGCAACATCGAGGGCCCAAGGGCCTGTACTGCGCTGTATTCTTCTATGTTCTATGTTCTACATGGACTGATCTGCCAGTGGAAGTGATCGAGGTGCGTTCAATAACAATATTGAAAAAGCATTTGGACCAATACATTGAAAGAAAAGGATTAGAGGGATACAGAACAAGGGCAGAGAAATGGGGTGAGTGTGGATAGACGTTTTGGTTGGCATGGACCAGCTGCGCCGAATGGCCGGTTACCGTGCAGCATGGCTGTAAATGAGCGTGTTTTGGAGTTGAGACAGAGAGGGGGAAACTGAGAAAAAAAATGTCATGGAAGGGCATGTTCACAGGTTTCAGAATGCTGAAATGAAGCCATTTTGATAGTACCATGCAACACGGGTCACTATTATGGACAATTATGAGTGAATGGGATATCGCTGTGAGTTCAGACGATGGACCGTTTTGGATGAGCATTTGTTCTGCAGCTTTGTAACTCAGAGTGAGGACAGCTTCATTGGGCTGAATCTAATAAATATTAATCTCAGTGTTATTTTCATTGAGTGTGACAGAGGAAATGTCTGCACGAGGCTGAGCTAGTTTCCTGGTGCTATTTTATCAAATTCACTTCATTGACTATCCATCCCACTCGATGGTATTCCTCTCATGCAATGCTAACCCGATTCTCCCACCCATCATGGCTGGAGGTACTCACAGTCGTCCGGATGCACCTTGATGGTGCCAACTTTAAAAGGCCAATGGGCACACGGTTGAGCTTTCTCAGAATGGAGCTGCCCTGCACAGATTAACCCGAGCGTGGCAGATAAGGGTTAATCACACCACGGTTTATTGACAGGGGCACGAATGTCCTGGTGGATTGGCAAGTAGACGAGGAGACCATTGTCTTCCCAGAGGGATCACACCACCAGACGAACCGAGCCTGGTCTGAGCTCACTTCAGTGCGGCCTGAAGAAATGTCCATCAATTCAGAACAATCATCAATAACCTTCTTCGCTCTGTCAGGATAAGGGTCACCGTATTCTCTCTGCTCCCTCACGCTCACTGTATATCTGTTGTAGCACCGACCACCAAACAAGGCTCATGCTCCACACTCTCATTGCTGCATGCAGCACCCGTCCTCTCTCTCTCTCTCTCTCTCCAAGTGAACTCCAAGCTTTCAATATTTAAATAGCAAGGGCAGTGATACATACCTGATTCATACCTGAAACTGAGTAGGTCAATTCATAAGGCACAGCGTCAGAGCGAAAGAGGGAGAGGAAGAATGAACCAGCTCTCTGTTGTTCGTAGTGGTTTGGAGAGTGAATGTTCACAGAGTAGAGTAAATGTAAAGAACAGTATACCGTCGCACATGGTTAATGCAAATAGTAAATGGATAGTGAAACCTACCAGGAACACCAACAGTAGCCAGGATAGGATAATAAAAATATTGAATGAGGATCCGCGTTGGTAATGGCAACCAATAATATGTAGAAAGAATCCAAACATAATCGGATAAACCCCTGTTCATTGTTGGAACATTCCAGTCTATTGTTCTCAGATTCTGACCCTTTGTTGGAACATTCCAGTCTAATGTTCTCAGATTCTCATCTCTCCGTGCCCTCTCTGCTGCTGGTGATCGCTGTTAGCGCCGTCGATGATGCTCCCGCCAATGCTATGGGATAACACATTGAACAGAGCCCATTTATCATTAGAATATGGACCTTCTCCACTGGGATAATTAGAATCCACGCAGACTGACATTAATCACAGTCAGCAAACAAAGCGATTCAGTTAACCAGTTCTGTACATCAGTTTACATACCACAACAAGGGGGAACATTTACTTCGTTTGAATGGAATGGATGGGGGTTACTGAAGGATAAATTATAAATCTTACAATCTTTCTTCCCTGTATGTGGGAGTATAACTGGAACACTCCTGGGTTGTATAGGTTTCACCGGATTTCTATAGGGTCAGGGATAGAATAACAGACCGCCTCCATAGAATGTTGCATGGGAAAGTGTTTCTGCAATGCTGCTCCTAGTTGGAAATGCCCTGCTATCGAGTCATTTCATAATTTTGAGACAGTATTTAGAGCATTAAAACTGCTGCTCAGGAACATGGAGAAACAGGAGGCAGTCACAGAGACTGGCACACAGGAACAGGAGGCAGTCATTCAATTGCTCGAAATTGGGACGACAGGACAGGAGGGAGTCATTCAAATTTTCGACACTGGGCGACAAGAAAAGGAGGGACTTATTCTACTACTTGAGACTGGGACACAGGCATAGGAGGCCGTCACTCAACTACTCGAGACTGGGACACAGGAACAGGATGGAGTCATTCAACTGCTCGAGACTGAGACACAGGAACAGGATGGAGTCATTCAACTGCTCGAGACTGGGACACAGGAACAGGAGGGAGTCACTCAACTGCTCAAGACTGGGACAGAGGAACAGGAAGGTGTCATTCAACTGTTCGATACTGGAGTACAAGAACAGGAGGCAGTATTCAACTGCTTGAGACTGGGACACCGAGACAGGAGGGTGTCATTCAAGTGCTCGAGAATGGGACACAGGGAAACGAGACAGTCATTCAATTGCTCGCGACTGAAACACGGGGACAGGAGAGAGTCATTCAACTGCTTGAGACTGGGATACCTAGACAGGAGGGTGTCATTCAACTGCTTGAGACTGCGACACAGGAACTGCAGGCAGTCACTCAACTGCTCCAGACTGGGACATGGGGATATTTGGGGCAAGTGAGGGCGCAGATTTCTGTTCCCCAGGAACAGGAGGAGGTGACTCACTCCCCGTCACTGTGAGATGTTGGGAGAGAAGAGGAATTGGCTTGTTATTAACAGAAATATCTGAATACGTTGCATGAGCGAGTCATTCAACCTTGCTCCATAACCACGGCTGATCTGATTTTGAATCCCTCATTCCATTTCACAGAGATTTCCCTCTCTACAGTCTCTGCTCTATTTATTGGTCATGTTGTAGACCCAGATGCTGTAACCACAGTCACCGTGACTCATCCAGAGTTGGGTCACCAAAACATCTGGGCTTCCAGAATTTCCACAGCAGCTTAAAACACTGCCTCCAGGAAACCATCCCCAAAATTTCCACGAACGTACCAAAACAAGAATTAAGTCAAATGTCAGTCAAATTCAAGTGAAAAGTCTGGTCTTAATCAGTAACAGTGGAGGGAATTCCTCATGTTACTGAGCACATGATCAGCAGAGAGTGATTAACACAGGCGATCAATGGAAAGGCATAGAACAAGTTACAAAGTAGTGCCTCAAAACTGACACCCTACTTTCCAACATGGAGCCCAGGGCAGGACACTGGGAAGTCAAAGAAAATGCAAGCTATGCTTTCAGAATATTATTTCTAGGCTTTTTTATATTGGAACTGATGCTCTCGGATAAGCAACATTCAAGGCCAGAGAAAGATATAGGATAATAATTCACATTAAAATTGGACAATTAAAACTGGATCTCAGGGTTTAAATACCAACGGTTTCAATACCAACAAATGGGAGAGATTTCGGAAATATACAGTAAACAGAGACTCAGAGTCAGTATTATGGAAGAATGTTTTTGCACATTTCAGAATGCTGAAGTGAAGACATATCGATGGCATCTAGTAACATAGGCTGGTATTTCCGGGAATGATTAATTAATGTGATATTGGTGTGAGTTCAGACAGAATAATCGATTCTCGGAGGTGTACAGCACGAAACAGATCCTTCAGTTCAACTCGTCCATGCTGATGAGATATCCCAATATAAGCTCGTACCATTTGCCAGCATTTGGCCCACACCGATGTAAACCCTTCCTCTTCATGTACCCATCTAAATGCCATTTAAATGTTGTAATCATAGCTGCCTCCACCACCACCTCTGACAGCTCATTCCACACATGCACCATTCTCTGTGGAAATAGTTGTTCCTTAGGTCATTTTTAAATCGTTCGCCACTCACCTGAAATCCATGCCCTCCAGTGTTGGGGAAAATATCTTGACTATTCACCCTCTACATGCCCCTCTCGCTCCAGGAAAAAAAAAACACCCCAACCTACTCACACTTTCCCTACAGCTAAAATCCTGGCAACATCCTTGTAAATATGTTCTGACTCCCTTCAAGTGTCACAATATCTTTCCAATAGGAGGGAAAGGACAAGTATATCCAGTACTCCAAATGTCCCTAAAATAATGTGCTGGTCAGCAGCAACGTGATCTCCCAATTCATATAGTCAAACCACTGACCAATAAAGGCAAACATACCAAATACCCTTTTTCACTATCTTATATACCTGCGATTCTCCTTTCAAGAAATAATGAACCTGCATTCCAAGGTGTCTTTGCTCATCAACACACCCCAGGACCATGCAATTAAGTGGATTCGTCCTGCTCTGATTTGCATTTCCAAAATGCAGCATCTCACATTTATCTAGATTAAAAACCATCTGCCAATTCTCAGCCCATTAGCCCATCTGATCAATATCCCATTGTACTCTGAGGTAAATCTTCTTTGCTGGCCATTCCACCATCAATTTTGCTGTCATCTGCAAACGTACCAACAATCTCTGCTATGTTCACATCCAAATGATTTCTATAATAATGAAAAGCAGTGGACCCAGCAGCGATCCTTGTAGTACACCACTGAATACAGCCCTTCTGTTCGAAAAGTAATCCACCATCACCACCCTCTGTCTCCTTCCTTGGAACTAATTCTGTATCCACATGGCTAGTTCTCCCTGCATTACATGTGAACAAACCTTGTTAACCGGTCTACCATGCGGAAAGTTGTCAACATGAAGTCCATGTCAACAATTAACCTGTCTGCCTCAATGAATTCTCTTAGTCACTTCTTCAAAAAAACTCAGTCAATTTAGTGAGACACAATTTTCCACGCCTCGAACTATATTGACGGTCTACCATGCGGAAAGTTGTCAACATGAAGTCCATGTCAACAATTAACCTGTCTGCCTCAATGAATTCTCTTAGTCACTTCTTCAAAAAAACTCAGTCAATTTAGTGAGACACAATTTTCCACGCCTCGAACTATATTGACTATCCCTTATCAGGCCTTGCCTTTCAAAATACATGAAAACTTGTGCCTCAGAATCCTCTCTAACAAAATGCCCACGACTGACGTCAGGCTCCCCAACATTTCTTTACCATTATTCTTTAATGTTGTGAGTAATTGAACAAAGTTAGCAAGCCTCCTATCTTCCAGCACCTGTCCTGTGACAATTGACGATACAAATATCTCAGCAAGGGGCCCATTAATCATTTCCCTCGCTTCCCGCAGACTTCTCGTGTACACCTGACCAGGTCACGGGGATTTTTCTCGCTTAAGAGGCTTTACGAACTCCAGAATCTCCTCCTCTGTGATACAGACACTTTTCAAGATGTCATGATTTATTTCCGAAGTTCTTTAACTTGCATATCCCTCTGCACAGTCAATACTGTTGCAAAATGTTTGTTTACTATCGCCTCGATCTCCTGCTGTTCTGCACATCGGCAACCTTGCTGAACTTTAAGTGGCCCAACACTCTCCGAGTTACTCTTTTGTTCTTAATGTTTGTGTAGAGCCCCTTCAGATTCTCCTTAACACTATTTGTCAAAACTATCTCATCTCCCCTTCAAGGCCTCCGGATTTCCCTCTTAAGTGTACTCCGACTGGTTTTAGATTCTTCCGGACAATCACTTTAAATCTGGAATGTAGAGGCTGATCCGAGGATGAATCCAATTCGGATGCTGGAAAAACCCATCTGGTTCACTGATATTCTGGGTTATATGTGAGTCCAGACCGACAACAATGTGTTGATTCTTAACTACCCTCTAGGCAATTAGTGATCGGGGATAAATGCAGGCCCAACCAGTGGTATCCTAATCCCGTAAATGAATACAGAAAAAAACCCTTCATTCCTGCTGTCTCGACCTGACATATGCTTTCCTCTTATCCGTGACCAGACTCTCAATTTATGCAATTCGCCAGCATTCTTTACACCTCCCAGCCTTACCCTTCACCCGAACAGTGACATACTGCCTCTGTGCACTTGACATTTCATTTTTGAAGGCTTTCTTCTATCAAATAGTCCTTTACCTGCCAATATCTGTCAAAATCCACTTTGGAAGGCCTTGACTAATTTCACCAAAATTGGCCCTTCCGTTTTAGAATATTAACTTTTAGATCGTAATTCCTTTTCCATTTCTATTTCAAAACTAAGAGAATTCTGATTACTTTTCCCAAAGGGCTTTCCCCACCAATACCTCGGTCTCCTGCCCTACCTTATTTCCCAAGAGTATGTCACATTTCGCTCCTTCTCTGTGATGGGGAGTTTTGGACAAGCAGCTGCAGCTTTGTTTCTGTTAGTGTGGTCAGCTGAGTCTTCGATTCGTTGGGCTGAATCTATCAGTAATTTTTCTCAGTGTCATTATCATTGAGTGTGACATTGGGATTGTCTGCACCAAGCAGAGTTAGTTTCCTGGTGATGTCTTATCGAATTCACCTCATTAACTACGAAACTACCCCGTGATGACCCTCTCATTCAATGCCAATCCGATTCTCCTACTCATCATGGCTGGAGGTACTCACTATCGCCCAGATGTCCCTGGACATTCCGTGATCCCTGGCATTGGTGCCATCTTATAAAGGCCAATGGGCACATGGCTGAACTTTCTCAGGTAGGAGCTGCCCTGCACAGTTTACCCGGGGCATGGCAGATAAGGGGCAATTGCACCACGTTTTGTCGACAGGAGCACGGAAGTCCTGGTGGATGGGCTGGTACAGAGGGTAACCCTTCTCTTCCCAGAGTGGCCTTCACCACCAGACACACCGAGCATGGTCTGAGTTCACCAATCAGATCAGTGCTGTATCTGTGATCTGAAGAAATGTACATCAATACAGGACAAGCATCAGTAACCTCCCCCACTCTGTAGGGATAAGGGTCGCCGGATTCTCTGTGCTCCCTCACACTCACAGTATATCTGTTATAACACTGACCCCCGAACAAAGCTCATGCACCACCACTCTCACAACTGCATGCAGCACTTCACACTCTTTACAATTCTTCCAGGTTGGTATCTGCGAACATTGAAATTGTCCTGCAGTCACAATCCACACAAAAATGCTGACTCACCCACTGGTGTGAGCAAGTGCAATACTAACACAATCCCTAAAGACAGACTGAAATGCTGATGCACACCAGACAGAGCGAGGGAAATATTGACAATGTTGTCATGGAGCAAGGGAAATACTGACAGACACTCCATGTCTGTATTAGTTCCATGTATTAATGAATGTCTCTGTATCTCTGTGTTAGTGTGCGTCTGTGTGCATCAGCGCGGGGCGAGTCTGACAGTCTCTTTGGTGTTTAAAGTGTTATAATATTCCCCTGACACGAGGTCTGAGGAAGGCTCCTTTCATTTCTGTCCATTCTGTTGCAGCCAGTCTCTGCTTATCTCTTCACACCACTGTTCAGGTGGAAATGGAGGGTGGAATTCATCAGGGATTCAGTTTAGGAGGGACAAAGGGAGGGAAGTAAGTGAAAGCACCATCTAAACTGAGAACACAATCAACATACACACACACACACACATATCCGCAGGAGATCTTTAAGTAGTTTCCTCAGCCTAGGAAGCTCCAGTTTATCATCATCGAATCCATACAGTGTGGAAGAAGGCTATTCAGCCCATTGAGTTCAAATAAACAGAAGTGAGGATATTCAATGAAGTTTACATAATGTTCAGAACAACTAGTCAATGTCCATGTGCAACAAGAACTAGACACCATTTAAGATCGTACTGTATAAGTTTGGGTAACATTCACGCATAAGCACTGCTAGACACTGCACATTTCGACAATAAAATGTGCTGCTCAATCAGCACCTCAATCTGGGTTCACAAGAAAATGTGGAAGTCATTCAGCCCCTCAAACGTTTGGACAAGACGGATGATAGCGCATTTAGTACCTCCTGCCAATTACACGGGAACACAAGGAATCTGCTCACTCCCACACTTTACTTATGCGGAATCCAAAAGAGACTCTTTCACACACGGAGTCACTTACAGAGGAAGATGAACAGGTCATTCAGCTTCTCAAGTCACTAACACAGGGACAGAAAAGTCTGAGAGATGCTCTAACATCACAAACAAATGGAGAAGGAACTGAACAGATCAACTGCTCCAAATTGATCTCCCTGGCTTAATTATTCATAGGACATAAATAAGTGTCCGTCCTTAACCATCAAATTTCAACTTCGTTATTCTTTCACAACACTACAGATTAAACACTTAGTTACTGCACTCGCTCCTCGTGGTACCATCATGCCAGGGTTTAGTCTGGTGAAACTCCTTTGCACTGTCTCGATGACAAAGAGATCATTATTTATAAAGCAGTCCAAATCTGTACACAATGCACCAAATACTCCCTTCAACAAAACACCACCATTGGGAAAGATATAGTAACTCTGATACTTCAATCAATTTGTATGAAAAGCCGCATATCATTTAATTCCTGCCACGTAAGAATTCTGTTAGTGACTTATGGCCAACGTCATCCAGGTCTTTTTCAACAAAAGCACTCGCCAACGTCTCACCATTTATATATACACATATATATAAATGTGAATGATGATATTTGTTGTTCCCATCTGATTCAGTTTGTATGCCTCGTGAATAATTATTGCCAAACACTGATCCTTCTGATACTCCACAAGCCTTCAGTCCAGAGATAAACATTACTCTTCTCATATCTCTATTACCCAATTTTAAATCAATATGATATATATTCCAAACCTACCTACCCATGGACTCTAACATTCCCCACTCACCTGTATTCAACCATGTCAAACATCTGCTGAAAATCCAAATACTCAACTCCCATTGGTTCTCAATTGTCGCTGTCACAGCAGACAATCTTCACAAATTTTAGGAGGTTTATCAAAGATCATTTCCCTTTCCTGAATCACGGCCGAAACTAACATATCAGATCATTGCTCTCCAAGTGTTTAGGTGCCACAGTAAATAAAAGGTTACAACGATTTACTTACAGCTGACATCAAGCTATTTAGTTTTCATTTTTTCCCCTCTCCGCCCTGTTTTGAATGTTTAGATTTACAATAGCTGCTTTCAAGCCTGCAGGATACTTTTCAGAATCTAAGCAGCTTTGAAGAATAGATAGCAATTGTTTCACTACATCTGTTACCACCTCTAAAACAATTGGGTTGTAGCTCATCAGATGCAGCAACTTATGAAACTTTAATTAAATTAGATTTTCAAAGGCATGCACTTTATTAATTTTAATTTCCTGCAGTTGCTCATTTTTACGAGTCCCCGTTTTCTAGTATTTCTGGGAGTTAGTTTCTGTACGTTCCCCTGTGGAGTTGGAACCAATGTATTCCTCTCAGAAGGCAGATGGCCTCTGTCAGTTCGTAAAGAGATTGGAGGACTGCACTTCAGAGATGGTGGATATATTACCCACTTCTGCCTGGAAAATTCCAGAATTGAAACAGTTTACTTCATGGTGAGTGTCAGCACAGTCCTGTCACTGGTATGCGAGTACAGGTTATACTGAAGGAGGGGACACAGCTCAGTGACCACCTCAATTTTGAAACAAGCTCGTTTCACACTTTACACATGTATGGGTCCAGCTGAGAAAAATGTTCCTGGAAATCCTGGAAAATGCAATGTCCTGCTCCACCCTGCTTACAAGAGCTTGCCTTCTGTCTAGCCTCGGCTCCATTTGTTTACCATGGACCAAGACTCTCTGTAAATGCAGTCTCCAGAGTGGGGGTCACTAGACCCTCCGGTCTCCCTGACTGAACCCAGCAGCTGACAACACAACCCTGAGAACACCATCCACAGAAACTCCACTGACTTTCTAATGACAGCAGCAAGTCAATTCCCCACATTCAGTGTTGAAAATGGCTCCCTCCCCTCAGTTTCTCTTCCTGGCTGAGAAAGTCGTTGCATCACTGCAGAGTCCCGCAGTAACAGTTCCTGTGTCTAAAGAAGCAGTTGACAATTTAATGTTACGTTTCTCTGTATCTCGGCAACTATAACGCTACAGCCAATATTGCCGATGGAGTTGATCACCACATTCAGAGAAAACATTGCAGATATTGCAGCTCAAACTGGGCACTCATGTGATGCCGAAATCATAACAGCAGCAGCAGCAGTAGAATTATATTCAACCACAATCTGTAACTTTTTCCCAGGATAATCCCGCAATCTACCATTACCATGAAGCTGATCTTTGGTTCAGTGACGAGCGTGGGTGAACATTCCAGGGTCAGAACCATGTGTAACAAAACCTGATGACAACCCATTAAAGCTACTGTACTTACTGCTGACTTAAACAAACAGCAGAACTAACATCTGATAGAGGGGGAGCAATGATCCCAAGATTGTGGCCACTTCTTTTAAAACCAACTCAGAATTGCTGCTGACCTGTCTACCCTTACTCTCATCTGCTTTTTAGAAACCTTGTTCCTTTCGTTAGGCATGGTTCAAGAACTTCCTTCCGATTACCATTTTGCCTGTGTCATTGATATACTTACAGTGCCTTCCCCTATGAGGAATGATGTAAAGTACTGGTGTAAATTATCTGTCTGTTCCCTTGAGCCAATTTCCGAGTCACAGCCTCCAAATGTCCTCAATATACTTTCCTGACTTTATTTCTACCAAAGGTCACGCACCCATCTTGAACTGTTTTTATATACACAGGAAAGTTTATGATGCTTGTTTTTATGTTTCCTGCCAATTTGCTTACATCAAATCTGTCCTTCCCTTTTCACCGCTTTGTGGATTCATACAGTCATATCACATACGAAAAGACCCTTTGCTCCAACCTGCCCACGCTGACCAGGTTTTGCAATCTACAACAGTCCCACCTGATTGTATTTAGTCCACATGCCTCTAAAAGGTTCCCATTCATATGTTTGTCCAAATGTTTTTGAAATGTTGGAGCTGTACTTGCTTCTACCACTCTTCCTCTGGCAGCTCATTTCATACAGATATCACCCTCTGTGTGAATATGTTGCCCCTTCGTCCATTTTAAATCTTCCCCATTTCACCTTAAAGCTATGTCCTTTATGTGTGAAGTCTCCTATCCTATTGAAAAGACCCTGGCTATTCATCCTATCCATACCTCTCATGATTTTATAAACTTCCATAATGTCACCACAACCTCCCGCACTCCATCTGCTACTTTCAAGAATAAGCATTTGAAGATAAGCACTGCAAATTTGAAACAATATTCAAAATGATAGATACACAACACTCAGCCGAAACTTCATACTGTGATTTGTTTTTCTCCATGTTACAAACACTGAGTCAGCGTGGAACTCTTACTAGTGCCGATATGAAGGCAAACACCTGAATTCCTTTGTCTAAAGGGGGTGGTAATCTTTACAGTGAAAACGCATCTCTGCCCAGATCTATGTCAGAAAGGGAATTCTTATACCACACGGACAGCCTACAGGTGCCTTTGGCACACTGTGATGAAGGCTGAGTATACTTTTTGAAAGTTGGAAAAGTGAGAATTCAGTGCATAAGGGGAGAGGTGTTTTCACGAGCGGATGAAACTTGGACAAGAGGGCGTAGCCTCAAGATTAGAGGGAAAAGACTCAGCACCGAGTTGAGAAGGAACTTCTTCACCCAGAGGATTGTTAATCTTTGCAATTCTTTGCCCAGTGAAGTAGTTAACACTACTTCAGTAAACGTTTTTAAAGCTAAGATTTTCTTTAACAATAAAGGAAGGAAGGGATACAGTGCGAGAATGGGTAAGTGGATCTGAGTCCATGGAAAGATCAGCCATGATCTTATTGAATAGTGCAGAAGGCTCGAAGGGCCGGATGGCCTACCCCTGCTCCTCGTTCTTATCTGCTGTGCATGTGGGCATGGGTCACCTCGTCAGTGATTGCTGGGCAAGATTCCATGGGGCTGTGGGGGGAGGTTTGGGGAGTGAAGACAGAATGCACCAGTGTGTCCCAGAGGGAATGTTCCCTGCAGAAGGTGGACAAAGAATGGAAGTGGAATATGTGTATGGTGATGGCATTTTGCTGGAGCTTGTGCAATTAAAAATATGTTTCAATGATCACTTGAAGCACCACCGCGCCTAAGGCTACAGACCAAGTTCTGGAAAATGGGATGAGAGTGGATAGATGCTTGATGCTTGACATTGGCGAGATAGGTCAAAAAGCCTCTTTCAGTGCTGTAAAAGTCCCAGTTTCTATGAGAAACTAACTGCACCAGCCGTATAAACACTGGCTACAAGAGCAGGTCAGAGTCTGGGATTTCTACAGCGAGTAATACACTTCTTTATTCCCTGAAGCCTATCTGTCAGATAATCTGTCATTACACTCCACCTCTGTTTAGTGACCAGCAGTCTCCATTAGCAGCTATTCACTCTCTGAACATGATCGTTATCCACTCCTTTGTCCAACGGTTCTTCTCTTTATTTGGATTCTTTTCCCAACTATCGTTTATTACTTTATAAGACAGAAGTAAGAAACACGATGGGATACTCATTGCTTGCCTGGGTGAGTGCAGTGTTGAGAAAGCATGGCGCAGGAGAAGTACAGCAGATAAGGCAGCATCGGAGTAGCAAGAGACATTTCAGTTATGACCTTCTTGAGGACCCCTGAGTGCAGTTCCAACAATACGGCAAAGCTCAACAACATCCAGAAGAGAGCAGCCGAATTGCTCAGCACCACGTTACTGACACAGCATCGATAAAGATCCACTTTCTTCACCTCCAAATACTCAGACAGGCCGTTAGTATTACCCACAAGATGCACTGCAGAAATTCACCAAAGCTTCTTATACAGTACCTTTCAAACTCACAACCACTTGCAACCAAAAGGAAAGGTTAGCACATAGATCCGAAAAGGGGAGAAAGTGAGGACTGAAGATGCTGGAGATCAGAGCTGAAAAATGTGTTGCTCGAAAAGCAATTCCTGAAGAAGGGCTTATGCCCGAAACGTCGACTCTCCTACTCCTTGGATGCTTCCTGACCTGCTGCGCTTTTCCAGCAACACATTTTTCAACATAGATCGGAAAACCCTACAAACCACTTACTATTCTGACCTGGAAATATGTTGCCATTCCTCCAGTAGGTTATAATTTTGAAATTCCATTCTTTGTGTTTTGGTTCTACCAACAGGAAATGGACAGCAGTTGTTCAAGAAGGTAACCCATTGTCACCTTGTCCAGTAAAATTAGCAACGGGCAATAATAAATGCTGATCTTGTCTGGAATATCCACATCGAATGAGGAATGAAATTTTCTGCTTTGGTATTTTTAAAAGTTCTCTCTTAGTGGACTATTTCTGTTTAAATTTCAGAAATATTAAAGGTGAGGTTTTGCCGTTGGGAAACTGAAATGAAGCAGCACACCAGAATCTGATGGAGTTGCTCTGTTTGATGTCGCCTGAATCTCATCGACCTTTGAGAATGAAAGGAGAAAGCAATATTCACAGGTGAGTGAACCCATTCCCGTGGTCTGTCTGTGAGCGGGGCTTCAGCCAATCATCTGTCTTTTCAATATATAACTGGAGGGATACTGGAGAGAAACTGGAAATGTGGTAACAGTGGAAAGGATTCAATTAACAGTCTGCTCTGCAAATTCATCAGTGCTGCCACACTGGGAAAAAAAAAACGTTTCACCTGTTCGGAGTGTGGGAAAGGATTTGCTCAGTTATCTAACCTGCTGTTACATCAGTGAGTTCACATTGAGGAGAGACCATTTAATTGTCCAGAGTGCGCCAAATGCTTTAAAAGTTCTCAGGAGCTGATGCACCATCAATATATTCAGACTGATGAGAAGCAATTCAAGTGTTCTCAAAGTGGGAGTGGGATCAGGCCAACATCTGATCTCACTTTACATCTGCGAACTCACTGGAGAGAGGCCGTTCACCTGCTTTAACTGTGGGAAAGCATACAGTCAGTCATTCAGTCTGCTGAGACAGCAGCAGAGAGATCACACAGAGGAGAGACTGCTCATCTGCTGTTTGAGGGAGGAAATTAATTGATTCCAGAAACCTACTTAGATCCAAGTGGTTTCACACTGGAGAGAAGCCATTCACCTGCTCTGAATGTGGGGAAGGACCTCTCAGTAATCAAATTCACTGAGGCACCAGATAATTCACATTGGCATTCTGAATTTGGGAAAAAAGATGCACTTAATTAGTTTATCCTGCAGATACACCAACGGGTTCACAGTGACAAGAAACTGTTTCAATGCCAGAGTGTGAGAAGTGCTTTATAAGTTCCCAGGAACTGAAATTCCATCAATGTGTTCACACTGATGAGAAATCATTCACGGGCTCTCACTGTGGGACTGGGTTCCCACTGCACATCGGCACAACTTATCTGCTGTATCTTCCACAACAGTGAATACACTTCACAATGACTTCAATTGCTATGAAGCACATTCACAAATCCTGAATGTGTGAAAGTACATATATAAATACAATTCATGCCTTAGCAACGAACAAAAGTCTCAAGAACAGGGCAGTAAATGAATATCTACCAGTCTCATCTCATGGAAGAGAAATCATGGTTGAAAAACAAAATCTGTGATTGATACCTGAACAATTAAACACTAGTTCAGTTAAAGAGATAATTCACAGCCAATGAAGTAAACCACCGTTGACAGAATGAACACAGTTCAGTTCTGGATGCAATAAGAGCAGAATACAATCACATTCGACCTCAATGGAATGGGTATGTCACCATAGTCTTAGCTGTCTATAAGGACTTTTCTCTTTAAAAGAGAGAAAAGCGAATCATGGTGATTTGACCAGAGGACCCCCTGACCTCAGGAGTGGGAAGATTTTGCGAAGGAGAGTCCTTCAGGGTAACCTCAAACTGGTAATGGGAATTGAGC
This sequence comes from Chiloscyllium plagiosum, assembly GCF_004010195.1. Taxonomy (NCBI): domain Eukaryota; kingdom Metazoa; phylum Chordata; class Chondrichthyes; order Orectolobiformes; family Hemiscylliidae; genus Chiloscyllium; species Chiloscyllium plagiosum. The sequence goes on along the minus strand of NC_057717.1, from coordinate 66,871,068 downwards.
CCATGCTGTTGGCATCACGTTGCTCTGCAAACCAACAATAGAGCAAACTCACCTAAACCGATGCCCTCTCACTGGGATACCGTGTGTGGGAATGAATAATTGAATCCCTTGCTACACACAGTGCAGGTGAATGGCCTCTTTCCACAACGTGTTTGTTGGTGTTTCATTAAATCATTGCTACTCATAAAACTCTTCACACAGTCAGACCATTTACATGTTCTCTCATTGGTGTGAACAAAGCCATAGCTGCTGATGAATGAGAACCGAGTGAACCCTTTCCCTCAAAAGGAGCAGGTAAAAGGTGTAAATGCACTGGTGCTCACTGAGTACAGGTAATGAAGTGAATTCTTTCCCACACTCAGTGCAAGCGTACAGTCTCTATCTAGAATGGCCACACCTATGTATTTGAAGCTTTCCTGATTTAATAAATCCCTCTCACCCACAGAACAGATGATTGGTCTCTCCCCAGTGTCAACTAAACGGTTGACATTAGGCTGAACTATAATGTTTATTCCTTCCAAATGGAGCAGACAAAGCTTCTCTCCCAAGCCACTACCCAGAAGGATGTTCCACAAGAAATGATACATTTTGCTGCTACAGTAAATCAGTGGTGAAGAAAGGAAATGGTGAAGGTAATTGGTCATGAAGAGTACTCTTTTGTTCCAGATGTTGAGAAGCTTCTTGTGTTGTTGAAGCAGCATTCAACCAGGCAAATGGAGAGGATTCCGTATCACACCTGACTTACAACTTGTAGGAAGGCAGTCAAGAGGTGAGTTGAGCAGTGCAAGACTTTTCGCCTCTGCACTGATCTTGTATCAAGTTGAATGGTCACTCCTGTTCAGTTTCTGGTCAATATTACACCGCGGAATGCTGCTCATGGAGGATTCAAAAATAATAGTGCTGTTTAAAGTCAACAAGGGATACTCAGATTTTCTCTTGTTAAAGATGGTCTTTGCCAGGCATGGATGTGGTACGACTGTTACTTGCCACTTGTGCAAATTTTAGAGGCTGGCCCGGACTTGCTGCATATGGATATGCGATTTTTGAGAACAGTTTTAGCTCAGGTTGAGGTTCGGGTTGTAAGATTGTTCTCAATGAGAGCAAGCCTACCAGCTCAGCGAGCAAACGTACAACCTGAACACATGGATATGCGCACATCAGTATCTGAGCAGTTGAGAATGATGCTGAATATTGTCCAATTGTTAACCAAGATGCATACTTCTGAAGGGAAAGTGATTGGCGAAGCAGCTGAAGTTGGTTGGGCCAAATAATCGACCCAGAGGAACTCCCCTCGAACTAAGAAGGCCTGGATTCTCAAGCACCATCTGCTTCACAAGTGGGACATGACACGTCTGAACAGGTGCGTTAAAAATGTCACCTGCAGAAAAAATCCAGAGATTCAGGGAGACTGCTCTTGTTTCAAAGATCACCTGAGGGTGAAGATGATATTAAGCTATCGCCGAGGTCACTGCAGTAATGGGTTCTGAAGAAGATGCACACAGGAGTGGAATGGTTCACTCTGTTTCTCCGTCCATATCTCCTGCCAGACCCTGCTGACCTCCTCCAGCACTGTCTGATTGACTCTCAGAGTTTCGGTATCTACATGAGTCACCCTTAGATCCGCCCGGCACTGTGACGTCACGGACCCGTTTGCGCATGCATCCAGATCCCCGGCCAAGATGGCGGCTGTTCATCTCGGAACTGCGATACATTTAATCGCAAGTTATTTTTCCACGTGGTCGCTTCTCGCTGAAAGGGTTTTTAAACGCTCGCCAGGTTCTGCATCGTTAACATGTGCAAAAAGGCATCTCTTCCCATTTCCAACGGAGATAAAGTCGGGACTGCGAATGTGCTGCCCTCGCCTGTCGTGAGCATAGAGAGCTTTCACGATCGTCGGGCATGCTGGGTAGCTACAACCGCCATTGAATGCAGTTATTAGAGAAGATTGATTCTGTTTATGAAGAACGTTTTTTCTTTTTATTCTAACCTTTTGCTTTCCAAATAATCTTTGGAAAAACAGAATTGGCAGTTAGAAAAAATATCTTAAAATGGGATGCATATATCAAATCTCTCAATTAAAGTACGAGATTTCTCAAATCATGTTGTAAATTCCCGTCCTGAGTTGATGATGGTGTATTTTGGAAACTCCGTTAACAGGTGAATGTTTAGCACTCAAACCAAGAGATATATTTGTTTATTCTGAAAGTGTCTCAACATGTGTCTTTTGTCATTGAGAAATAGCAATAATGAAAACTGAAGTGTTTCTCTGATTCCAGTTCTGTGGTATCTTCTCAGCGAAAAAGTCCAGCCGGAGAGTTTACATTGAAGGACAATGAAATTAGTTCTGAGGTGAATAATATTGAGCATTCATCTATAATCCCATACTGAACTTGCTTTGCTGTGGTTCATTGGTCAGCCCCTGGTGTGATCCCTTTGCTGTGGAACTAAATCCTCTGTTTAATATCTGTCCTCCGTGGCCATCTCTTTTCCATTGCCAACCTGCGCCACCTTTAATAATGTGGATTTTAACCCGATGTGATAGTTTATTGTTATTCCTTCCAATCATGTTCAAATGACGGTTTCATCACTGCATGTCCCTATGCTATGTGCTGTTAATTTATTCCACTCGTTTATGTGGCCTCCCTCACAAACATCACTCAGACTTTCCTATGCTCCTGCTTGCTTTTATTCTTCATGCTCCCTCTTACACACTGTATTCCCTTCCCTGTTCTTACCACCACACCTCCCCTTCCCTGTCCTTACCAATCCATCTCCCCAACAACCTCTTTCATTTCTCTTTCATCCCTGAGAGGCCCGAGTCTTTTCTTGGTGAAGATACTTCCTTGATGCATAATAGAACGTGGAACAATGCAGCACAGGAACGGACCCAAGATGCTGTGTTGAACATGCCGCCTAAAACCCTTTGTGCAGTCAGCCTGAAACCAAACGGTGTTAGCCTGACAGTAAGTCGGGAACATGCTGGACTGTATTATAAAGGGCATGACAATAAATGATAACTGGACACTTAGAAATAATGGGAGAAATATGTTTTGTTTAGAAGCAGAGTATTTTTATATCTGTTGCATTCTATATTTTGGTATGAGCATTAGTGGCAGATTAGATAAGGGTGTGGGAGGCTATTGGTGGTGGGGAATATTTAAAATTTCAGAGGCATTTTGACAAGGTTCAACAGGGGCTAAAGTATAGCGAGGGAGAGAAAAAAGCCCCTGAAAGGTCAATGAGGCCGTTTATGTGGAATCACAGTTGATGGGGGCCATCTGAAAAAAAGTGTTTGGATTTACTGTCGGGAATCCAGGAGAAAACAGCACAAGGAGCGTGCTGTCAGCCAAAAGCCACACCCACCCCATTCACATGGCCACTTCCTGCCCCAAGTGTTACAGAGTCTGTGGAAGGCCACATCAGTCTGTACAGCCACCTCCAGACTCCCCCTGAGCGTGGGAGAGAGTCAGCCTCCTCTGTGACCCATCACCAATGCGATGATGAGAGAGGAAAGTTGAATCACCTCACTGTTAACCCAATGCCTTTGTTACAAATTCAAATAATTCTCTGTTAACCCAGTGTTTCACAATGTAATGCAGTAAAGGAGCCTTAACACTGCTCTTGCACTTCTGTGTTCTGACCCTTATTACCCAGAATTTTGTCTACGACTGATTGATAATTTAAGGCCACATATTTTCTTGATCATCCCATTGTTATCCGTAACAATGAGAGATCCCCATCCTTCTTCCCATTCTGCCTGACTTTCCACAATGTTGTGTAGCTGTGAATATTAATGCCCCACCTTCTTGTTCATCCTGTGACCATGTATCCCTGATGGTGATTTGATAGAAATCGCAAGTCACACGTTCATATCCCTTATTGCAAATACTTATTTCATCCAAATTTAGAAACAGTCATTTACTTTTTATCACAATTTCCTGTCACAAACATATTTGCTGATGTACAATATTAGTTGAACTCACTTCCTTCCTGATTCTTTCTGTTTTTCCTCAGCCACGTCCCCATGTTTCAATATTTTAACCTTTCCCCGTGGAATTCGGTTTTCCTTTCAGCTGAGCCCTATACCTTCTCATGGGTGCCAGTTTAAAGCACTCTGCACAATCCTGGTCATATGATTGACCAGAACACTGGTACCACCACTGTACCATCCCAATAAAATAGCTGACTTCTCCCTGAGAACTGGTAGCAGTTCCCACTGCATCAGACCCACTTCTTCTGATACCGTTGTTTGATTCTGAAAACCTGCTAAACCTGCTGCGCTCTGGTGATATCACTCAATATTTCTCCATGCGGTATCCCTCACTGTGTGGGTCTAACTGCTGCCTCTGTCAACGCCTCTCACTCCTGCAGCTGGTCTGAGATTCTGAGCCAACAGAATTCTCCACTCCAGAGGGACGCAGCGACACAGGCCAGGGATGGAGACTTGGATTTTCCAGGTCTCTGTTGGACTCAGTGCTACTCGACATGAGTCATTCTCACTGCCTCAGTCTAATTTCCCATTCTGTCTGTTTCTCTGTCTCCTGTAGGTAATCAGGATGTTCCTGACTTAGCCGAATTCCTAATTCTCGTCCATTACCACATTGAAGATAATTGGTCAACCAGAGAGCGATGGAGCGTGAGATCTGGAGCCTTCAGTAAATCCTGCAGCCTGTAAGATCACTCACAGTAAACAGCACAGGGAGGAGTTAGTGGCCTTTTGTATTCAGACCCGGAAGACAGGACATAGATACAGAGCTTGGCAAGGAATAGCAACATTCTAGGCTTCATTCCCACCATCTTGTGAGAGTCCTGCTTTCACCTCTGTTGTGCTGGTCCTCACTGAGAGAGCACAGAGATTCCAGGCATCAATCCTGCCCCATGCTGTATTAGTGATCTCTGTATTATCCTCCAGTCCAAATAATCCTCTCTCTGTTTGGAATCTCCTCTAATCCACACAATGCTCTCTGTCTCTGTCAGATTCCCCAATCCCGAACACCCTAACCCCTACATTTTTCCCAGTAGATACTAAATTCCTTCATCCCTGTAAACCCTGACAGTGCTGCTTATCTCTGTAAACTCCTCTTACCAACGCCACCCTCCATATCAAAGTATTAAGTCTTTAACCTCTTCGTCTTTCCCTATCTGTGCAAAGGTGCCCAGCCCCTACAATCCTTCCTTAGCTGTGAAAAGATTGTACTCGCCTTATCCTTCTCCAATTCTTCGACCATAATCAATGTACACTTCACTCTCAACACCCCCTATCCCCACCAACCCTCCCGACAACGGAACATCTTTCAGGTTGTGCAACCGTCCCCATCTGTGTAACTGTCTCCAACAGCAACCTGGCATTGCCCATTGTTTTCCTATCTACGTCACCTCCAGAGCCTAGAAGTCCACTTTCATCTTTAAACGTCTTCAGTCACTACAAAATTCCATATCTCTGTTAGTATATACAATACTCTTCTCCCTGAAACACCCTGAAACTCCCAGACAATTATACACCAGTGAGCCTGACGTTAGTGGTGGGCAAGTTGTTGGAGGGGATTCTAAGGGGCAGGTTGTAAATGTATTTGAAAGACAAGGGCTGATTCGGGATTGTCAACTTGGCTTTGTGCCTGGGAAATCATGTCTCACAAACTTGATTGAGTTTTTTGAGGAAGTTACAAAGAGGATTGATGAGGGCAGATTGGATGATGTGATCTACATAGATTTCAGTCAGGCTTTCGACAAGGTTCCCCGTGGTAGAATGGTGAGCAAGGTTAGATCTCATGGAATGCAGGGAGAACTAACCACTGGATACAGAGCTTGCTCAAAGGTAAAAGGTAGAGGATGGTACTGGAGGGTAGTTTTTTTCAGTCTGTAGTCCTATGATCAGTGGAGTGCCACAAGGATCGGTGCTGGGTCCTCGAATTTTTGTCAATTACATAAATGATTTGGATGCAAGCATCAGACGTACAGTTAGTTAGTTTGTAGATGATACCAAAATTGGAGGTGTAGTGGACAGCGAAGAAGGTTATCTCAGATTACAACAGGATCTTGACCAGATGGGCCAGTGGGCTGAGAAGTGGCAGATGGAATTTAATTCAGATAAATGTGAGATGCTGCACTTTGGAAATCAAATCTTAGCAGGACTTATGCACTTCATGGTAATGTCCTAGGGAGAGTAGCTGAACAAAGAGACCTTGGGGTGCAGATTCATTGCACCTTGAAAGTGGAGTCGCAGGTAGATAGTATAGTGAAGAAGACGTTTGGTATGCTTTTGTTTATTGGTCAGAGTATTGAGTACAAAGGTTGAGAGGTTATGTTGTGTACAGGACATTTGTTAGGCCACTTTTGGAATATTGTGTGCAATTCTGTTCTCCTTCCTATCGGAAAAAGGTTGTGAAACTTGAATGGTAGAGCGTTGGAGGCTGAGGGGTGACCTTATAGATGTTTACAAAATTATGAGGGGCATGGACAGGGTAAATAGACAAAGTCTTTTCCCTGGGTTCGGGGAGTCCAGAACTAGAGAGCACAGTTTTAAGGTGAGATGGAAAAGATAAAGAAGAGATCTAAGGGGCAACGTTTTCACACAGAGGGTGGAACGTGTATGGAATGAGTTGCCAGAGGAAGTAGTGCAGGGTGATAAAATTGCAACATTTAAGAGGCATTTGAATGGGTATATGAATTGGAGGCGTTTGGAGGGATATGGGCCAGATGTTGGCAGGTCGGACGAAATTGGGTTGGGGTATCTATTCATCATGGGCGTGTTGGACCGAAGGATAAGTTTCCATTCTGTACATCTCTATGACTCTATGACTATGCCTCTATGACCCTCTGTCTGTGCCTGTCAGTCTGCCTGCCTCTAACCTATATCCATCCCTATCCCTATCTCCAGAATCTAGCTCAGCTCCCTCTCTCTCTGTAAATTCCTCCAATCCCCAAATCCCTTTGTCCCACTGACATTCTTGACCAGAAGTAACTCTGTTTAACTCGAACATCCTCGATCCCCTGTAAGCCTCCCTATCTCTGTAACTTCTCTCCATCTGCTCAACTCCCCACTACTGAGGAATGACGCCCTGCATTCGCCATAAAGGAACAGATATGATCGAAGTCATTCCAGAGATATTGTTGCAGAACGGCCATCGCAGGGAGGTGAATATGGAAGGGATTTTTTTCGGATCGAGGCAAGCTAGGCAAAAAGCCAACAAGTTGTGAAGAAAGTATGAGGTGAACGCAGTAACGAGACATTCATGTGGAGGTGAAGATCAAAATTTGGAGTCTTATTTGAGTCGAGCTTCAAATAAGCAAGCAGCAGCAGCCCTTATCAGGAATTCTTTTATAGGAACCAAGTAGTGAGAGTAATGTCAATATGGTTACACTCAGGATACTGAATTAACTTGTAGCAAGGGCAGTACAGTAAATGTGTGTGACAGTAGTCTCCGTCCCGACTGGATAACTAATGAGTATCAGCGCCGTAATGGATGGAATCCTCGATTGTATACGAAATGTTTTTCTATAACATCACATCAAGGATCCATCAACAAAATTGTCTTTTGTAGATCAAATGCTGTGTAATAATAAATGTCTAGTAATCCCATTATAAAGGTGTTTATTGACCCCGAGCCCCATAATGTTACGCAGAACATATTGAATTTGAGTTCCGAACATGAGATGGAGGAGCGGAATTAGGCCATTTTGCCCATTGAGTATGCTCCCCCCTTCAGTCAGATCATGGTTGATCTGATAATCCTCCATTCTATTTACCTGCCTTTTCCACAAAACCCTTGTTAACCTAATTCATTAAAATCTGACCAAGTCTGTTGTAAATATGCTTAATGACCAAACTTCGACAGCTCCCTGCAGTCAGGAATTCCCACAGAGTCACTACCCTCTGAATGGAGACATTCCTCCTAACCTCCATCTTAAATTGGTGAGCCCTTGCTGGGATCTTCTGCCCTCTGGTGACAGATTCTCACACCATTGAAACAAAAGGAAGTGACAAAAATAATTATTGCACATGACATGAAAATTAATGGAGTTGGGGTTCATGAGCAAGGAGATCCATGGTTGCAGGATGTTACAGATCAGTTGGAAAGGTGTGCAGATAAATGACAAATAGAGTTTAAGCTGGAAAAGTCTGAGATCATGTCAAATTCAAGAATGAAGTTAGCATCCGGCGTGACATTGATATACAGACGGATCTTGGTGCAAGTCAGTAACTCCCGGAAAATGGCAACAGAAGTGTTTCAGATGGGAAAGAAAGCAAATGGAACACTGGCCTTCATCGGTCACAACGTTGGATATTGTGGGTTGTATCTGATGTTGTAATTGTATAAAATGTTTGTTTAGCCACATTTGGAGTACAGTGTGCAGTTCTCATTTCCTCACAATAGGAAGGATGTGGAGGCTTTGGAGAGGGTACAAAAGGGGTTTATCAGCACATTGCGTGTTTTTGAAGGGAGTGTTAGGTATAAGAGGAAATTAAACAAAGTTGGATTGTTTTGTGAGAGTATCAGAAGTTGACAGGAAAATACATTAGGATAGAGGCAGATCATGTGGAAGTCGGAATCTCTTTTCCAATGTGTAAGTTTAAAATAGTAGAACACATAGATTTAAGTTGAGAAAGTGGAAGTTTAAACGAGATGTGTGAGGCACATTTTTCTAACGTAGAGAGTGGAAGTTACTGAGGGAGGTCGGAGAAGCAGCAATATGAGCAAAGCATTGAAGAGGATTTTCGACAGAAACATGAACAGGCAGAGAATAGAGGGATATGGACCGTATGCAGGTAGATGGGACTAGTTTAGAATAGCATCATGGACAGCGCAGCTATGTTGGGCCGAAGGGCCTAATACTGTGCTGTACCTTTTCTGTTTCTAACTTCCCAGCATCTAACCTGTCAAAGCCTCCCAGAATCTTGAATGTTTCATTCAAATTCTCTCTCATGTTTTCTGAATGTCAATGGGTTCAACCTCAGTCTACTCCACCTCTTCTCATTAGAAAATCCCTCCATTCGCAGGATCAGCCGAGTGACCCTTCTCTGGCCTGCCCCCAATGTGACAATGTCGTTTCTTCGGGCACACAGACAGCTCATAATATTCCAGTTGTGGTCTGATTGTACCTTACTCTAGATTTCCCTCCTTTTAGACGTCATTCCCTTTGTAATAAATGCCAGTATTTGATTTGCCTTCTCTATTACCTGATGACCCTGTAAGCTGCCTTTTTCATCTTGATAAGCAAGAACTCCCACAACTCTTTCTGCTGTCAGTCTGAAACCAAATAGTGTAAGCCTGAGAGTAAGTCGGGAGCTGAAATGTGATAAATGTGATGTGTTCCATTTTGGTGAAACAAAACAGGTTTGGACTTGTACAGTTAATGTTCGGGCCCGGGATAGTGTTGTCAATTAGATATCCAGAGATGCAGGTATCCAGTTCTTTGAAAGTGGTGTCACAGGTCGACAGGCTGGTGAAGCAGGTATTTGGGGTGGTTACCTTCATTGAGCAGAGCATGGGGAGTAGGTGTTGGGATATCAGGAGTGGCTGTACAAGACATTGGTGGGGTCACCATAAAAGCATTGTTGATCAGTCGAATGAACTCATCTTGTTCACTTCATCCTTGAGGGAAGGACATCTGACACTCTAACCTGCTCTGGCTTACATGTGACTGCAGACCAACAGCAATATGGCTGACTCTGAGCTATCCTCTGGGTGATTAGCAGTGGGGACAAAGGTGCTGGTCCAATCAGTGACACCCACATCGCATGAATGAATAAATAAAAGTGCATATGTCCCTCCCGAGCTCTGCAAACACCTCTAGCTGCAGCAATTCGTCCTGGCTTTGTAACACCCTTCAGGCCCTGACAACACTCCGTAATACTCTCATCACCTCCAGCACCTTCACCTCTCCATGTTCCTATCGTGTCAATAAACCCTGACAATGATTCCCCTTCCCACTGCCCTCCTCCTGCTAGCAAACCCTTTGCAATCCTCTTAAAATGTACTCCTAAAACACACTCTCACTTCAGGTTTTTAAAAACTTTCGGTGATCTTCTAAGTTTGATAATCTAATTTGATCCATTTTGTCCTGAGTGAGGGCCGGGTGGTGAATTCTTTCTGAGGTTTTGTCTGTTTCAACAGAATAGCCTTTTGTTGAGTATTTTGCACTGTTCCTTCAAAGGTTTTCCCCTGTTCATTTACAAACATACGTTGCACTCTGTTTAGCCTGTTTACCATTGTGAGTTCTCCTCTCAAACTCATGTAATCGGCATTTTTTCTTTCTAGTTGTACCTTGTCCTTTCTGTGATTCATTTGAAAATTTTATATTTCTTTAAACTGCACTTATCACAATTTCCCAGAGGATCTCTCCAGGTGACAGTACTCATTCACTAAGGTTCATCACACTCTGAGATAGTTACATTCCCAGCCAGCTTCACAATGTGTTATTCAAAGAAACTGAAAAAAAAATCTCTGAACTCCTCTTCCAATTTCACTCTTGTCAGTGTGACTATCCCAGATTATGCGAATATTGAAATATCCCAAAATTATCACTATGTCTTTGTTAAAAATTTGAATGAATTCCTGCTTAATGCAGTGATGAGCAATGAAATGCTGTTCGCTGGCCGAAAAATCTTCTGCTGCTTGTGTCCTTGGCAAGTAGTAGCCAGAATTTACATTCAGACTGACTCTACTTCATGATCTGAGGCCAAATACTTCCTCTGTAAGACCTTTGTAACCCATTATTGTTAACGTTGTCCATTTTGCCTGAATTTACATAAGGTTGTGAACCATTGAAGATTTATGTTCCACCTTTTGTTCGCTCTGTAACCACGTCTCCATGGTGCCTAAATATCTTTCATCTGTGTCACAAATCCATCTACCTTGTTTCAGTGACTTTGTCCATTCAAAAAACAAACCATGATTTATTCTTTCCCACAATCTCCTCTCACAAACTGGTTTGCTGATGTACTGTTTTAGTTAAACTCTCTCCCATTCTGTTCCTTTCTGCTTGTCTTCAGCCACATCCCCATGCTGTTCTGATGCATCACCTTTTCCCATGGATTTGGAAATCTCCTTTCACCTGAACCCTGTCCCTGCATCCTCTCTGTCAGTTTAAAGCCCTGTCCATAAACCTACCGACATGATTGGCCAGGACACTGGTTCCAGCATATTTCCAGTGGGACATTCCGAATGGATTAAATCATGTATGTGATGTGGGTGTTTCTAGCTGACCAGCCTTTCCTGCCCAGCCATAGCTGCCCTGGAGCTGAGTAACTTGCTCAGCCATTTCAGAGGGTAATTGAAAGGCAAACACTTTGCTGTGGGTATGTCGTGCAGACCACGTGTGGATGGGCAAATGTCCTTATTTCAAGGACAAATGTTTAGGGTTTTTTTGTACGTCAGCAAGGGTGCCATACGTATTTATGAAACGATAATTACTATTTTTAAAGTTATTGATTTCAAATTCCACAATTTCTAATGATGGGATACAAACCCCCCTCCTCTGAATATTAGCTGAGGTTTTGGATACATGCATCCCTGACCAGTTATACCAGTGCATCATGAAGTTAAACCCGTTCTTCTGACTCAGTTGTGTGACCCTGACATCTTCTAGCAGTCTGGTGATATCACTCAAAGTGCACAGAGCAGAGAGCAATGAGAGGACTCGATACATCGTCTAACAAGACCTGACACAGATATAGTGCTGGAGGGGGAGCAGAGTACAGACTTACTACCAAATACTAAGACTTACTGCTCTGCAACACTGTATCTATGGCATGTCTTGTGGTCCAGTTTCTTCAATAATTTTTAATTCCTATTACAATTTATTATCTATGTAACCTACTCATTTTCTTTTAGTCCCTCGACATGTTTGAAATTTACCACTTTCCAGTCTGTCATCCCTCTGTCTGTAACTTGCTTCAGTGTCTATAACATGCCTTATCTCAGTAGTCTCCTCCTCCAATAACTGGAGACAGAGTCATGGAGCACAAAAATGGTTCCTTTGGTCCAACCAGTCCATGCGGATCAGAGCCCTTGAACGAGTCGCGTTTCGCTGCATTTGACCCATATCTCTTCAAACCTTCTTCTCTCCATATACCTACCCAAGTGTCTTTTACATGTTGTCATTGTATTTTTCTCTACCAATTCTCCTGGAAGCTCATTCCATACCTGCACCATCCTCTGTGTAAACAGTATTCGCCTCCAATCCCTTTGAAGTCTTTCCTCTCTTACCTCATATTCTTGCCCTCCAGATCATAGAACATGGTGATGATGCGCTAACCTGTGGAAACAATCTGAAGCCTATCACACTAATACTATTCCAATTATGCCCAATGACCATTTAAATGCCCTTGAAGTTGGCGAGTCCATGCCCTTATTACTCTGAGTAAAGAAATTACCTCTAGCATCTGTCCTATATCTATCACCCATCAATTTAAAGCTATCACCCCTCATGCTAGGCAACGCCATCCGAGGGAAAAGTTATCATTGTCCTACCCATCTAACCGTCTGACTATCTTATTTGTCTCAGTAAATAGGCGTGAAAATGTGTTCGCTTGAACGAAAACTGCTTCAAATTCCTCAGCCTTTCTCATAAGACATTCCATCCATACCAGATGACATCCTAATAAATCTTCTCTGAACCCTTTGAAAAGCTTCCACATCCTTCCTGTAATTTGGTGACCTTAACTTTACACAAAACTCCAAATGCGGCCGCACCAGAGTTTTGTTGAAACTTTATTGCTGGAACAGCACAGCAGGTCAGGCAGCATCCAGGGAACAGGAGATTCGACGTTTCGGGCACAGGCCCTTCTTCAGGAATGAGCAGAGAGTGTTCAGCAGGAGAAGATAAAAGGTAGGGAGGAGGGACTTGGAGGAGGGGCGTTGGAAATGTGATAGGTGGAAAGAGGTCAAGGTGAGGGTGATAGGTCGGAGTAGGATGGAGGCGGAGAGGTCAACAAGAAGACTGCAGGTCAGGAAGGCGGCCCGCCGCATCTGCTCCCAGGAGGACCAGTTCAAAATACGTACAACACAGATGGCCTCATTGGACTCATCCACCGCCAAACCACAACAACCAGACGGTCGGAGGAGGAGCGTCTTATCTTCCGACTGGGAACCCTCCAACCGCAGGGGATGAACTTGGACTTCACCAGTTTCTTCATCCCCCCTCCCCCCACCTTGTCTCAGCCAAATCCCTCCAGCCCGGCACCGCCTTCCTGACCTGCAGGCTTCTTCTTGACCTCTCTGCCTCCACCCTACTCCGACCTATCACCCTCACCTTGACCTCTTTCCACCTATCACATTTCCAACGCCCCTCCTCCAAGTCCCTCCTCCCTACCTTTTATCTTCTCCTACTGAACACTCTCTGCTCATTCCTGAAGAAGGGCATGTGCCCGAAACGTCGAATCTTCTGTTCCCTAGATGCTGCCTGACCTGCTGTGCTGTTCCAGCAATAAAGTTTCAACCCTGTACCAATACAAGCTCACACACTGAATGCCTTCTTAACAACCCTATCAGCCTGGGTGGCAACTTTCAACGATCGATGTACATGTACACAGGGATCTCTCTGTTCATCTACACTATCAAGAATCTTATTTCTAGCCTAGTACTCTGTATTCCTGTTACTTCTTTCAAAATGAATGACGTCACTCTTTTCCACATTGAACTCCATTTCTGAGCTCTCAGTCCAGCTCTGCAGCATATCTATGCTTCTCTGTAACCGACAGCATCTTTCTTCACTATCCACAACTTTACTGACCTTAGTGTCATCCGCAAATTTACTAACCCATCCTTCAATGCCCTCATCCAAGTCATTTATATAAATGACAAGCAACATTAAACCCAAAACAGATTCGGGCTTAACCAACTAGTAACTGAACTCCAGGATGTGTGTTTCCCATGAAACACTACGCTCTGTCTTCTTTCAGCGAGCTAATTTCTGATCCAAACTGCTAAATCACCCGCAATCCCATGCCGCCGTATTGTCTGCAATAGTCTACCGTGGGGAACCTTAACACATGCCTTACTGTAATCCATATACACCACATCAACTGCTTTACTCTTATCCACCTTCTTAAAGAACTCAATAAGATTAGTGAGGCATGGCCTACCCTTCACAAAACAGTGTTGACTATCCCTAATCAAGTTATTCATCTCCAGATGATTATCAATCATATCCCTTACAAGCCTTTCCAACTTTACCCAGAATTGAAGAAGAGCTCACAACTCTACTTGCCTTCTTGGACAAGGGGACATTTGCTATCCTCCAGCCTTCTGGCGCTATCTCTGTAGACAATGACGGCATAAAGATCTAAGTCAAAAATTCCGTAATATCCTTCCTGGCTTCCCAGAGAATCCGAGGATGAATCCAATCCGGCGCGGGGTACTCGCCAATTTTCACACTTTCCAGAATTGCTAACCCCCTTTCTATCTGCGGTTCAAACCCATCTAGTTATGGACTTCACTGCCCTGGGGTAAAGATGTTGGCTAATCAACTTACCTGCACGCCTCATGGTTTTATAAGTCTTTATAAGGTCACCCCTCAGCCACCTATGCACAGTGGAAATACGAAGGACAATGATACAAATATCCCTGTCACCACTTTGCCACAATGTTCTGGGATACACTTGTTCAGGACCTGGGGCTTTCTCAACCTTTGTGTTCTAAGAGCTCCAGCACCACCTCGTCTGTAATGGGGATTCTTTACAAGCCAAAAACTGTTTCTTTCCCTTTGTTTCCTAGTATCTGTCCACAGTACGTTCTGACGTGAAGTGCTCATTTAGGATCTTGCCCATCTGCTGTGGTTCCACACTTGGATGGCCTCACTGACCTATGAGGGGCCCTGTTGTCTCTCCAGTTGCTTTTCTGAACTTGAGTGCTGTAGAAAATTATTTGCATTCTCCTTAACCTCATCTGCCAAAGCTACCCCATCTGTCCGTGTTGCTTTCCAGCTTATCCAACTTCTCCGATTCTGTCAGACCCTCCAGTATCTGTAACATTGATAAGATTCCCTACAGTGTGAAAACAGGCCCTTCGGCTAAACAAGTCCACACAGACCCTCCGATGAGTAACACACCCAGATCCATTTCCCTCTGACTGATGTACGTACAACGTGTGGAAAATTTAGCATGGCCAATTCACCTGACTTGCACATCTTTGAACTGTGGGAGGAAACCAGAGCACCCAAAGGAAACCCACGCAGACATTGGGAGAACGTGAAAACTCCACATAGACTGTCGCCCAAGCCTTGATTCGAACCTAGGACCCTGGTGCTGTGAGTCAGCAGTGCTAACCACTGAGCCACCGTGCTGCCCCCTGAGCCACCGTGCTGCCCCCAATCTTCGTCAATCTTTGCTCCATTCACAGTTTCGGGAAATGCTTCCTAAATCAGGATGATCAGAATTCTATGCAGTGTTCCAAAGCTGTGCTAACTATCCCAAATCAAACCTTGCCTTTGCACATGCATGTAACTCCTGTCCTTTGGAATCGCTTCCAACAACGCATGCATCACTGACATCAAACTAATTGGTGTTGATGTCATTGGCTTTCCCTCGCAGCCTTTCCTAAATACTGGCACAACATGAGCCACCCAACAGTCTTCCAGCTCATCACGCGTGGATGTCAGTGATAGAAAAATCTCTTTATGGGACCCCACATTTTTTTCCTTAGCTTCCCACAATATCCAGGGATATACTTGATTAGTTCCCAGGGATTTGTCTACCTTGTATGCATTTTAGAACCTCCAGCACCTCCTGTTCTGTTATGTGGAGTCTTTTGAAGACACCACTGTATATTTCTCTGACTTCCACAGAAAGTTGAAACGTGAAATTTTCATTTAGGATTTCAGCCATTTCCTCTGTTTCCACATTTGTATGGCCCCATTGATCTTTAAGGAACGATATTTCATCCGTATTTAATCTTCTATTGTTAATATACTTTGATTTTCCTCAGCCTGATCTGCCAGAGCGTTCTGTGGTCCCCTTTGTTTCCTCCAGATTTCCCTCTTAATTGTACTACTCCACCCGCAATGGTCTTCAAGCAATTCCCTTTATCCAGTTGGCTATATGTGACATGTGCCTCATTTTTGTTAACCAGAGCCTCAAAAGCCCCCGTCATCCAATGTTTCCCATTTGTGTCAGCATTGTCCTTCACACTAACAGGAATATGCTGGCCCTGAGCTCTCAATTTATCTCTCTTTTCAAAGCTTCCCACCTGCCTGACGTCCCTTTACCTGCAAATAGCCTCCACCAAGCAATTGTTAAAAGCTCTTGACTCCTACCTTCTGGATTTAGGCAAGGCCAGTTTAGATCATTAACTTGTGGACCAGTCATGCCCTTTTCCATAGCTATTTTCAAACTAATAGAATTGTGGTGATTTTGCCAAAGTGTTGCCTCACGAACACTTTAGTCCCTTTCCCTACCTTGTTTCCCAAGGGGAGGTTTTACCCCTTCGTGCATTCCGATCATTTACATTCTGACTGGGACAGTTTTTTGAACATGCCTAACAAATCCCTCACATCCAAGCTCTGGCAGTCCCAGTCCAGGTTGAGAAAGTTAAAATCCCCGACCATTTCAACCTTATCCTTCTTACAGATATCTGACATCTCCCGACATATTTGCTGCTCCTTTTCCCGCTGACTATTGAGGGCCAGTAGCGCAGTCATATCAAAGTGATGACCAATTGTCATTTCGCATTTCCACCATTACAGCATCACTGGGCGATCCCCGGGAATATCCTCTCAAAGTGCTGCAGTAATGTTTCACTGATCAAAAACTCCACTCCCCCTCCTGTCTCACCTCCTGTTCTCTCCATCCTGTAGAATCTGTATCCTGGAACATTGATCTGTCAGTCCTGTGCTTACCTCAGCTGTGTTTCTGTAAGACCTATAGTGTCCTAGTCCCATGTCCCCATCCATGTGCCAAGTTCATCTGCCTTACCTGTTCGGCCTGTTATGTTGAAATAAGGTGGTCAGATTACAAAGGAATCTTGATCAGATGGGCCAATGGGCTGAGGAGTGACAGATGGAGTTTAATTTAGTAAAATGTGAGGTACTGCATTTTGGGAAAGCAAATCTTAGCAGGACTTATACACTTAATGGGAAGGTTCGAGGGAGTGTTGCTGAATAAAGAGACCTTTGAGTTCATAGGTCTTTGAAAGTTGAGTCACAGGTAAACGGATAGTGAAGAAGGTGTTTGGTATGCTTTCATTTATTTGTCAGATCATTGGATACCGGAATGGGGAGATCATGTTGCAGCTGTACAGGACACTGGTAGGACACTTTTGGAATAGCGCATGCAATTATGGTCTTTTTCCTATTGGAAAGACGTTGTGAAACTTGAAATTGTTCAGAAAAGATTTACAAGGATGTTGCCAGGGTTGGAGGATTGGAGCTATCGGGAGAGGCTGAAACGACTAGGACGGTTTTCCTTGGAGCGTCAGAGGCTAAAGAGTGACACTCTTGAGGTTTATAAAATCATGAGGGGCTTGGAAAAGATAAACAGACAAGGTCTTTTCCATGGGGTGGTGGAGACCAGACCAGGGCATAGGTTTAGGGCGAGAGATGAAAGATTTAAATGGGACCTAATGGCCAACCTTTTCACGCAGAGTGTGGTATATGTATGGAATGAACTGCCAGAGGATGTGATGGAGGCTGGTACAATTGCAGCAATCAAAAGGCATCTGGATTGGTATATGAATAAAATGGATTTAGTGGGATATGGGCCAAGCGCTGATAAATGGGACGAGATTAGGATAGGATATCAGGGTGGCATGGATGAGTTATGTGCTGTACATCTCTAGGACTCTCTGGCTCTAAATGTTTTCCACTGTTCATTTACAGACTAACATTTCAGTCTGTTTGTCCTGTTTACCTTGGTCAGTTCTGTCTCAAAATCATACAATTGGCTTTGTTACTGATGCTCGGGTGTGCTTATGGTCACTTTAAAATGTCGCAATCTCTTTGAATTCCGGTATAATTTCTTGGAGGATCTCAGTATGATATTACTCATTCACTCAGCTTTATCGCCCAACGGTCGATCTGAGATAGTTACATCCCTAGCAATTTGCACAATGTGCTATTCAAAGAAACACTGACAAAAACATTCAAGGAGGATCTCGGATAATATTACTCTTGCCAATATGTCTGTCCCAGATTATACAAAGATTGGAGTCTCAAAAAAATTATCACAACACCTTTGCTATAATTTCTAATGAATTCCTGTGTAATGCAGGGATGAGCAATGAAATACTGCAAGGCAGCATAAAAACTGTTCTCCTGCTGGTGTTTTTGACACAGCACCCAGAATTTGCATTCAGGCTGATTCAGCTGCATAATCTGAGGCCAAATGCTTTCTCTGTAATGCCTTTGTTATCCACTAGTGTCAGGGTTCCCATCTTGCTTTTCCATTCTGCCTGAGATCTGTAAGGTTGTTTACTATTGAATATTTATGTTCCACCTTTTGTTCAACCTGTAATCGCGTCTGTCTTGTGACTAAATCTCATTTTTCTCTGTGTCACAAGTCTATTACCTTATTGTAGATACTTTGCTCATTCCAAAGAAAATGATAATTTCCTCTTTTCGACAATGTCCTGTCACAAACCGATTCATTGATGTACAGTTTTAGTTAAACTCTGTCCCTTCCCGTTCCTTTCTGCTTGTCTTCAGCCACATTCCCATGCTGTTCCGAGGCTTCACGTTTTCTCTTTGGATTTGGAAAGCTCCTTTCACCTGAACCCTGTCCCTGCATCCTCTCTGTCAGTTTAAAGCCCTGTCCATAAACCTACCGATATGATTGGCCAGGACACTGGTCCCAGCAGTTTTGATTTTAATTCACTTGTGAGATATTGCTGTTTCTGGCTGGCCAGTATCGCAAGCCCACCCTGACCAGCCTTAGAGCTGAGTGTCTTGCCAGATCATTAGAGAGGGCATTTGAGCGTCAATCCCATTGCCCTGGGTCTGGTTTCATATGTAGGCTAGACTGGCAGCCCATAACAGATTTCCTTACTTAAAGGGTATTAAGCAGTCAGATGGGTATCCCTGCTACCGGCATTAAATTCTGGATGAACAGTCAAATGAGAGTAACACTAGGCCATTGCCTGGCCCACTGATTGCTCCCTCATCCCTGAGTGCTGCTTCCAGTGCAACTTCTTCCTGACCGTGGTTTGATCGTGATGCCTTCCTGCACTCTGGTGCTATCATACAGTCTCTCTCCATGTGATATCTGTCACTGTGAGGGTCAAATTGCTGCCAGTGACTGCACCTTTTGCAGCTCCTCCAGATCCTGAGCCAACAAAATTCTGCACTCCAGGGAGACGCAGCAGCACAGACCAGGAATGGAGACTGGGATTTTCCAGGTCTTTGTGGGACTCAGGGCCATTCTCCATGTTTAACCATCACGGCATCAGTCTGATTTCCCATTCTGTTCATTTCCCTGTCTACTGTAGGTACTCAGGATGCTCCTGACTCAGCAGAATTCCCAATTCCTGTTTCGTCCATCACCACACTGAAGACAGTTGCTCAGCCAGAGAGATGGAGAGTGAGATCTGGAGCCTTCGGTAAATCCTGCAGATCAGTAAGATCACTCACAGTGAACAGTGCAGAGTGTTTTTAAGGGATCAAACTTTGGTCCAGAAGACATGACAACGATACAGTGTTGAAGCACGAGCACAGAGCATGATGGTTCCAGGCTCAAACCCCACCCTCTTGTTTACTTTCATCTGTGCTGCACTGAGCCTTCCCATGTCAATATAGGAAGTTGCTATCTTAGTGAGAATCAGTACAACCGAGGGGAAAGCAGGCCTCCCTCAAGGAGATGGCATTGAAAGATGGGATCTTTCTTTTCCGGATTTTCACATTTTCTCTTGTCGTGTGATAGAGTCATACAGGAAGGAAACACGCCTTTCGGTCTAACTCGTGTCTGGAATACTTGTAATTCCCAGCAAATTTCCTGTTTCTATAACCTCCACCCCTCCCATATTCCCGCTCGAAATTTCAAACCTTCTCCAATGCTAACGACTCTCCCTGTATGTAAATTGCTCCAGTGTCGATAACATGCCCAATCTCAATAATATCATCCTGCACTCAGCACAATTATCCCTATTTGTGCAATCTTACACAATACTTACAGTGCCCCCGTCTCTGTACACTCCTCCAGCCTGGACCAAAATACCCTCCTGTGTATCTTCCTCAAGCCCCAAGTGAACGTAATATCACTGTAACCTTCTGCAGGCCCTATAAAACACCTGCTTCCTGGCCTATTGCACCACATGACGTCAGTAACCTTCTCCCAACCTCACTGAGTTCTTTATCTGCATAAACACCTCCAGACACTTTTCAAGCCACAACAGCACTCCACATCTCTGTTTGCTCCACCACTCCCTACAGTCCTCCAAGCACCTCAAACCTTGTCTCTTTGTAATTCTGAAATTTGGGCCAGCACGGTAGCTCAATGGTGAGCAATGCTGCCTCATCAGCGCCAGGGACCCAGGTTCGATTCCAGCGTTGGGTGATTGTCTGTGTGGCGTTTGCACCTTGTCCACGTGTCTGCGTGGGTTTCCTCCGATAGTCTAAAGATGTGCAGGTCAGGTGAATTGGCCATTCTAAGCCGCCCATAGTGTTAAAGGTGCATTGTCAGAGAGCAGTGGATCTGGGTGAGTTATTCTTTGGAGGGTCGGTGTGGACTTGTTGGGCCGAAGTAGTTGTTCCCATGCTGTAGGATTTCTAATCTGAACTCTCCCTCTGCGTTCCATATTATTGTCCTTAAATATATCCCTCTGTCCATAAACAGCCCAAACCCTTCAAACCTCCAATCTGTGTGAACTCCCACAGCTCCAACATCCCTCCTTCACGGTGTCACCTTTTCCAGTCCTGAAACACTCTGAAAATGTGGGCATCCTACAATCCTCCATATCTGCGTAATCCTCTCAGGTCCCTGCAACACCCCCGAACTGTGGAACCATCTCCAATGCTTGTGATTCTCCCGATCAGTTTCTACGAGGCTTATTTTCTATGTAACATTCTCCCGTCGCTATCACCAGCCCTGTCAATGTTAGCTCCTCCAGTCTCCCCATCAATCCAATCACCTCCATAACCTTCTCCAGCACTTACACCCCTATCTTTGTAAACGTTACACTCCCCTACAACCATCTCTAAAGCAGAAACCTCCTCCAGTATCTGCAATACTCCCTATCTGTGTTAGTATCTCCAGGATCAATTGCAGTTCCTGTCTCTGTAAGCTCTGACAGATTGTCCAGCTTTCCGGTCCAATTTAATTTCCAGAACCTCAGCACCCGACATCAACAAATGTCTTCATTAACTACAGCCTTCTATATCTCTGTTTGTTCCTCAATTCTATACAACTTCATAGTCTCTGTAAATAGCACCATTCTATAAAATACTCCTTGTCTGCGTAAACTACCCCAATCCTATAGTGAGCAGCGTCACTGTCCTTTTGATCACCTGTGGTCCCTTCGGATCTCACTGTATCTTCACTGATTCCATTGAATGCAGCTCGCCTCATGTTATAACTCCTCTAACTCATATGTTACTCCCCATCTCTGATATTCTTCAGTTACAGATTCTTTATCTCCAGAGCTTCCAACCCCCCTGATTCATTGTAAGGTTATTGATCCCTTGCAGCACGTTTAATACCTGTAGCAGCCTCCAACTCCTCAATATCTCCTGTTGCTGTAACCTCCTCAAATACTACAGCTCACTGCCTCTGTAATATCTTCCAGTATCTGCAACCCTGTTGATTTCTGAAACCACCTCCAGAACAGCACTCCACATCTCTGCGTAACTGATGGGAATGCTTTCACAGCCCTTACTAGCTCTATGAACTCCTGCAGTCCTACAACCCTCAGTATCTCTGGCTCCTCCAATCCATACATTTCTTCCTGGCTGTGTGACCTGATCCAGTCCCTCAATCCTGCCTATCTCACTCACTCCTGCAGTTACAACTATTGTCCATGTTAGTGTAATTCCCAGCACCATCAATCCTCCTGGTCTCTATAAACTCCTGCAGCTCCAACTGCCACCCCGATCTGTGTAATCTCCAGTCCGTCCAATCCTCCCTTTCTCTATAAGCTCCTGTAGCTCCAAAAACACCCCATCTGTCTACTCTCCAGTGCCTATAACCCTCCCTTTCTCTAAAAACTTCTATAGCTCCAACTACTTTCCTTATCTGTGTGATCTCTAGTCCCTATATTCCTCCTGATCTCTGTAACTCCTTCAGGACTGATAACCCTGTAACTCTCCTTGACATCTTTCAGCCCGACAACCGATCTGATCTCAAACCACCCGAACTCTGTAACATCCTCCAGTCTCTACAACTCAGCTTTTGTCTGTTAGTTTCTCTGGTGTCTGTATTCCCTTTTATCTCCAGTTACAGATCCTTGCTCAGTGAAACAATGTCTCAGTACCGAATCTGTAAGAACACACGAATCTTCACTGTGTCAATAAATTTGCCTCATTTTCTAAAATTTAATGACTGCGAGTTCAACCTTCTCCACCTCTTCTTATCAATATCCCTCCATTTTGAAGATCAGCCTGGTGAACCTTCTCTGGGCTGCCTCCAATGCAAAGACATTTTCCCTCCAGATAGGGGACCAAATCTGTTCACTGTATTCTCAGTGCGGGCTGACAGAAGTCCTCTATAGTTGTTACAAGCCTTCCCGATTTTTATTCTCCATTCCCTTTGGAATCAATGCCAGCATTCCATTTGCATTCTCTATGTCCTGCTTGCCCTGTATACCACCTTTCTGAGATTTATACACAAGGATTCCCAAGTTACTCTGTGATGTAGCTTTCTGAAACCAAGAAGTGACATCAATCATCAGGAAGGTGCTGGAATGTATGGTAAACGATATGCCA
>NC_057717.1:66841932-66848184 GCF_004010195.1 Chiloscyllium plagiosum | reverse complement strand
CTCAGTATTCTGTAAGTTTGAATGAGATTCTGCCGCTGCCTATGAAACTTCATCAAGTGCAGACCCAGAGACTTCACCTGCTCCGCATATGACACAAATTTCATCCCTGGGATTGTTCTTGGAAACCCATTTCTCGTACCCATTCACTTCCTTTGTCCAGACTCTTAATGTATAACGCGTGGAGTGTAGTCCCAACACTGACCCCTGCGGAGCTCCCCTCATCACCAGTTCCCATCGTGAAAAAGACACCTTTCTTCACACTCTCGGCCTTGTGCCAATCAAACAAATCCTCTATCCATGCTCAGCATGTTGTTCTAAAACGGAAATTTCATTACACACCCACTGCTGGATTTATTTTTCAGTCTGGCTGTAAACAGCAGAGTTTCACCATACCTTCCCATCTGTAATTCCTTGGAGAAGGTGGTGGGGAGCTGCCTTCCTGACACATTGCAGTCCTTTGGGTGTAGGGACAGACACAGTGCTGGGAGGATGGTGCGTGTCTTGGAGGGCACCTTGGAAATGCTGGTGTTCCCGTGTACCGGGAGCTCCTGTCCTTCCAGGGTATAGTGGTTCCAGGTTTATGAAGGGCTGTTGGAAGATCCTGCCTGAGTGACCTCAGTGCTACTTGTAGATCTTTTATTCCTTCATTCATTAATGAACACGAGCTTTGTTGGCTAACCCAGCATTTATTGTTGAGTTTGAGTTGTCCCTGAGAAGGTGGTGGTGAGCTCCCTTCCTGAGCCACTGCTGTTGTTATCTGTGTACCCTCCAGCAGGCACTACAACACTCCTCATGTCTGTAACTGCATACAGATAATGCAGCTCTCCCTTTCATATCTGACATCCTCCCAGCCATATAAATCTGACGGTTCCTCACAATATCTCACCTCCTCCATTCCCATCTGTGCTAGAGATCACTAAAATTTCTTTATTCTTGTTTAAACTTCTGATCACCAAAAATCTCTCCCTTTTTAAAATTGTAACTCATTCAGTTTCTGTTACTCTCCATCTAACTGTAATCAATGACAGCACAGGTTCTCTTCCTAAATGTCTATAATTATAATGGTTGTGTGTGTTAAATTGGCGCTTTTCTTCCTCCTTATACATCTCAGGACTTCCAGCCCCTACAATCCCACTATTTGGAATGCTCCCATTCTCTGCACCTCCTCATGTTCTGAGGGTCCTTGAAAACCACCAGTGCCCCAAAGGTTTATATTCCCCCCAGTTACTGCAAGTCTTCTCACTCTGTCACATGCAAGTCTGTCACATCCAAGTCTCCATCCAAGTCTCCAGGACCAGACAATATTTGCTGGATGTCAATTTCCTTTTATTGAAGTCTACACATCACCGTAACCAGTTCAGAAAAAGCCATTTAGACGCTACAAAGCTCCGTCATGAACAAGCCACCATCTCTCTATTTCCTTTGCCTTCTTCAGTGTCTGAAAGTCTCCCTGCATCTTCCAGTAAGCTTCTTTAGTTGCCGCAGGTCTGCCTAGCTCCCCAGATAACTTGTTCCATCCCATATAGCTCGCTCAATCACTGTAAAACCCTCTGCTCTGTCTAATCCTCCCTTTTCCCACTGTCTTCTAGGCACAACAGCGATCCTGTAAGAGAGCAGAGCAGAATGGGATGTTATAAATCTCAGCTGTGGCTTGAGGCCTACATTACCTGGGAGTCACAAAGGGAGAGAACCTGAGAGAGATCAGCGCAGAGTGGGTGAATATAAATCAGCAGCGAGGATCGAGGCCGGCTGGGACTTGGAGTTAGAGAAGCAGCAGAGCAGGAGGCTCGAAGTTAGCACCGAGTCACAGAGGAAGTGACCATGTGAGGGAGCAACTAGGAGCAGGAGCATGAGGCTAATATACCTGTGAGTTACAAAGGCAGCAACGTGGGAGGATATAAATCAGCACTGAGGATCAAGGCCTTATCGTGCCTAGGAGTCACAGAGATGGTGACCTTGTGAGGGAGCGGAATGGAGGTGGAGCTGGAGTATTACACGTTCCTGGGAGTCACAGAGACGGCGACCTTGTAAGGGAGCAGAGTGCAGTGGGAGCCGGAGGATTACACGTACCTGGGAGTCACAGAGACCGTGACCATGTGAGGGAGCAGAGTGGAGGTGGAGCTGGTGGATTACACGTACCTGGGATTCACAGAGACAGTGACCCTGTGAGGGAGTAGAGTGGAGTACAAGCTGGAGTACTACATGCACCTGGGAGTTACAGAGACGGTGACCCTGTGAGGGAGCAGAGTGGAGTGGGAGCTGGAGGATTACACATACCTTGGAGTCACAGAGACGGTGACTCTGTGAGGGAGCAGAGTGGAGTGGGAGCTGGAGGATTACACGTACCTGTGAGTCACAGGGACGGTGACCCTGTGAGGGAGCAGAGTGGACTACAAGCTGGAGTACTACATGCACCTGGGAGTTACAGAGACGGTGACCCTGTGAGGGAGCAGAGTGGAGTAGAAGCTGGAGTACTACATGCACCTGGGGAGTCACAGAGACGGTGACCCTGTGAGGGTGCAGAGTGGAGTGGGAGCTGGAGGATTACACACACCTGGGAGTCACAGAGATAACTTTCTGCTGCTGGGACCTGTCTGCACTGAGTTTGAAAGAAATGCAAGAGCCATCACAGAAAAGGCTGTAAAGTCACCGGCTGATAAATACACTGTTATTAGTGACTGTCAGTTAATTGTTGTAAGTCAGCAAATTTATTTTTTCAACTTCTGAAATAAGGGTTGAACACAGAAATAAGAGGGACAAGTGAAATTGTGAGCCAATATAATAAATTACCCTCAGTAAGCCACAGTTGAATAAGGGACTTAACCATATTGCTATTTCCCGAATGTTAACTAAATTCTAAGTAATTAATTAAGTTACTCCAGACATGTTGTATTTTAAGACATGGTAAGACATACTTTTCAGATGGAAAATATGTTCTGTTACATTGGGAAGTCATAGCCCCCTGCTCGTGTCCTAGATGGACACAGGGTCATGGAGCTCAGACAGTGACTAGAGACTCTATGGGAGTTCTGTGATGCTGAGAGTTAGGTGGATAACACACACGCAGAGCAGATCACCCTGCAGACATGACGGCCTGGAAGAAGGAAGGGTCTGGGGAACTAAGCAATCGGAGAGAAACAGTCAGGGAATACAAGAATATCCTGGTGTCTCCCTCCCAATTCAGATTCCCAGTTTGGAAGCTGATGAAGGTATTGGCTGCTCAGAGGAGTGAAGTCAGAGTCATGTCTGTGGCTCCACAAGCAGCCTGACTGTACAGGAGGGGAGGGAGAAGGAAGGAGAAGCAATAGGCACAGGGGAGTCAGGAAAGTGAAGAAGGTGTCAGTGTTTCTGTAATTCCAGGATGGTGGGGTTAAGAATGTCACGGTGGCTGCAGGACATTCGTCTGGGGGACAATGAGCAGTCAAAGGTCATGTCCCTGTTGGTAGGAATGACCTGGGTAGGAAGGGTGAAGTGGTCTGGGAGTCAGAATTTAGGGAGCTAGGTGGATGGTTAGCAAGCTGGACCGCAAATGTAGCAATCCCTGGAATACTCCCATTGCCGTGTCCAAGTCAAAACAGGACTCGGAGTTTTAGGTAGATGAGAGTGTGACTGGAACGATGGTACTGCAGGAAGGGCTTCAGATTCCTGGGACTGGTTCTGGAGAAGGCAGCAACTGTTCAAGCTGGATGGGCTAACGTGACAGACCTAGGACTGAATTCCTTACGGGGTGTGTGGGAGGAATTGAAAATAACTTGGTGTGTGCTTAGGATCCAAAAAGGAATAGTAGAGGATACTACCAGGAATTCTCAAAATAATGGGAGATGCAGTTGGTACTAATTTACAACAACATGTTTATCAGTGGAAGGTGGAGTAAGAAAGAAAGCCTTAATCTGAGGTACTCTGCATGGACGTGAATACTCTGAATGTGCGGAGTTCCAGATGCAGATTGTGGAAATCTGATGGACGAATCACCGAGAGCTGGCTCAAGGAATGGCAGGACTGGGTGTTAAATATTGCTGGGTATAAGGGATTCTGAAATGATAGAAGGGAAGAGAAAGGATGAAGGTAGAAGTATTGGTTTAGATTAGCATTAATTATGGAGTCCAAGAGAAAGAGGATCCGTCCAAGAACAGAATGAATTTGGCTGGAGCTACAGAACAACAAGTGTACAATTACACTGTGAGGTACAGTCTGTCACCAGCAACCATTGGAAAGGATGGAGTGAATAAATAGGCAGGTTCATTTGAGAGCGATGACAATACTACAGATCGGTTACACTGAGAAACTTAATGTTTCCAGATATAGGTAGGGATACTGGTGGTGAAAGGTCACGAGGGGCAAGTGTTCCTGGGTTACATGGAGGAGGGCTGACTGCAGGAATATGTGTCCATCCCAAGACAGCATGTACTGTTGGACCTGGTCCTTGGGAAAGAGGTGGGGCAAGTGGATCCAATGTCAGTAGGGGAACGTTTTGGGGCGCAGGGATCATTTTATTGTAAAGATCAGGGTGATGGTAGAGAATGACGTGCAATAATTGAGAGTGAGAAACATTAGTTTGACTGAGAGCAGCATTGAATGGGGCAAGAATGAAGCTGGGAACCTTTCAACAAGGCCAGTGAAATTGCAGATTTCAATAGAGTGAACCAGGTCAGATAGAGCTGGGGTTATGGGGATGTTGCTGCAGTGTGACCATGACTGAGATCTGAATAAACAAAGGTTTTCCCCATTTTTACAGGAAGGTTAAATAAGCCAACACAGTGAAGCAGCATTGTGTATAAAGAATGGGATCAGTATTATCGTGATTCTAATCAATTTACACACTGCTCCTCCCTGCCCTCACCGCTCATCCCTGCGTATTGATCATGTCAAACATTGGTAACCTTTGAAAAATTCAGAAAATAGCACAGTATAGAGGAGATCACTCTGTCCACTGTCTGTGTTGGTAAAGATGTGACTTTTTTTAAAGCCTAGTTCTGTCTCCCCGGACAGTGTAGGACTTCAAGTGCAGATCCAGGCACGTTATTAAAATAGTTTGAGAGTTTCTGCCTCTACTCCGCTTCCGTGTGTGACACCCAGATCCCGACCATACTCTGGGTGAAATAACAACTTTCCTCACCACTTCTCAAATATTTCAACAAATTTCATTAAATATTCGCCGCTTGTAACTGAGCTCTTCAACAGGAACAAGGTGTTCTCTCCCTTTCTAACCAGGATCCTGACAATATGTGCACCCCAATCGAATCTCCTGTCAGCATCCACCATTTCAATTTTTCCTCATAAATGCACTTCCACTGTCACAGGGTGAAGAATCTCCTCTGTACCCTCTCCAGTCCAATTCCATCCTTCCATGTGATGGGGTGACCAGAACTGTACACAGTGCCCAAGCTGTGCTATTCAGTCATTCCCTTGCTCCACATTAAACAAAGCTGCGGTGTTAGCCATTCTCCAGTCCTCCGGCACCATCCCTGCATCCAGTGAAGATTGGATAATGTGTGAAACTATAAGGCAGGGGATTTTCCCCGGCTCCTATTAACAGTCTGAAACATTGTGTTACCCCTATTTTAAGGATTCGAATCTCCTGTAAAATTCTCCGCTCCAAGTTTGTTGCTCCCAATATTTCACACTGCATCCCTATTTTAGTTCAGACAGACAGAGGCCTAAGCCATCTAATGATTTGGTCAAGTCTCATTTTAGACCGGTTTCATGGAGGGTTTCTCTCCACAAGGTGAAGTGCATTTTCTCATGATACCATCCCCAATCTGTCTCATTAACTACCTTCCCTGCCCACATGGTCTTCCTCTCATCTTACACTAAGCAGATGTTTTTTTTTCACTTTGTCATAACAACTGACCACTGCCTGGATATCCCAGAATGCACCAGCCTTCCTGTTACAGGGGCCGTCTTTAAAAAGTCATTATACTCTTGGATTGTCAATCCGAAACTGGCCTAGACATGGCAGAGGGGGTAAAACTGGGGTTTCACTTTGAGACCAAGCCGCTGAGGATGGCACGGTGCAAGAGAGGGACATTATCTTCCTCCAGGACTGGCAAGGGAGGCCATGACGCTACACCCTGCCAGCTTGGTTGGAGGTTGATCCCTGTGTCAGTGAGGTGCCAGCCTTCTTAGTGAATGCCAAGCAGTGTCGGACGGAGGTCAGTGACCATCTCCACGTCACCATGGTAAGTGCCACCATCTGCACTTTGTGACCTCGCCCTCTCTCTGTTACTGCACCCACCTCCCACAAAGGCTCGT
>NC_057717.1:66834103-66841432 GCF_004010195.1 Chiloscyllium plagiosum | reverse complement strand
ACACAGCTGAAATCTAGAGGGGAGGCGACAGTGACTGCACTTAACATAATCATAACTGCATTTGACCAAATGTCGTATCCAGGATTAACGGCAAAACTGGAGCAAATAGGAGTCGTTTGCATTGGCTGAAGTTATACCTGAAAGGAAGGTGGCTGGGGTTGATGGGGAGCAGCCATCTCAGCTCCAGGACAGCTACTAGAACATAGAACATAGAACAATATAGCACAGAACAGGCCCTTCGGCCCACGATGTTGTGTCGAACATTTGTCCTAGCTTAAGCACTCATCCATGTACCTATCCAATTGCCGCTTAAAGGTCACCAAAGATTCTGACTCTACCACTCCCACAGGCAGCGCATTCCATGCCCACACCACTCTCTGGGTAAAGAACCCACCCCTGACATCTCCCCTATACCTTCCACCCTTCACCTTAAATTTATGCCCCCTTGTAACACTCTGTTGTACCCAGGGAAGGCAACGTCCTGGTAAATCTTCTCTGCACCCTCTCCAGAGCTTCCACATCTTTCCTAAAGTGAGGTGACCAGAACTGCACACAGTACTCCAAATGTGGCCTAACCAAAGTCCTGTACAGTTGCAACATCACTTCACGACTCTTGAATTCAATCCCTCTGCTAATGGACGCTAATACACCATAGGCCTTCTTACAAGTTCTATCCACTTGAGTGGCAACTTTCAAAGACCTATGAGCATAGACCCCAAGATCCCTCTGTTCCTCCACCTCACTAAGAACCCTACCGTTAACCCTGTATTCCGCATTCTAATTTGTCTTTCCAAAATGGACAACTCACACTTGGCAGGGTTGAACTCCATCTGCCACTCCTCAGCCCAGCTCTGCATCATATCTAAGTCCCTTTGCAGTCGACAAGAGCACTCCTCACTATCCACAACTCCACCAATCTTCGTATCATCTGCAAATTTACTGACCCACCCTTCGACTCCCTCATCCAAGTCATTAATAAAAATTACAAACAGCAGAGGACCCAGAACTGATCCCTGCGGAACTCCACTTGTAACTGGGCTCCAGTCTGAATATTTACCATCTACCACCACTCTCTGACTTCGACCGGTTAGCCAGTTTTCTATCCAATTGGCCAAATTTCCCTCTATCCCATTCCTCCTGACTTTCCGCATAAGCTCTGCAACAGTTCCCCGGGAGAGGGGTTTCTGAATAAACCTGTGGATCGAAATTGGAAAGGTAAGGCACCATACTCCTACAGGATGATAGGGCTGCTCTCTCGTTAGACAGAGACGACTGGTGGCAGTTTAACTGGACAGTCATCATGCCTCAAGTAAGGGAGAGGTTGGGTAGGACAGTCCAGTAAGTGCAGAATTGAACCCACACTGTTGGCATTAATACCTAGCCGTCCAACTGATTGAGCTAACCAAGTCCTCCCTCAGCTCCATGGGGAAGACACTGTAACATTATTCTGCTCACATATTTTGTTAGACAAATCTGGACCAGGTGGAACTAAAAACAAGTTTCCTAGCTTAGAGAGAGGGACAGCATCAGTGAGCAATAAGAGTGCTCTCTGCCCTCGGCCCAATCATAAATGACCATCCATACACTGTAAAGTCACAAGTGGCGATGTTTGCCAATGATTGGACAATGTTCAACACCATTTGTGATTTACTCAAATCCTGAAGCAGTCCTTGTCCAAATGCAACAGGACCTGGAAATATGCAGGCGTGTGCTAAACAGTGACAAGTACCATTTCCATTACACACGTGCCAGACAACGATTACCTCAAACAATAGAAAATCGAACCATATCTTCCAACGTTCAATGCCACCACCATCACTGAGCACCTACCTAACAATATCCCGGGGATTCCCGTTATCCAGAACTGGACTGACCATCTAATTTCATTACCCGCTCCTGTGAAGTGTTTATACTCAAACGTCGACTCTCCTCAGATGCTGCCTGACCTGTTGTGCTTTTTTCCAGTGCCACACTTTGAAACATATAAATTGAGTGACAACAAGAATATGTCAGGAGCTAGGAATCCTGCAGATATAACTCATCTCGTGGTTTCCGAAAGCTTGCACACCATCTATAAGACACACACTAAATGTGTGTGTGATGAAATACCCCGATTTGCCTGTGTGTGAGTGCAGCTACAACCCTCACCCACTGACACCCAGTAGCAGCAATGTCTGCCATCTACACGGTGCTCTGCAGAAATTTAGCAAGGCTCCTTACAACGTACCTCCAAAACCACGACCATCAAGAAGGAGAAGGGAAGCAGACACATGGGAGCATGTTCACTTCCATTCCAAGCCGCCCACCATCCTGATTGGGAAGCATATTGCTGTTCTTTCAGCGTCACTGTTTCAACGTTCCTTCGTAATGCACATCTACTGGACTGCAATGGGTCAATGCGGCAGCTCACCCCCAACTTCTCAAGGGCAAGACGGGACTGGCAATAAATACCATCCCAATCATATTCTATGAATAAATTAAAATGAAAAATATTGTCATGCCCAGTGCTGGACACTGTGCTTTGGGTTTTGTGTGCTCTGGCCGGTGGGGTCCAGGCAGTACCTTGCTTGTTGTGAACAGCTGAAGGGAAATGATGTTTGAAACAATCGGACAGACTCTCAGAGACATGGCCTACATACCGAGCATCACACAGACACTGACATTCACATCCCACATTACTGAGCTCTGAGATAGACAGAAGCAATTCAAAATGTACTCATATCAGACTGGAACATGTTTAAACACAGTGATATTGTTGCCATGAAAATGATTATGATTGAATATTACCAGGGAGAAAATGAGCACTGCAGATGCTGGAGATCAGAGTCAAAAAGTGTGGTTCTGAAAAAGCACCGCCGTTCAGGCAGCATCTGAGGAACAGGAGAGTCGACTATTAGTTCACACTATTAGTACAAGGGAAATTAGTTGCATATTTTCGAAGACCATGTGCTTACTACTAATGTGGTCTTGGTTGTGACAATGAGATTCATCATTTCAATGCTCCTTACTGTGAGTTGGGCACTGTTTTCATCATATTGTTGTTATAAAAGTGAACGGAATTAAGGGGGGATATAATGCTTATTGGACAATCTAAAAGTTGGTATTATGAAAGGCTATCGAAACTTTAGCAAAGAGACTTTACTGTTCATGGTGAAACCAATGCTGCAAACATTTACCCAGAAATATCCAGCTCAAGTCAAACACAAGGTCGTTGGGCTGGGATCACGCTGGCCATCAATGGAGCTGTACAATTCTGTTTGGATACTGACATTGTGGGGCTAATATACACTGGATATGGTTTATGATGGATTCAATGTAAGATGCCATGTGCTGCAGAAGCCCATTACCTTTATAACACTTTCATTCAGGATCGGGTCTCAGCACTGGTCTTGCAAATATATCGCTTCTGTGTGCCACCCACCTAAACTCTGTAATTCTATACCTATGTTCTAGTCCATTGACCAATCTGCACCACACACATCGCCCCATTGTTCAGGTATGTCTCTAACCAATCTGTTGTGAGGCATTGTGTGAGTAACAGCCCAGCTCCAGTTTGGAAGCTCTCTGAACAGATTGTGAAGATGGCCAGTGTTTGGAGGTCATGGTGAGGGTCAGTAACACTGTGTCTGAATTCAGACTTTTTTCTCAAAGTCATTTTCAACAGCTTTGCTGCCTGCAAGATGGTGTGTTCACTGATCTGAACATGAATCGGCTGTTTACTGCAGTCACTGAATTGTGTAATAGTTAGCTGTGTACTCTGGTATTTTAATTATTGTTCACTTCAATTTTTTAATTATTGTTCACTTCAATTGTTTTCAACGGAAAAACAACGATGTTCGGTTAATTTTAAAATATGTAAGAAACAAAGTGATATTAACTCTTCATTATACAAAATGTAAATGTGACCTGCAGTATATTTCCCTCAGATTAATCAAGCAACAGTCAGATATTGCCTCTGAAGCAAAATTATGTGAACAGGACTCTGTCCCAGGCAACATCACCATCCTTTCTGGTAGGGTCTGTCCCACTGACAGGCCACAGCCAGGCTGAGGGGGCAGCTCCTTGGAATATAGTCAATACAGTGCTCAGCATTGATGCTGGATCCTGTGGCTGCTAGACTGCTCTGTGGCAGGTTATGGGGAATCAATAAAAGAGAAACATATCATTGACCACATCGCCACCGTTCTGCCTACTGCAGATACACTTCTCCATTTCACATATCGGTAAAAATGGTCACTGCACAATGGGAAGCAAGGGTTATCTTCACATTTTGCAGACCCTCTTCACCACGATATGAAGCCCGCTGGGAAATGAATGGGACAAACTTTAAACAGATTGAGCAACAAATGACGATGCATCCATAAGATGCCATGGGCCATCGGCAGCAGTCGAATCAAACTCTGTACAACTCAGTCTGCAAACTCACAGCCCGACATACCTCCCACTGTACAGTAACCATCACGGCCCCACATACCTCCCACTGTACAGTCACCATCACAGCCCAACATATCTCCCACTGTACAGTAACCGTCATGGCCCCAAATACCTCCCACTGTACAGTAACCATCACGGCCCAACATATCTCCCACTGTCCAGTAACCATCACAGCCCAACATACCGCCCAGTGTACAGTAACCATCACGGCCCCACATATCTCCCACTGTACAGTAACCGTCATGGCCCCAAAGACCTCACACTCTACAGTAACCATCACGGCCCGACAAACCTCCCACTCTATGGTAAGCATCAAGAGCAGCACGGTGGCTCAGTGGATAGCACTGCTACCTCACAGCACCAAGGTCCTGGGGTGACTGTCTGTGTGGAGTTTGCACGTTCCCCCCGTTTCTGTGTGGGTTTCCTCCCACAGTCCAAAGATGTGCAGGTCAGGTGAATTGGCCATAATAAATTGCCCATAGTGTTTGGTGCTTTAGTCAGAGGAAAATGGGTCTGGGTGGGTTACTCTTCGGAGGGTTGGTGTGGACTGGTTGGGCCGTAGGGCCTGTTTCACACTGTAGGGAATCTAATCTACTTTTCAAGGTTCAAGTCAGGAATATGATGGAATAATCACTTGTCGGAATGAGTGCAGCTCCATCAGTATTCTATATGGACTTACAAGGAGCAGGCAACACAGTTGTGTGGGGAAGATCCTGTCTCGCAAACTTGATTGATTATTTTGAGGAAGTGACAAAATTGATTCATGAGGGCATGGGGCTGGATGTTGGCCGTTTGGACCTTATCAAGGTCTTTGATATGGTTCCTTATGGCAGGCTCATACGGAAGGTGAAGTGAAATGCCATCAGCGGTCAGTTAGTAAGATGGATAGAGAACTGCTTGGTCATAGAAGACAGAGTCGTGGTGGAACAGTGTTTTTGTGACTGGAGATCTGTAAATAGATTGGCGGAGTTGCAGATTGTGAGGATGATTGCCAGAAAATACAGCAGGATATAGGTCAGCTGCAGACTTGGACAGAAAAAGCACAGATGTAACTCTATCTGGACAGTTGCGACGTGATGCATTTTGGAAGGTCTAATGCAGGAGAGAATTATAAAGTGGATGGAAAAACTACTGATTGCATCAGCATCCGAAGAAATCTTAGTGTATAGCTCCACAGTTACCGGGAAGTGGCAACACGGGTGTATAGGGTGATCAAGAAGACTGATGGCAAACTTGCAGACATGCATCTGAGCATGCAGTATGAAAATTAGCAGGTCACATTTTAGCTGTAGAGAAACCTAGTTCGTGCACATTTAGAATATTGTGTACAGTACTGGTTGCCACACAAGCAGAACGATGTGTAAGTGTTGGAGAGGGTATGGAACAGTTTTACCAGCATGTTGTCTGGTTTGGAGGGTATTAGCCAGAAAGAGAAATTGAACAAACATGGTCTGTGTGCACCTGGCATCATTGGCTATGGGGCTACCTGATAGATATTTACAAAATTACCAGAGGCATAGATAGAAGGACAGTTAGAAACTCTTTCCCAGAGTAGAAATATCAATTACTCAGGACCGTAGCTTTTAGGTAAAAGGGAGAACGTTCTGGAGATATGATAGGCAAGTTTATTTATTGCTTTTCCATACAGGATGTGAAAGTGCCTGGAATTCACTGGTAGAAGGGAAGAAGCTAATATAGCAAGGATTAAGAGGCATCTTGTCACAGAGAAGAGTAAGTAGGGAACAGAATGACATAGAAGGTGTCGGAGCAAAAACTTTTGTTTTAACTTTAGAAGGGCATCATGTGTCAGTGTGGGCTTGCTGGGCTGAATGGCCTGTTCCTGTGCTGGACTGTTCTTTACAACAAAAGTTGAGATCAGGAGTGGCAAGATGCTGACTGAATGATGGCTGATGATCAACAGCCACATTCAGCAGATCTCTCCTCATCAATTTGCAGCTTCATACCCTCCCTCCCACTGTGCGAAACACAATATGGTGAATTTGACATGAAAGTCAGAGATAGTAACTGGTGACTCCATCTCGCCCTCGCTCCTTCGGCCTTCTATCTTGGACACTAACACCTCGGGGAAACTGTGCATACAGATGCTGCATGTACTTCACACCCACCAATGCTGGTGTCTGTCACATGCCAGCCTCAACATGCCTTCCCAGCACATCTGTGAGCCACTGACAGTACGCCTCTGTACTTCAATGCTGCAGCTCAGGGTGCACTGACAACTCTCATTGCAATGCTGCTGCAAGGACACTGTGCTCAGGGACACGAACCCAGATGATGGACTGTCCGTCTGGGCCACTCACTCCATGTTTGTACACACTCACATTGAGCTGACTTGAATACTCACAGAATTATTGCCTTGCCTTACCCTGCCGTCAGCAGCGTTTCCCCTCAGCCAGAGCTACCAGGCTCACCCGCCTGCTGTGTTGTCTTGTTATTTAGCACAGACACAAAACCAGGAAGCTTGATATCATTGTCCACAGTCAGTCACGGTGTCCTACACAGTGAGTCAGGGGGAGAACGTAGAAGGGTGGCTTAATAATTTGCAGACGACACTAAGGTCGGTGGAGTTGTGGATAGTGATGAAGGATTTTGCAGGTTACAGAAAGACATAGAGAAGCTGCAGAGTTGGGCTGAGAGCTGGAAAATGGAGTTAATGCAGACAAGTGTGAGATGATTCACTTTGGTAACTGGAATGCTAAGTACTAGGCTAATGGTAAGATCCTTGGTAGTGTAGATGAGCAGAGAGATCTCGGTGTCCAGGTACACAGATCCATGAAAGTTGCCACCCAGGTTGACAACGTTGTTAAGAAGGCATACAGTGTTTTAGCTTTTATTAATAGAGGGATCGAGTTCCGGAACTATGAGGTTATGCTACAG
>NC_057717.1:66822413-66831343 GCF_004010195.1 Chiloscyllium plagiosum | reverse complement strand
GTTGAAATGTTAGCGAAGTGCTGAGGAAGGTTTTCTTTCACCCAGAGTATGGTCGCGATCTGGGAGTCACCCATGGAAGCGTGGTAGAGGCAGAAACTCTCAAGCCATTTTAAAAAGGTGCCGGGATCAGCACCTGAAGGCCCACAGTCTCTGGAGAGACAGAACTAGGGCTTCAAAAATAACATGACATCTTGTCCAATGTGAACAGTGTGCAGAGTGATTTCCTCTATGCTGTGCTATTTTCTGAGGTTTTCAAGGGTTACCAATATCTGATAGGATCAATATGCAGAAATGAGGGGAGAAAGCAGGGAGGAGCAATGTGTGAATTGATTAGCATCACAATAATACTGATCCCATCCTTTATACACAGTGTACTTCGCTGTGTTAGCCTTTTTATCCTTCTTATGTAAATGACAAACCCCTTTGATATATCCAATTCTGAGTCGTTGTCACACTGCAGCCACATCTCCATAATGACAGCTCCATCTGACATGGTTCATGCTGTTTAAAGCTGCCATTTCATTGGGTTTGTTGAAACGTTAGAAAGGAATTCAGGGATGGCAGCAAGTGCAAAGTCCAGGATAGCTGTGGGGTCCAGAGGTGATTACAGCGATAGGAAGGTGTGTGAAGGCTATGGGATATTACAGGGATATGTGTTGTTCTTGAGGCTGAAGGAGATTACAAAGACAAGAATAGTTTTAGGTTTTGGTTGAAGTGAAAACAGGAGCTGGACCAGTCAGGTCAATATTTTGGCTACAAGAGCCTTGTAGAGAGAAACACTCCCTGACACCTGATGAAAATGTTACCTGGACAATTTAGCACATGATTTATTTCTCTTTATCTCTCTACTCCAGAAATTAAAAAAAATCTGCCCACTGTGTCTACAAACTGCCAGTCTCTGAAACATCCTTCATGTCCCATGACCCTTCACACTTCTGTTAACCCACTAGTTTTTATTCCTATTTGTGTAAAGGTCTCCATCCCTATGAAGCTCCCTGCCTCGAAAACCCCCTTCCTCCTTATGGAGAATGTCACACACAAACGGCAGACCGGGTTTTTGGAACCAGTTCGTGATGAATAAGAGACTTCATGGGTGGAGAACACTGAGACCGAGAGTTTGTAGCAAACAGGAAAAAAAGCTTGTAGTGGTCCTGCAGGATATTGATAACAGGAGGGTAGACTGAAAGGTGCAGGACTGTCCTTGGGGAAATTTACAGAGACTGCATTGGCGAAACTGGAGGAGGTTTCATAGACTAGGGGATTTGTAGGTGTTAAATAACGTTAGAGATACGTGGAGGGATTTATCGTGATTGCAACGAGGTAACCCTCATTAATACGTGTTCCCTGATTGGGACTGTTAATCTAATCAGGGAATCCTGGCTCAGAAATAAACAGAAGCATCAGGGGCTCTGTTCACTATAGGAGCCGGCTCTGAGCTAGCGTGGGTCAGTGCCATGGATCATGCATGTACAAATAAAAGGGGATTTGGTAACAGCATACCAGCCTCCGTGGAGTTATTGCAGTTTTAACATGTGGTAGATATTACAGAGAGAGGGAGGACTGGAGGAGTTTCCACAGATCGGGATGGATTCAGAATCTGGAGGTTGCAGAGACAGTGAGCTGTGTCAGGGCAGAAGGTGGTTACAGAATCAGGAGCACTATCGGGACTAGAGGATGTTACACAGCTGGTTAGGCACTGTAGTAGGTTACAGAACAGGGAAACTTGTAGGGACTGGAGCAAAGAAAAGAGATGGGCAGGGTTGTCAGTGCTGGAGAACATTGGAGATATAATGAACACTGTAGTGTCTGGGGTTTGAGGTTGCAGAGATTAGAATGAATCACACAGGATCGATGAGATTATAAAGACAGGATATTTATGGATTTGGAGGAATCTCAAGACATCACACTGAATGACACAGACTCATTATGGCACAGAAGGGTGTTATTTGGCCAATCATGGTTACTCCAGCTCTTTAACTGGACTCTTTGCTGAATAATGATCTCCTTCTTCCCTCACATCCTTACATGTT
This sequence comes from Chiloscyllium plagiosum, assembly GCF_004010195.1. Lineage (NCBI taxonomy): Eukaryota > Metazoa > Chordata > Chondrichthyes > Orectolobiformes > Hemiscylliidae > Chiloscyllium > Chiloscyllium plagiosum. The sequence continues at coordinate 66,829,313 of NC_057717.1, read as the reverse complement.
ATTTTTTCTATCAATAATCATCCAATCGCCTCCTGAATGTTTCAGTCAAACATGCAGCTACAACACGTCTAAGTGCATCTTAACAACTTGTGGAGATCTTTTTTTAAAGGAGGAAATCCTCTTTCTAATTTCGATGCAGCCTCACTCCATTTTTTAACACGCTCATTATGAGGGGCTCACAGGAGGATTCTGGGACAGCTCCATGGTGGCTCTCAGTTTTCCCATAATTCCCCTCAGCTCTATCATCTCCCTATGAATCTCCAGCATTCCTCGTGGCTCCCAATTCGATTCTCCATCTGAAACAAATTCTATTGTTCTTCACGGTCACCGAGGGAGCATTGGGGCTGTTTATCCTGCCGTTCCTATTTGAGGGGCCATTCCTCGACTGGACCCAAGCCATCTCCTCTTTGCAGGGAGCCCATGTTTCACTTTATCTTTTTCTGACCAAATTGGTGTTCCAGTCAAACCTTCCCGGTTTCATTCTTGCCCTATTGAAGGCTGCTCTCAGTCAACTAATGTTTCTCACTCTCAATTATTGTATATCATTCTCTTCCATCGTCCCGAACTTTACAATAAAATGATCGCTGTGCCCCAAAATCTTCCCCTACTGACACTGGATCCACTTGCCCCACCTTTTCCCAAGGGCCAGGTCCAATAGTACATGCTCTCTTGGGCTGGACACATACTCCTGCAGTAAGCTCTCCACCATGTAATCCAGGAATACTCGAACCTCGTGACCCTGCAACACCAAAAACGCAGTCAATACCTGGATAAATTAAGTTTCTCAATATAACTAATCTGCAGTGCTGTCATCGCTCTCAAATGACCCTGCACATTTATTCTCTCCATCATTTCTTTGGTTGCTGGTTTACAGACCGGACCTCACAGAGTAATTGTACTGTTTTTTGTTCTGTAGCTCCAGCCAAATTAATTCTGTCCTTGGACGAATCCTCTTTCTGTTGGACTCCTTAAGTAATGCTAATCTAAACCAGTACTTCTCCCTTTATCCTTTCCCTTCCCTTCTATCATTTTGGAATCCTTTATCTCGAGCAATATTTATCAACCAGTCCTACCATTCCTTGAGTCAGAATTCCACACACCAATCTACACCTGGAACTCCCCGAACTCGAAGTATTCATGTCCATGCAGAGTTCCTCAGATTAAGGCTTCTTTTTTTTTCATCCAACTTCCACTAATAAACTTGTTGATGCAAATTAATACCAGCTCTATCTCCCATTATTTTGAGAATCCTGGTAGTCTCCTCTACTATTCGTGTTTGGGATCCTAAGCACACGCCAAGTTATTTTCAATCCCTCCCGAACACCCTGTAAGAAATTCAGTCCCAGCTCTGTCACGTCAGCCCATCCACCCTGCATAATTGCTGCCTTCCTCAGAACCAGTCCCAATGTCTCAGGAATCTGAAGCCCTTCCTGCTGCGCCATCGTTTCAGTCACACACTCATCTACCTAAAGCTCCAAGTCCTGTTCTCACTTGTTCATGGCACTGGGAGTATTCCAGGGATTGCTACATTTGAGGCCCTGCTTGCTAACCATCCACCTAGTTCCCTAAATTCTGATTCCCAGACCACTTCACCCTTCCTACACAGGTCATTCCTACCAACATGGACGTGACCTTGGATTGTTCACTGTATCCCAGATGAATGTCATGCAGACACCATGACATTTTTAACCCTACTATCCTGGAATTACAGACACACTGAAATCTTCCTCAAATTCCTGACCGCGCCCCCACCCCCTCCCCCCCCCCGCCGCTGTGCCTATTGCTCCTCCTTCCTTCTCCCACCCCTCCTCTACAGTCAGGCTGCTTGTGGAGCCACAGACATGGCTCTGACTGCACTCCCCTGAGCTACCAATACCTTCATCAGCTTCCAAACTGGGAAACTGAATTGGGAGGGAGATATCAGGATATTCCTGGATTCCCTGACTGTTTCTCTTCGATTGCCTAGTCCCCCATTCCCTTCCTTATTCCGGGCTGTCATGTCTGCAGGGTGATTTGTTCTGTGTGTGTGCTATCCCCCAACTCTCAGCATCTCAGAGTCTCTAGTCACTGACTGATCCCCAAGACGCCGTGTTGATCTAGGACACAAGCAGGGGCTATGACTTCACAATGTAACAGAACACATTTTCCATCTGACAAATATGTCTTGCCACGTCCCAAAATGCAACATATCTCGAATAACTTACTTAATTACTTAGAATGAAGTTGACATCCGGGAAATAACAATATGGTTAAGTCCCTTATTCAACTGTGGCTTAATGAGGGTAATTTACTATATTGGCTCAGAATTTTACATCTCTCTCTTATTTCTGAGTTCGATCCTTATTTCAGAAGTTGAAAAAATAACTTTGCTGACTTATAGCAATTAACTAACAGTCACTAATAACGGTGTATTTATCCGCCAATGAACTTACAGCCTTTACTGTGATGGTTCTTGCACTTCTTCCAAACTCAGTGCAGGCAGGTCCCAGCAGCAGAAAGTTATCTCTGTGCCTCACAGGTACTTGTAATCCTCCAGTTCCCACTCCACTCTGCTCCCTCACTGGGACAGCGTCTCTGTGACTCCCAGGTATGACGAGGCCTCAATCCTCAGTGCTGATTTATATCCTCCCATTTGGTGCCTCTGTAACTCCCAGGTGTGAGTGAGCCTCAAGCTCCTGCTCCAGGTTGCTCCTTCACATGGTCACTCCCTCTGTGACTCGGTGATGACTTTGAACTTCCTGCTCTGCTGTTTCTCCAACTTCAAGTCCCAGTCAGCCTCGATCCTCGCTGCTGATTTCGTTTCTCCCACCCTGTGCTGCTCTCTCTCAGTTTCTCTCCCTTAGTGACTCCCAGGTAATGGTAGGCCTCAAGCCTCAGCTGAGATTTATAACATCCCATTCCAGAATGCTCTCTTGTAGGATCGTCGTTGTGCCTGGAAGACAGTGGGAAAGAGAAGGATTAGACGGAGCAGAGGCTGTTCTAGTGATTAAGGGAGTTGTATGGGATGGAACAGATAATATTATGCGCAGAGGGAGAGATTAGATTAGATACCCTACATCATGGGAACAGGTACTTCGGTCCAACAAGTCCACACCAACTCTCCAAAGAGTAACCCACCACTTATCTTTGACAATGCACCTAACACTATGGGAAATTTAGAATGGCCACTTCACCTGCCCTGCACATCTTTGGACTGTGGGAGTAAGCCGGAGCACCCGTAGAGAACCCACACAGACACAGTGAGAATGTGAAAACTCTACTCAGTTACCAAACGCTGGAATCGAACCAGGGTCTCTGGCGCTGTGAGGCACCATTGCTCACCACTGAGCCACCGTGCTGCCCCAAATTGCAGAACTACACAAAGAGAGAGTATTTGAGGTGCTGGGAGGACTGTAGGGAGTGGAGGAGCAAACAGAGATGTGGAGTGCTGTTGTGGCTTGAACAGGGTCTGGAGGTGTTAATACAGATAAGGAGTTCGATAGTAATTGGAGAAAGTTACTGCATCATGTGGTGCTATAGGCCAGGAGGCAGGAGTGTTATAGAGCCTGCAGAAGGTTCCAGTGTTTTCTTGGGGCTTGAGGAAGGTACACAGGTGGGTACTTTGGTCCAGGCTGGAGGATTTTACAGAGACGGGTGCACTGTAAGTATTGTGCAAGACTGAGTGCAGGAAATGATTAATGAGATTGAGCATGTTATCGACACTGGAGCAATTTACACATAGGGAGAGTCGTCAGCATTGGAGTAGGTTTGAAATATACAGCGGGAATGTGGGAGGAGTGGAGGTTATAGAAACAGTAAATTTTCTGGGAATTGCAAGCATTCAAGACACTGGAGCAAATGAAGGCATGTCCCCTTGCTGTATGACTCTATCACACGACAAGAGACAGTGTGAGAGGGGGAATTTAGAACAGAAAGATCACAGGTTTCAATGCCATCTCCTTGAGGGAGGCCTGCTTTCCCCTCTGTTGTACTGATCCTCATGAAGATAGCACAGGCCTGGATTGATAACTATCAACTTCCAATATTGTCATTGGAAGGCTCAGTACAGCAGAGATGAAAGTAAACAAGAGGGTGGGACATGCATGCTCTGTCTTCGTGCTTCAACTCTGTACCTATGTCATGTCTCCCGGACCAAACTTCGATCCCTTAAATACACTCTGCTCTGTTCACTGTGAGTGATCTTATCTATCTACAGGATTTACTGAAGGCTCCAGATCTCACTTTCCATCTCTCTGGCTGACCAACTGTCTTCAATGTGGTGATGACCAAAACAGGAATTGGGAATTCTGCTGAATCAGGAGCATCCTGAGTACCTACAGGAGACAGAGAAACAGACAGAAGGGGAAACGAGACTGATGCAGCAAAGGTTATACATGGAGAATGGCATTCAGTCCCGCAGAGATCTGGAAAATCCCAGTCTCCATCCCTGGCCTGTGCTGCTGCGTCTCCCTGGAGTGAAGACTTCTGTTGGCTCAGGATCTGGAGAAGCTGCAAAAGGTGCAGTCACCTGCATCAGTTAAACTCTCACAGTGACAGATATCACATGGAGTGAGACTGTGTGATATCACCAGAGTGCAGGAAGGTATCAGGATCAAACCACGGTCAGGAAGAAGGTGCACTGGGATCAGTACTCAGGGATGAGCGAGCTATCAGTGGGCCAGGCAATGACCTCGTGTTACTCTCACTAGACTGTTCATCCAGAATTTAATGCCGATGTCAGGGATACCCATCTAACTGCTTAATACCCTCTCAGTCAGGAATTCTGTTGTAGGCTGCCAGTCTGGCCTACATATGAATCCAGACCCAGGGCAATGGGATTGACGCTCAAATGCCCTCTGAAATGATCTGGCAAGCCACTCAGCTCTAAGGCTGGTCAGGGTGGGCATGCGATTCTGGCCAGCCAGAGACAGCAATATCTCACGAGTGAATTAAAATCAACACTACTGGGAGCAGTGTCTTGGCCAATCATGTCAGTAGCTTTATGGACAGGGCGTTAAACTGACAGAGAGGATGCAGGGACAGAGTCCAGGTGAAAGGAGCTTTCCAAATCCAAAGGGAAAATGTGAAGCCTTGGAACAGCATGGGAATGTGGCTGAAGACAAGCAGAAAGGAACAGGAAGGGACAGAGTTGAACTAAAACTGTATGTCAGTGAATAAGGCTGTGACAGGCCATTGTTGGAAAGAGGAAATTATAATGGTTTTTTGGAATGGACAAAGTATCTACAATAAGGTAATAAACTTGTGACACAAAGAAAATGAGATTTAGTCACCAGACAGACGTGAGTACAGGGTGAACAAAAGGTGGAACTTAAATGTTCAACAGTAAACAACCTTACAGGATCTCAGGCATAATGGAAAAGCAAGATGGTAACCCTGACACGAATGGGTAACAAAGGCATTACAGAGAAAGCATTTGGTCTCAGATTATGAAGCTGAATCAGCCTGAATGCAAATTCTGGGTCCTGTGTGTCAAAAACACAAGCAGGAGAACAGTTTTTATGCTGCCTTGCAGTATTTCATTGCTCATCCATGCATTAAACAGGAATTCGTTAGAAATTGTAGCAAAGGTGGTGTGATAATGTTTGGAGACTCCAATCTTTGCATAATCTGCGACAGACATATTGGCAAGAGTGATTTTATCCAAGATCCTCCTTGAATGTTTTTGTCAGTGTTTCTTTGAATACGCATTGTGCAAATGGCTAGGGATGTAACTATCTCAGTTCGACCATTGGGTGATGAAGCTGAGTGAATGAGTAATATCACACCGAGATCCTCCAAGAAATTATACCGGAATTCAAAGAGATTATGACATTTTAAAGTGACCATAAAGCACACCGGAGCATCAGTAACATGATTTTGAGAGAGAACTGACTAAGGTAAACAGGACAAACAGACTGAAATGTCAGTCTGTAAATGAACAGTGGAAAACATTTAGAGCCAGAGAGTCCTAGAGACGTACAGCATATAACTCATCCATGCCACCCAGATATCCTAAACTAATCTCGTCCCAGCTTCCAGGACTTGGCCCATATCCCACTAAACCCTTTTTATTCATATACCAATCCAGATGCCTTTTGATTGGTGAAATTGTACCAGCCTCCACCACTTCCTCTGGCAGTACATTCCATACATACACCACACACTGCGTGAAAAGGTTGCTCCTTAGGTCCCATTTAAATCTTTCATCTCTTACCCAAAACCTATGCCCTTCAGCTCTGGTCTCCACCACCCCATGGAAAAGACCTTGTCTGTTTATCCTATCCAAGCCCCTCATGATTTTATAAACCTCAAGGGTGTCACTCATTAGCCTCTGACGCTCCAGGGAAAACAGTCCCAGTCTTTTCAGCCTCTCCCGCTAGCTCCAATCCTCCAACTCTGGCAACATCCTTGTAATTTTCTTCTGAACAATTTCAAGTTTCACAACGTCTTTCCAATAGGAAAAAGACCATAATTTCACGCACTATTCCAAAAGCGTCCTAACCAGTGTGCTGTACAGCTGCAACATGACCTCCTAACTCCTGGACTCAATGATCTGACCAATAAATGAAAGCATACCAAACACCTTCTTCACTATCCGTTTACCTGTGACTCTACTTCCAAAGAGCTATGCACTCCAAGGTCGATTTGTTCAGCAACACTCCCTACAACCTTCCCATTAAGTGTATAAGTCCAGCTAAGCTTTGTTTTCCCAAAATGCAGCACCTCACATTTTTCTAAATTAAACTCCATCTGTCACTCCTCAGATCATTGTCCCATCTGATCAAGATCCCGTTGTTCTCTGACCACTATATTTCAACATAACAGGCCTAACAGGTAAGGCAGATGAACTTGGCTCATGGATGGGGACATGGGACTGGGAGACTATTGGTATTACAGAAACACAGCTGAGGTAAGGACAGG
>NC_057717.1:66812948-66821913 GCF_004010195.1 Chiloscyllium plagiosum | reverse complement strand
CACCTACCTTGTTGCAGAGACTTTGTCCATTAAGAAAACCATGATTTATTTTTTGCCACACTCTCCTATCACAAACTGATTTGCTGATGTACAGTTTTAGTTAAACTCTGTCCCATCCTGTTCCTTTCAGTTTGTGTTCAGCCACATTCCCATGCTGTTCCAATGCTTCACCTTTTCTCTTTGGATTTGGAAAGCTCCTTTCACCTGAACCCTGTCCCTGCATCCTCTCTGTCAGGTTAAAGCCCTGTCCATAACCTATCGACATGATTGGCCAGGACACTGGTCCCAGCATATTTCCAGTGGGACCTTCCGAATGGATTATTTATTAAATCATGTATGTGATGTGGGTGTTTCTGGCTGACCAGCCTTTCCTGCCCAGCCATAGCTGCCCTGGAGCTGAGTAAGTTGCTCGGCCATTTCCGAGGGTAATTGAGAGGCAAACACTTTGCTGTGGGTATGTTGTGCAGACCACGTGTGGATGGGCAGATGTCCTTCTCTCAAGGACAAATGTTTAGGTTTTTTGTACATCAGCAAGGGTTTCATACGTATTTATGAAATGATAATTACTAATTTTAAAGTTATTGATTTCAAATTCCACCATTTCTGATGGTGGGATATAAACCCGCCTCCACTGAACATTAGCTGAGGTTTTGGATACATGCATCCCTGACCATTATACCAGTGCATCATGAAGTTCAACCCGTTCTTCCGACACAATTGTGTGACCCTGACAGCCTCCAACAGTCTGGTGATATCACTCAGTGCACAGAGCAGAGACCAATGAGAGGGCTCCATGCATCGTGGGCAGCACGGTGGCACAGTGGTTAGCACTGCTGCCTCACAGCGCCAGAGACGCGGGTTCAATTCCCGCCTCAGGCGACTGACTGTGTGGAGTTTTCACATTCTCCCCGTGTCTGCGTGGGTTTCCTCAGGGTGCTCCGGTTCCCTCCCACAATTCAAAGATGTGCAGGTCAGGTGAATTGGCCATGCTAAATTGCCCGTAGTGTTAGGTTAGGGGTATGGGTGGGTTGCGCTTCGGCGGGTCGGTGTGGACCTGTTGGGCCGAAGGCAAGATTTCCACATTGTAATGTAGTCTACTCTAATCGTCTAACAAGACCTGACACAGATATAGTGCTGGAGGGGGAGCAGAGTACAGACTTACGACCAAATACTAAGACTTACTGCTCTGCAACACTGTATCTATGGCATGTCTTGTGGACCAGTTTCTTCAATAATTTTTAATTCCTATAACAAGTATTATCTCTGTAACTTCCTCCCTTTCTTATAGTCCCTCGACATGTTTGAAATTTACCACTTTCTAGTCTGTCATCCCTCTGTCTGTAACTTGCTTCAGTGTCTACAACATGCCTTATCTCAGTAGTCTCCTCCAATAACTGGAGACAGAGTCATGGAGCACAGAAATGGTTCCTTCAATCCAACCAGTACATGCTGATCAGAGTCCTTGAACGAGTCGCGTTTCGTTGCATTTGACCCATATCTCTTCAAACCTTCGCCTCTCCATGTACCTGCCCAAGTGTCTTTTACATCTTGTCATTGTATTTTTCTCTACCAATTCTCCTGGAAGCTCATTCCATACCTGCGCCATCCTCTGTGTAAACAGTATTCGCCTCCAATCTCTTTTAAGTCTTTCCTCTGTCATCTCATATTCATGCCCTCCAGAACATAGAACATGCCAGTGCAGTACAGGCCCTTCGCCCCTCGATGATGCGCTAATCTGTGGAACCAATCTAAAGCCGATCTAACCAAAACTATTCCAATTCTGCCCAATGACCATTTCAATTCCCTTGAAGTTGGCGAGTCCGTGCCCCTACTACTCTGAGTAAAGAAACTACCTCTAGCATCTGTCCTATATCTATCACCCATCAATTTAAAGATATCTCCCCTCATGCTAGGAATCGCCATCCGAGGGAAAAGTTCTCATTGCACTACCCATCTAACCCTCTGAATATCTTATTTGTCTCAGTAAATAGGCGTGAAAATGTCTTCGCTTGAACGAAAACTGCTTCAAGTTCCTCAGCCTTTCTCATAAGACATTCCATCCATACCAGATGACATCCTAGTAAATCTTCTCTGAACCCTTTGCAAAGCTTACACACCCTTCCTGTGATGTGGTGACCTAAACTGTATACAACACTGAAAATGCGGCCGCACCAGAGTTTTGTCCAGCTGCAGCAGGATCTCACAGTTCCGAAATTCAATCCCTGTACCAATAAAAGCTCACACACTGAATGCCTTATTAACAACCCTATCAGCCTGGGTGGCAACTTTCAATGGTCTATGTACATGTACACAGAGATCTCTCTGTTCATCTTCACTACCAAGAATCTTACTACTAGCCTAGTACTCTGTGTTCCTCTTACTCCTTCCAAAATGAATGCCGTCACACTTTTCCAAATTGAACTCCGTTTGTGAACTCTCAGTCCAGCTCTGCAGCATATCTATGCCTCTCTGCAACCGACAGCATCCTTCATTACTATCCACAACTTTACTGACCTTAGTGTCATCCGCAAATTTACTAACCCATCCTTCAATGCCCTCATCCACGTCATTTATAGGAATGACAAGCAACATTAAACCCAAAACAGATTCGGGCTTAACCAACTAGTAACTGAACTCCAGGATGGGTATTTCCCATGAAACACTATTCTCTGTCTTCTTTCAGTGAGCTAATTCCTAGTCCAAACTGCTAAATCACCCTCAAACCCATGCCTCCGTATTGTCTGCAATAGCCTACCGTGGGGAACCTTAACACATGCCTTACTGTAATTCATATACACCACATCAACTGCTTTATTCTCATCGACGTTCTAAAAGAACTCAATAAGGTTAATGAGGCACGGCCTACCCTTTACAAAACCGTGTTGACGATCCCTAATCAACTTATTCATCTCCAGATGATTATCAATCATATCCCTTACAAGCCTTTCCAACACTTTACCCAGAATTGAAGAAGAGCTCACAGCTCTACTTCCTTTCTTGGACAAGGGGACAACATTTGCTATCCTCCAGCCTTCTGGCACTATCTCTGTAGACAATGACGGAATAAAGATTTAAGCCAAAGATTTCGTAATCTTCTTCCCGGCTTCCCAGAGAATCCGAGGATAAATCCAATCCGGCCTGGGGGGACTCACCTATTTTCACACTTTCCAGAATTGCTAACCCCCTTTCCTTCTGCAGTTAAAACCCATCTAGTTATGGACTCCACTGCCCTGGGGTAAAGACGTTGGCGAATCAACTCACCTGTACGCCTCATGGTTTTATAAGTCTTTATAAATTCACCCCTCAGCCACCTACACCAAGTGGAAATACGAAGGACAATGATGCAAATATCCCTGCCACTACTTTGCCACAATGTTCTGGAATACACTTGTTCAGGACCTGGGGCTTTCTCTACCATTGTGTTCTAGGACCTCCAGCACCACCTCTTCTGTAATGGGGACTCTTTACAAGCCATCAATGTTCCTTTCCCTTTGTTTCCTAGTATCTGTCCACAGTACGTTCTGACATGAAGTGCTCATTTAGGATTTTGCCCATCTGCTGTGGTTCCACACTTGGATGGCCTCACTGACCTTTGAGGGGCCCTGTCGTCTCTCCAGTTGCTTTTCTGTACTTGTGTGCTGTAGAAAATTATTTGCATTCTCCTTAAACTTATCTGCCAAAGCTACGTCATCCCTCCATGTTGCTTTCCAGCTTATCCATCCTCTCCGATTCTGTCAGACCCTCCAGTATCAGTAATATTGATTAGATTTCTTACAGTGTGAAAACAGGCCCTTCGGCTAAACAAGTCCACACAGACCCTCCGAAGCGTAACCCACCCAGTCCCATTTCCCTCTGACTGATGTATGTACAACGTGCGGAAAATTTAGCATGGCCAATTCACCTGTGTGGGAGGAAACCAGAGCACCCGGAGGAAACCCACGCAGACATTGGGAGAACGTGTAAACTCCACACAGACTGTCGCCCAAGACTTGAATCGAAACTGGGATCCTGGTGCTGTGAGGCAGCAGTGCTAACCACTGAGCCACCGTGCTGCCCCCTGAGCCACTGAGCTGCCCCCAATCTTCCTCAATCTTTGCTCCATTCACAGTTTCGGGAAATGCTTCCTAAATCAGGATGATCGGAATTCTATGCAGCGTTCCAAAGCTGTGCTGACCATCCCTAATCAATCGTTGCCTTTGCAAATGCATGTAACTCCTGTCCTGTGGAATCGCTTCCAACAACGCATGCATCACTGACATCATGCTAATTGCTGTTGATGTCACTGGCTTTCCCTCGCAGCCTTTCCTAAATACTGGCACAACATTAGCCACCCTCCAGTCTTCCAGCTCATCACCCGTCAGTGATAGAAAAATCTCTTTATGGGACCCCCAATTTTTTCCTTAGCTTCCCGCAATATCCAGGGATATACTTGATTAGTTCCCAGGGATTTGCCTACCTTGTATGCATTTTAGAACCTCCAGCACCTCCTGTTCTGTTATGTGGAGTCTTTTGAAGACATTATTGTTTATTTCTCTGACTTCCACAGAAAGTTGAAACGTGAAATTTCCATTTAGGATTTCAGCCATCTCCTCTGGTTCCACACTTGTATGGCCTCATTGATCTTTAAGGAACGATATTTCATCCGTATTTAATCTTCTGTTGTCAATATACTTTGATATTCCTCAGTCTGATCTGCCAGAGCTTTCTGTGGTCCCTTTGTTCCCACCTGATTTCCCTCTTAAGTGTACTACTCCACCCGCAATGGTCTTCAAGAGATTCCCTTAATCCGGTTGGCTATACGTGACATGTGCCTCCTTTTTGTTGACAAGAACCTCAATACCCCTAGTTATCCAATGTTTCCCATTTGTGTCAGCATTTTCCTTCACAATAACAGGAATATGCTGCCCCTGAACTCTCAATTTTTGAAAGCTTCCCACCTGCCTGACATCCCCTTACCTGCAAATAGCCTCCACAAGGAATTGTTAAAAGCTCTTGACTCATACCTTCTCGATTCAATCAACACCAGTTTTGATCATTAACTTGTGGACCAGCCATGTCCTTTTCCATAGCTATTTCCAAACTAATAGAATTGTGGTGATTTTGCCAAAGAATTTTCCCACGAACACCTCAGTCCCTTTCCCTACCTTGTTTCCCAAGGGGAGGTCAGGTTTTACCCCTTCGTGCATTCCGATCATTTACATTCTGACTGCGACAGTTTTCTTGAACATGCCTAACAAATACCTCCCATCCAAGCTCTGGCAGTCCCAGTCCAGGTTTAGAAAGTTAAAATCCCCGACCATTACAACCTTATCCTTCTTACAGATATCTGAGATCTCCCGACGTATTTGCTGCTCCTTTTCCCACTGACGATTGAGGGCCTGTAGTGCAATCATATCAAACTGATAACCAATTCATATTTCTCATTTCCACCATTACAGCATCACTGGGCGATCCCCAGGAATATCCTCTCGAAGTGCTGCAATGATGTTTCACTGATCAAAAACTCCACTCCCCCTCCTCTCTCACCTCCTGTTCTCTCCATCCTGTAGAATCTGTACCCTGGAACATTGAGCTGTCAGTCCTGTCCTTACCTCAGCTGTGTTTCTGTAATACCTATAGTCTCCCAGTCCCATGTCCCCATCCATGAGCCAAGTTCATCTGCCTTACCTGTTAGGCCTGCTATGTTGAAATATAGTGGTCAGAGTACAACGGGATCTTGATCAGATGGGCCAATGATCTGAGGAGTGACAGATTGAGTTTAATTTAGAAAAATGTGAGGTGCTGCATTTTGGGAAAACAAAGCTTAGCAGGACTTATACACTTAATGGGAAGGTTCTAGGGAGTGTTGCTGAACAAATAGACCTTGACGTTCATAGCTCTTTGAAAGTAGAGTCACAGGTAAACGGATAGTGAAGAAGGTGTTTGGTATGCTTTCATTTATTGGTCAGATCATTGAGTCCAGGAGTTAGGAGGTCATGTTGCAGCTGTACAGCACACTGGTTAGGACGCTTTTGGAATAGTGCGTGAAATTATGGTCTTTTTCCTATTGGAAAGACGTTGTGAAACTTGAAATTGTTCAGAAGAAAATTACAAGGATGTTGCCAGAGTTGGAGGATTGGAGCTATCGGGAAAGGCTGAATTGACTGGGACTGTTTTCCCTGGGGCGTCAGAGGCTAATGAGTGACACCCTTGAGGTTTATAAAATCATGAGGGGCTTGGATAGGATAAACAGACAAGGTCTTCTCCATGGGGTGGTGGAGACCAGAGCTGAAGGCCATAGGTTTTGGGTGAGAGATGAAAGGTTTAAATGGGACCTAAGGGGCAACCTTTTCACGCAGAGTGTGGTGTATGTATGGAATGTACTGCCAGAGGAAGTGGTGGAGGCTGGTACAATTTCACCAATCAAATGGCATCTGGATTGGTATATGAATAAAAGGGTTTAGTGGGATATGGGCCAAGTGCTGGAAGTTGGGACGAGATTTGGTACAATTTCACCAATCAAATGGCATCTGGATTGGTATATGAATAAAAAGGGTTTAGTGGGATATGGGCCAAGTGCTGGAAGTTGGGACGAGATTAGTTTAAGATATCTGGGTGGCATGGATGAGTTATATGCTGTACGTCTCTAGGACTCTCTGGCTCTAAATGTTTTCCACTGTTCATTTACAGACTGACATTTCAGTCTGTTTGTCCTGTTTACCTTGGTCAGTTCTCTCTCAAAATCATGTTACTGATGCTCGGGTGTGCTTTATGGTCACTTTAAAATGTCATAATCTCTTTGAATTCCGGTATAATTTCTTGGAGGATCTCGGTGTGATATTACTCATTCACTCAGCTTCATCACCCAATGGTCGAACTGAGATAGTTACATCCCTAGCCATTTGCACAATGCGTATTCAAAGAAACACTGACAATAACATTCAAGGAGGATCTTGGCTAATATCACTCTTGCCAATATGCCTGTCCCAGATTATGCAAAGATTGGAGTCTCCAAACATTATCACACCACCTTTGCTACAATTTCTAACGAATTCCTGTTTAATGCAGGGATGAGCAATGAAATACTGCAAGGCAGCATAAAAACTGTTCTCCTGCTTGTGTTTTTGACACACAGCACCCAGAATTTGCATTCAGGCTGATTCAGCTTCATAATCTGAGACCAAATGCTTTCTCTGTAATGCCTTTGTTACCCATTCGTGTCAGGGTTCCCATCTTGCTTTTCCATTCTGCCTGAGATCCTGTGAGGTTGTTTACTATTGAACATTTAAGTTCCACCTTTTGTTCACCCTGTAATCACGTCTGTCTGGTGACTAAATCTCATTTTCTTTGTGTCACAAGTTTATTACCTTATTGTAGATACTTTGTCCATTCCAAAAAAACATTATAATTTCCTCTTTCCCACAATGTCCTGTCACAGCCTTATTCACTGACATACAGTTTTAGTTCAACTCTGTCCCTTCCTGTTCCTTTCTGCTTGTCTTCAGCCACATTCCCATGCTGTTCCAAGGCTTCACATTTTCCCTTTGGATTTGGAAAGCTCCTTTCACCTGAACTCTGTCCCTGCATCCTCACTGTCAGTTTAAAGCCCTGTCCATAAAGCTACTGACATGATTGGCCAGGACACTGCTCCCAGTAGTGTTGATTTTAATTCACTCGTGAGATATTGCTGTCTGTGGCTGGCCAGAGTCGCATGCCCACCCTGACCAGCCTTAGAGCTGAGTGGCTTGCCAGATCATTTCAGAGGGCATTTGAGCATCAATCCCATTGCTCTGAGTCTGGATTCATATGTAGGCCAGACTGGCAGTCTATAACAGAATTCCTGACTGAGAGGGTATTAAGCAGTTAGATGGGTATCCCTGACACCGGCATTAAATTCTGGATGAACAGTCTAGTGAGAGTAACACGAGGTCATTGCCTGGCCCACTGATAGCTCGCTCATCCCTGAGTACTGATCCCAGTGCACCTTCTTCCTGACCGTGGTTTGATCCTGATACCTTTCTGCACTCTGGTGATATCACACAGTCTCACTCCATGTGATATCTGTCACTGTGAGAGTTTAACTGATGCAGGTGACTGCACCTTTTGCAGCTTCTCCAGATCCTGAGCCAACAGAATTCTCCACTCCAGGGAGACGCAGCAGCACAGGCCAGGGATGGAGACTGCGATTTTCCAGATCTCTGCGGGACTGAATGCCATTCTCCATGTATAACCTTTGCTGCATCAGTCTAGTTTCCCATTCTGTCTGTTTCTCTGTCTCCTGTAGGTACTCAGGATGCTCCTGATTCAGCACAATTCCCAATTCCTGTTTTGGTCATCACCACATTGAAGACAGTTGGTCAGCAAGAGAGATGGAAAGTGAGATCTGGAGCCTTCAGTAAATCCTGCAGATAGGTAAGATCACTCACAGTGAACAGAGCAGAGTGTATTTAAGGGATCGAAGTTTGGTCCGGGAGACATGACATAGGTACAGTGTTGAAGCACGAAGACAGAGCATGCATGTCCCAGGCTCATACCCCACCCTCTTGTTTACTTTCATCTCTGCTGTACTGAGCTTTCCTATGTCAATATTGGAAGTTGATAGTTATCAATCCAGGCCTGTGCTATCTTCATGAGGCTCAGTACAACAGAGGGGAAAGCAGGCCTCCCTCAAGGAGATGGCATTGAAACCTGTGATCTTTCTGTTCTAAATTCCCCCTCTCACACTGTCTCTTGTCGTGTGATAGAGTCATACAGCAAGGAGACATGCCTTCATTTGCTCCAGTGTCTTGAATGCTTGCAATTCCCAGAAAATTTACTGTTTCTATAACCTCCACTCCTCCCACATTCCCGCTGTATATTTCAAACCTACTCCAATGCTGACGACTCTCCCTATGTGTAAATTGCTCCAGTGTCGATAACATGCTCAATCTCATTAATCATTTCCTGCACTCAGTCTTGCACAATACTTACAGTGCCCCCGTCTCTG
>NC_057717.1:66794832-66812659 GCF_004010195.1 Chiloscyllium plagiosum | reverse complement strand
TGGCCATTCTAAATTTCCCATAGTGTTAGGTGCATTGTCAAAGATAAGTGGTGGGTTACTCTTTGGAGAGTTGGTGTGGACTTGTTGGACCGAAGTACCTGTTCCCATGATGTAGGGTATCTAATCTAATCTCTCCCTCTGCGCATAATATTATCTGTTCCATCCCATACAACTCCCTTAATCACTATAACAGCCTCTGCTCCGTCTAATCCTTCTCTTTCCCACTGTCTTCCAGGCACAACGACGATCCTATAAGAGAGCATTCTGGAATGGGATGTTATAAATCTCAGCTGAGGCTTGAGGCCTACCATTACCTGGGAGTCACTAAGGGAGAGAAACTGAGAGAGAGCAGCACAGGGTGGGAGAAACGAAATCAGCAGCGAGGATCGAGGCTGACTGGGACTTGAAGTTGGAGAAACAGCAGAGCAGGAAGTTCAAAGTCATCACCGAGTCACAGAGGGAGTGACCATGTGAAGGAGCAACCTGGAGCAGGAGCTTGAGGCTCACTCACACCTGGGAGTTACAGAGGCACCAAATGGGAGGATATAAATCAGCACTGAGGATTGAGGCCTCGTCATACCTGGGAGTCACAGAGACGCTGTCCCAGTGAGGGAGCAGAGTGGAGTGGGAACTGGAGGATTACAAGTACCTGTGAGGCACAGAGATAACTTTCTGCTGCTGGGACCTGCCTGCACTGAGTTTGGAAGAAGTGCAAGAACCATCACAGAAAAGGCTGTAAGTTCATTGGCGGATAAATACACCGTTATTAGCGACTGTTAGTTAATTGCTATAAGTGAGCAAAGTTATTTTTTCAACTTCTGAAATAAGGATTGAACTCAGAAATAAGAGAGAGATGTGAAATTCTGAGCCAATATAGTAAATTACCGTCATTAAGCCACAGTTGAATAAGGGACTTAACCATATTGTTATTTCCCGGATGTCAACTTCATTCTAAGTAATTAAGTAAGTTACTCGAGATATGTTGCATTTTAGGACGTGGCAAGACATATTTGTCAGATGGAAAATGTGTCCTGTTACATTGTGAAGTCATAGCCCCTGCTTGTGTCCTAGATGAACACGGGGTCTTGGGGATCAGTCAGTGACTAGAGACGCTGAGATGCTGAGAGTTGGGGGATAGCACACACACAGAACAAATCACACTGCAGACATGACAGCCCGGAATAAGGAAGGGAATGGGGGACTAGGCAATCGAAGAGAAACAGTCAGGGAATCCAGGAATATCCTGATACCTCCCTCCCAATTCAGTTTCACAGTTTGGAAGCTGATGAAGGTATTGGCAGCTCAGGGGAGTGCAGTCAGAGCCATGTCTGTGGCTCCACAAGCAGCCTGACTGTAGAGGAGGGGAGGGAGAAGGAAGGAGGAGCAATAGGCACAGCGGGGGGCGCGGTCAGGAATTTGAGGAAGATGTCAGTGTGTCTGTAATTCCAGGATAGTTGGGTTAAAAATGTCATGGTGTCTGCATGACATTCATCTGGGATACAGTGAGCAATCTTAGGTCACGTCCATGTTGGTAGGAATTACCTGTGTAGGAAGGGTGAAGTGGTCTGGGAATCAGAATTTAGGGAGCTAGGTGGATGGTTAGCAAGCAGGGCCTCAAATGTAGCAATCCCTGGAATACTTCCAGTGCCATGAACAAGTGAGAACAGTACTTGGAGCTTTAGGTAGATGAGTGTGTGACTGAAACGATGGCGCAGCAGGGAGGGCTTCAGATTCCTGGGACATTGGTACTGGTTCTGAGAAAGGCAGCAATTATGCTGGGAGGATGGGCTGACGTGACAGAGTTGGGACTGAATTTCTTACAGGGTGTTCGCGAGGGATTGAAAATAACTTGGCGTGTGCTTAGGATCCCAAAAACGAATAGTAGAGGAGACTACCAGGATTCTCAAAATAATGGGAGATAGAGCTGGTTTAATTTGCATCAGCAAGTTTATTAGTGGAAGTTGGATGAAAAAAAAAGCCTTAATCTGAGGAACTCTGCATGGACATGAATACTTGGAGTTTGGGGAGTTCCAGATGCAGATTGGTGTATGGAATTCTGACTCAAGGAATGGCAGGACTGGGTGATAAATATTGCTGGAAATAAAGGATTCCAAAATGATAGAAGGGAAGGGAAAGGATAAAGGGAGAAGTACTGGTTTAGATTAGCATTAGTTAAGGAGTCCAACAGAAAGAGGATTCATCCAAGGACAGAATTAATTTGGCTGGAGCTACAGAACAAAAAAGTGTACAATTACTCTGTGAGGTCCGGTCCGTAAACCAGGAACCAAAGAAATGATGGAGAGAATAAATATACAGGGTCATTTGAGAGCGATGAGAGCACTACAGATTAGTTATATTGAGAAACTTAATTTATCCAGATATTGACCGCGTTATTGGTGTTACAGGGTCACGAGGTTCGAGTATTCCTGGATTACATGGAGGAGAGTTTACTGCAGGAGTATGTGTCCATCCCAAGAGAGCATGTACTATTGGACCTGGTCCTTGGGAAAAGGTGGGGCAAATGGATCCAGTGTCAGTAGGGGAAGATTTTGGGGCACAGCGATCATTTTATTATAAAGTTCGGGATGATGGAAGAGAATGATATACAATAATTGAGAGTGAGAAACATTAGTTGACTGAGAGCAGCCTTCAATAGGGCAAGAATGAAACCGGGAAGGTTTGACTGGAACACCAATTTGGTCAGAAAAAGATAAAGTGAAACATGGGCTCCCTGCAAAGAGGAGATGGCTTGGGTCCAGTCGAGGAATGGTCCCTCAAATAGGAACGGCAGGATAAACAGCCCCAATGCTCCCTCGGTGACAGTGAAGAACAATAGAATTTGTTTCAGAGGGAGAATCGAATTGGGAGCCACGAGGAATGCTGGAGATTCATAGGGAGATGATAGAGCAGAGGGGAATTATGGGAAAACTGAGAGCCACCATGGAGCTGTCCCAGAATCCTCCTGTGAGCCCCTCATAATGAGCGTCTTACAAAATGGAGTGAGGCTGCATCGAAATTAGAAAGAGGAATTCCTCCTGGAAAAAGATCTCCACAAGTTGTTAAGACGCACTTAGACGCGTTGTAGCTGCATGTTTGACTGAAACATTCAGGAGGCGATTGGATGATTATTGATAGAAAAAAATAACATGTAAGGATGTGAGGGAAGAAGGAGATCATTATTCAGCAAAGAGTTCAGTTAAAGAGCTGGTGTAACCATGATTGACCAAATAACACCCTTCTGTGCCATAAGGTGTCTGTGTCATTCAGTGTGATGTCTTGAGATTCCTCCAAATCCATAAATATCCTGTCTTTGTAATCTCATCGATCCTGTGTGATTCATTCTAATCTCTGCAACCTCCATCAGCCAACGCTGCCCTCCTTATCTCTGTAACTCATACAGGCCATATAAACCTTCTTTCTCTGGATAACCTTTCCTCTCTATAAAATAATTCTCAAGTCTTTACGGCTCTCCCCTTCTGTGCAACTACTCTGATCCATAGAAACCTAATCTTTGCAATCTCCTCCAGTCCATACAACAATCAGCGTTATTAAACGCCTCCTGCTCTGACAGATCGCAGTATCTCTATAAACCCCAGCCACTACAGTGTTCATTATATCTCCAATGTTCTCCAGCACTGACAACCCTGCCCATCTCTTTTCTTTGCTCCAGTCCCTACAATTCTCCCTGTTCTGTAACCTACTACAGTGCCTAACCAGCTGTGTAACATCCTCTAGTCCCGATAGTGCTCCTGATTCTGTAACCACCTTCTGCCCTGACACAGCTCACTGTCTCTGCAACCTCCAGATTCTGAATCCATCCCGATCTGTGGAAACTCCTCCAGTCCTTGCTCTCTCTGTAAAATCTACCACATGTTAAAACTGCAATAACTCCACGGAGGCTGGTATGCTGTTACCAAATCCCCTTTTATTTGTACATGCATGATCCATGGCACTGACCCACGCTAGCTCAGAGCCGGCTCCGAAAGTGAACAGAGCCCCTGATGCTTCTGTTTATTTCTGAGCCAGGATTCCCTGATTAGTTTAACAGTCCCAATCAGGGAACACGTATTAATGAGGGTTGCTTGACTGGCCTCGTTGCAGTCACGATAAAAACCCTCCACGTATCTCTAACGTTCATTAACACCTACAAATCCCCTAGTCTATGAAACCTCCTCCAGTTTCGCCAATGCAGTCTCTGTAAATTTCCCCAAGGACAGTCCTGCACCTTTCAGTCTACCCACCTGTTATCAATCTCCTGCAGGACCACTACAAGCTTTTTTTCCTGTTTGCTACAAACTCTCGGTCTCAATATTCTCCACCCAGGACGTCTCTTACTCATCACGAACTGGTTCCAAAAACCCGGTCTGCCGTTTGTGTGTGACATTCTCCATAAGGAGGAAAGGGGGTTTTCGAGGCATGGAGCTTCATAGGGCATGGAGACCTTTACACAAATAGGAATAAAAACTAGTAGGTTAACAGAAGTGGGAAGGGTCATGGAACATGAAGGATGTTTCAGAGACTGGCAGTTTGTAGGCACAGTGGACAGATTTTTTTAATTTCTGGAGAAGAGAGATAAAGAGAAATAAATCATGTGCTAAGTTGTCCAGGTAACATTTTCCTTAGGTGTCAGGAAGGGTTTCTCTCTTCAAGGCTCTTGTAGCCAAAATATTGACCTGACTGGTCCAGCTCCTGTTTTCACTTAAACCAAAACCTAAAACTATTCTTGTCTTTGTAATCTCCTTCAGCCTCAAGAACAACCTATATCCCTGTAATATCCCATAACCTTCACACACCTTCCTTTCGCTGTAATTGCCTCTGGACCCTTCAGCTATCCTGGACTTTGCACTTGCTGCCATCCCTGAATTCCTTTCTAACGTTTCAACAAACCCAATGAAATGGCAGCTTTAAACAGCATGAACCATGTCAGATGGAGCTGTCATTATGGAGATGTGGCTGCAGTGTGACAACGACTCAGAATTGTATAGATCAAAGGGGTTTGCCATTTACATAAGAAGGATAAAAAGGCTAACACAGCGAAGTACACTGTGTATAAAGGATGGGATCAGTATTATTGTGATGCTAATCAATTCACACATTGCTCCTCCCTGCTTTCTCCCCTCATTCCTGCATATTGATCCTATCAGATATTGGTAACCCTTGAAAACCTCAGAAAATAGCACAGCATAGAGGAAATCGCTCTGCACACTGTTCACATTGGACAAGATGTCATGTTATTTTTGAAGCCCTAGTTCTGTCTCTCCAGAGACTGTGGGCCTTCAGGTGCTGATCCCGGCACCTTTTTAAAATGGCTTGAGAGTTTCTGCCTCTACCACGCTTCCATGGGTGACTCCCAGATCCCGACCATACTCTGGGTGAAAGAAAACCTTCCTCAGCACTTCGCTAACATTTCAACCAACTGCATTTAATATTCACCGCTGGTAACGCAATTCTACAACAGGAGCAAGATGTTCTCTCTCTTTCTATCCAGGCCCCTGACAATATGTGCACCCCAATCAAATCTCCTCTCAACATCCTCTGTTCCTATTTTTCCTCATAACTGCACTTCCACTGTCACAGGATAACGGATCTTCTCTGTACCCTCTACAGTCCAATTCCATCCTTCCATGTGATGGGGTGACCAGACTGCACATAGTCCCCAAGCAGTGACTGAACTCATTATTTATACAGTTCCCGCATAAGCTTCCTGCTCTGAAATTCTGCATTTGGCTGACAGACGAAATAATGTCAATTGCTGCAGTAACAAGATTATTGATATGTCCAGCTTCCTTCATTTATCTGCCCACACTGACCATACTCTCATTTATTGTGTATTCCTCTCTATTATTGATGTGCCCAAATGCCTTGCCTTGCACTTCTCTGGGTTGTTTGCTCCATTCACCTGACCCCATAGTTTCTGTTTTTAAACAGTCTGCCATGGGATCGCTCGTCAAACCCAAGTAAGTCACATGCAGTTACAAGTTACTGCCTCAAGCCGACACAGTCAGATTAATTACACACGATCTTCCTTGAAAAAATCCATACCGACTATCCTGGAGTCCCTGGGACTTCCTCAGTGACCGTTTATCCACTGTCTCAGAAGTCCAGCCTCGACCGATTCAGTCAGTGGCTTGCTCCACATTATACAAAATAACGGTGTCAGCTGTTCTCCAGGCCTCCAACACCATCCCTGCATCCAGTGAGGATTGGATAATGTAGGTAACTACAAAGCAGGGGATTTTTCCGGCTCATTTTAACAGACTGGAACATTGTGTTATCGCTTGTTAAGGATTTGACTCTCCTGTATAATTCTCTGCTCCAAGTTTGTTGCTCCCAATATTTCACACTGCATCCCTATTTTGATTCAGACAGAGGCTGAAACCATCTTGTGATTTGGTCAAGTCTCATTTTACTCGAGTTTCATGGAGGGGTTCTCTCCACAAGGTGAAGTGCATTTTCTCATGATACCATCCCCAATCTGCCTCATTAACTACCCTCCATGCCCACGTAGTCTTGCTCTCATCTGACACGAACGTGATGATTTTCCCCTTCGTCATAACAACTGCTCACTGCCTGGATATCCCAGAATGCACCGGCCTCCCTGTTAGAGTGTCCATCTTTAAAAAGTAATCACAATCTTGGGTTGTCAATCTGAAACTGCCCTGGACAGGGTAGAGTGGGTAAAACTGGAACCCCACTTTGTGGCCATGCACCTGAAGTTCCGGTGGATGGCATGGTGCAGGAAAGGGACATTATCTTCTTCCAGGACTGGCAGAGGAGGCCATGACACCAGACCCTGCCAGCTTGGTCCGAGGGGGTCCCCTGGGTCAGTGAGGTGCCAGCCTTCTGAGTGAATACCCAGTAGTGTAGGAAGGAGGTCAGTGACCTTCCCCACTCCACCAGGCTAAGTGCTACCATCTGCACTTTGTGACCTCAAACTCACTCTATCTCTGTTACTGCACCCACCTCCCAGCAAGGCTCATATTCTCCAACTCTCACTGAATGCAGCACCTTCTCTCGGTCTATCACTAACCTCTTCTCTGTCCCTCTTCCAAACTCTGTCTGGTGTCTGTGCTGCCGACTCACTCACTCAGGACACCTCGCCACCTGTCCCCCAGCTTTACCGGCACTCACAGTTGTACCAACCTTTTCCATCTCCCTTAATACCGTTTGCTAATTTTCACACTCCATAAGGAACCATCCCACAATAGTAGAGAAAGAGCCAAGAGGGTTACTGGTTTCCTCAATATTCAGTTCCTCACCCCCTCACAGGGGAAGGATCCTGACACTAACAAGCACGAGAGGCTGACTGACCATGTCCAAGCTCCCAGACCAAGAACCATAAAACATAGATCATTACAGCGCAGTACAGGCCCTTCGGCCCTCGATGTTGCGTCGCCCTGTCATTCTAATCTGAAGCGCATCTAACCTACATTATTGCACGTACGTCCATATGCTTGTCCAATGACAACTTAAATGTACATAAAGTTGGCGAATCTACTAACGTTGCAGGCAAAGCATTCCACACCCTTACTACACTCTGAGTAACGAAACTATCTCTGACATCTGTCCTATATCTATCACCCCTCAATTTAAATCTATGCCCCCTCGTGCTCGCCGTCACGATATTTGGAAAAAGGCTCTCCCTGTCCACGCTATCTAACCCTCTAATTATCTTATATGTCTCTATTAAGTCACCTCTCAACCTTCTTCTCTCTAACGAAAACAGCCTCAAGTCCCTCAGCCTTTCCTCGTAAGACCTTCCCTCCATACCAGGCAACATGCAAGTAAATCTCCTCTGCACTCTTTCCAAAGCTTCCACATCCTTCTAATAGTGCGGTGACCAGAACTGTACACAATACTCCGAGTGCGGACACACTAGAGTCTTGTACATCTGTAGCATAACCTCATAGTTCCGGAACTCGATCCCTCTATTAATAAAAGCTAAAACACTGTATGCCTTCTTAACAACCTTGTCAACCTGGGTGGCAACTTTCATGGATCTGTGTACCTGGACACCGAGATCTCTCTGCTCATCTACACTACCAAGGATCTTACCATTAGCCTAGTACTTAGCATTCCAGTTACCAAAGTGAATCATCTCACACTTGTCTGCATTAACTCCATTTGCCACTTCTCAGCCCAACTCTGCAGCTTATCTATGTCTCTCTGTAACCTACAAAATCCTTCATCACTATCCACAACTCCACCGACCTTAGTGTCGTCTGCAAATTATTAAGCCACCCTTCTACGTTCTCCCCCTGACTCACTGTGTAGGACACCGTGATTGACTGTGGACAATGATATCAAGCTTCCTGGTTTTGTGTCTGTGCTAAATAACAAGACAACACAGCAGACGGGTGAGCCTGGTAGCTCTGGCTGAGGGGAAACGCTGCTGACGGCAGGGTAAGGCAAGGCAATAATTCTGTGAGTATTCAAGTCAGCTCAATGTGAGTGTGTACAAACACGGAGTGAGCAGCCCAGACGGACAGTCCATGATCTGGGTTCGTGTCCCTGAGCACAGTGTCCTTGCAGCAGCATTGCAATGAGAGTTGTCAGTGCACCCTGAGCTGTGGCATTGAAGTACAGAGGCGTACTGTCAGTGGGTCACAGATGTGCTGGGATGGCATGGTGAGGCTGGCATGTGACAGACACCAGCAGTGGTGGGTGTGGAGTACATGCAGCATCTGTATGCGCAGTGTCCCCCGAGGTGTTAGTGTCCAAGATAGAAGGCCGAAGGAGCGAGGGCGAGATGGAGTCACCAGTTACTATCTCTGACTTTCATGTCAAATTCACCATATTGTGTTTTGCACAGTGGGAGGGAAGGTATGAAACTGCAAATTGATGAGGAGAGATCTGCTGAATGTGGCTGTTGATCATCAGTCATCATTCAGTCAGCATCTTGCCACTCCTGCGCTCAACTTTCGTTGTAAAGAACAGTCCAGCACAGGAACAGGCCATTCAGCCCAGCAAGTCCACACTGACACATGATGCCCTTCTAAAGTTCAAACAAAAGTTTTTGCTCCGACACGTTCTATGTCATTCTGTTCCCTACTTACTCTTCTCTGTGACAAGATGCCTCTTAATCCTTGCTATATTAGCTTCTTCCCTTCTACCAGTGCATTCCAGGCACTTTCACTTCATGTATGGAAAAGCAATAAATAAACTTGCCTATCATATCTCCAGAACGTTCTCCCTTTTCCCTAAAAGCTACGGTCCAGAGTAATTGATATTTCTACTCTGGGAAAGAGTTTCTAACTGTCCTTCTATCTATGCCTCTGATAATTTTGTAAATATCTATTAGGTAGTCCCATAGCCAATGATGCCAGGTGCACACAGACCATGTTTGTTCAATTTCTCTTTCTGGCTAATACCCTCCAAACCAGACAACATGTTGGTAAAACTTTTCCATACCCTCTCCAACACTTACACATCGTTCTGCTTGTGTGGCAACCAGTACTGTACACAATATTCTAAATGTGCACGAACTAAGTTTCTCTACAGCTAAAATGTGACCTGCTAATTTTCATACTGCATGCTCAGATGCATGTCTGCAAGTTTGCCATCAGTCTTCTTGATCACCCTATACACCCGTGTTGCCACTTCCCGGGAACTGTGGAGCTATACACGAAGATTTCTTCGGATGCTGATGCAATCAGTAGTTTTTCCATCCACTTTATAATTCTCTCCTGCACTAGACCTTCCAAAATGCATCAGGTCGCAACTGTCCAGATAGAGTTACATCTGTGCTTTTTCTGTCCAAGTCTGCAGCTGACCTATATCCTGCTGTATTTTCTGGCAATCATCCGCACAATCTGCAACTCCGCCAATCTATTTACAGATCTCCAGTCACAAAAACACTGTTCCACCACGACTCTGTCTTCTATGACCAAGCAGTTCTCTATCCATCTTACTAACTGACCGCTGATCGCATTTCAATTCACCTTCCGTATGAGCCTGCCATAAGGAACCATATCAAAGACCTTGCTAAGGTCCAAACGGTCAACATCCAGCCCCATGCCCTCATGAATCAATTTTGTCACTTCCTCAAAATAATCAATCAAGTTTGCGAGACAGGATCTTCCCCACACAACTGTGTTGCCTGTTGCTTGTAAGTCCATATAGAATACTGATGGAGCTGCACTCATTATGACAAGTGATTATTCCATCATATTCCTGACTTGAACCTTGGAGAGTAGATTAGATTTCCTACAGTGTGAAACAGGCCCTACGGCACAACCAGTCCACACCAACCCTCCGAAGAGTAACCCACCCAGACCCATTTTCCTCTGACTAAAGCACCGAACACTATGGGCAATTTATTATGGCCAATTCACCTGACCTGCACATCTTTGGACTGTGGGAGGAAACCCACACAGAAACGGGGGGAACGTGCAAACTCCATACAGACAGTCACCCCAGGGCCTGAGTGCTGTGAGGTAGCAGTGCTATCCACTGAGCCACCCTGCTGCTCTTGATGGTTACCATAGAGTGGGAGGTTTGTCGGGCCGTCATAGTTACTGTAGAGTGGGAGGTATTTGGGGCCATGACGGTTACTGTACAGTGGGAGGTATGTGGGGCTGTGATGGTGACTGTACAGTGGGAGGTATGTGGGGCCGTGATGGTTACTGTACAGTGGGAGGTATGTCGGGCTGTGATGGTTACCGTACAGTGGGGGGTATGTCGGGCCGTGCCTGTTACTGTACAGTGGTAGGTATGTCAGGCCATGACGGTTACTGTACAGTGGGGGGTATGTCGGGCCGTGCCTATTACTGTACAGTGGTAGGTATGTCAGGCCATGACGGTTACTGTACAGTGGGAGGTATGTCGGACTGTGAGGTTGCAGACTGAGTTGTACAGAGTTTGATTCGACTGCTGCCGATGGCCCTGGGCATCTTATGGATGCATCGTCATTTGTTGCTCAATCTGTTTAAAGTTTGTCCCATTCATTGCCCAGAGGGCTTTATATCATGGTGAGGAGGGTCTGCAAAATGTGAAGATAACCCTTGCTTCCCATTGTGCAGTGACCATTCTTACCGATATGTGAAAGGGAGAAGTGTATCTGCAGTAGGCAGAACGGTGGCGATGTGGTCAATGATATGTTTCTCTTTTCTTGATTCCCCATCATCTTCTACAGAGCAGTCTAGCAGCCACAGGATCCAGCATCAATGCTGAGCACTGTATTGACTATATTCCAAGGAGCTGCCCCCTCAGCCAGGCTGTGTCCTGTCAGTGGGACAAGATCCTACCAGAGAGGATGGTGATGTTGCCTGGGACATAGTCTTGTTCACATAATCCTGCTTCAGAGGCAATATCTGACTGTTGCTTGATTAGTCTGAGGGAAATATACAGCAGGTCACATTTACATTTTGTATAGTGAAGAGTTAATATCACTTTGTTTCTTACATATTTTAAAATTAACCAAACATCGTTGTTTTTCCGTTGAAAACAATTGAAGTGAACAATAATTAAAATGCCAGAGTACACAGCTAACTATTACACAATTCAGTGACTGTAGTAAACAGCCGATTCATGTTCAGATCAGTGAACACAGCATCTTGCAGGCAGCAATGCTGTCGAAAATGACTTTGAGAAAAAAGCCTGAATTCAGATACCGTGTTATTGAGCCTCATCATGACCTCCAGAACACTGGCCATCTTCACAATCTGTTCAGAGAGCTTCCAAACTGGAGCTGGGCTGTTACTCACACAATCCCTCACAACAGTCTGGTTAGAGACATACCTGAACAATGGGGAGATATGTGTGGGGCAGACTGGTCAATAGACAAGGACATGTCGCTGGTCCAGATGCAGTCCAGCATTTGTAACAATGACCTGGAAACAACGATGTCTTGCAAAATTAACCAAACATCGTTGTTTTCCCGTTGAAAACAATTGAAGTGAACAATAATTAAAATGCCAGAGTACACAGCTAACTATTACACAATTCAGTGACTGTAGTAAACTGCCGATTCATGTTCAGATCAGTGAACACACCGTCTTGCAGGCAGCAAAGCTGTTGAAAACGACTTTGAGAAAAATGTCTGAATTCAGACACAGTGTTACTGGCCCTCACCACGACCTCCAAACACTGGCCATCTTCACAATCTGTTCAGAGAGCTTCCAAACTGGAGCTGGGCTGTTACTCACACAATGCCTCATAACAGACTGGTTAGAGACATACCTGAACAATGGGGAGATGTGTGTGGTGCAGATTGGTCAATGGACTAGAACATAGCACTGGTCGAGACGCAGTTCAACATTTGTAACAATGACCTGTAAACAGCCATGTCTTGCAAATATATCGCTTCTGTGTGCCACCTAAACTCTGTAATTCTATACCTTAGACCCGATCCTGAATGAAGGTGTTATAAAGGTAGTGGGCTTCTGCAGCACATGACATCTTACATTGAATCCATCATAAACCTTATCCAGTGTATATTAACCCCACAATGTCAGTATCCAAACAGAATTGTACATCTCCATTGATGGCCAGCGTGATCCCAGCCCAACGACCTTGTGTGTGACTTGAGCTGGATATTTCTGTGTAAATGTTTGCAGCATTGGTTTCACCATGAACAGTAAAGTCTCTTTGCTGAAGTTTCGATAGCCTTTCATAATACCAACTTTTAGATTGTCCAATAAGCATTATATCTCCCCTTTATTCCATTCACTTTTATAACAACAATATGATGAAAACAGTGCCCAACTCACAGTAAGGAGCATTGAAATGATGAGTCTCATTGCCACTACCAAGACCACATTATTATGAAGTACAAGGTCTTCGAAAATATACAACTATTTTCCCTTGTACTAATAGTGTGAACTAATTGTCGACTCTCCTGTTCCTCAGATGCTGCCTGAACGGCGGTGCTTTTTCAGAACCACACTTTTTGACTCTGATCTCCAGCATCTGCAGTGCTCATTTTCTCCCTGGTAATATTCAATCATAATCATTTTCATGGCAACAATATCACTGTGTTTAAACATGTTCCAGTCTAAAATGAGTACATTTTGAATTGCTTCTGTCTATCTCAGAGCTCAGTAATGTGGGATGTGAATGTCAGTGTCTGTGTGATACTCGGTATGTAGGCCATGTCTCTGAGAGACTGTTCGATTGTTTCAAACATCATTTCCCTTCAGCTGTTCACAACAAGCAAGGTACTGCCTGGACCACACCGGCCAGAGCGCACAAAACCCAAAGCACAGTGTCCAGCACAGGGCATGACAATATTTTTCATTTTAATTTATTCATAGAAAATGATTGGGATCGTATATATTGCCCGTCCCCTATTGCCCTTGAGAAGTTGGGGGTGAGCTGCCGCATTGACCCATTGCAGTCCAGTAGATGTGCATTACGGAGGGACGTTGAAACAGTGACACTGAAAGAACAGCAATATGCTTCCCAATCAGGATGATGGGCGGCTTGGAATGGAACGTGATCATGCTCCCATGTGTCTGCTTCCCTTGTCCTTCTTGATGGTCGTGGTTTCGGAGGTACTTTGTAAGGAGCCTTGCTAAATTTCTGCAGAGCACTGTGTAGATGGCAAATATTGCTGCTACTGAGTGTCAGTGGGTAAGGGTTGGAGCTGCACTCACACACAGGTAAATGGGGGTATTTCATCACACACACATTCAGTGTGTGTCTTATAGATTGTGTGCAGGCTTTCGGAAACCATGAGGTGAGTTATTTCTGCAGGATTCCTAGCTCCTGACATATTCTTGTTGTCAATCAATTTATATGTATCAAAGTGTGGCACTGGAAAAAAATCACAACAGGTCAGACAGCATCTGAGGTACAGAAGAGTCGACGTTTGAGTATAAACCCTTCACAGGAGCGGGTAATGAAATTAGATGGTCAGTCCAGTTCTGGATAACGGGAATCCCTGGGATATTGTTAGGTGGGTGTTCAGTGATGGTGGTGGCATTGAATTCATCTTTGGCATATGGTTCAATTTTCTATTGTTATAGGTAATCGTTGTCTGGCACGTGTGTAATGGAAATGGTACTTGTCACTGGTAAGCACACGCCTGCATATTTCCAGGTCCTGTTGCATTTGGACAAGGACTGCTTCAGGATCTGAGTAAATCACAAATAGTGTTGAACATTGTCCAATCATTGGCAAACATCCCCACTTGTGACTTTACAGTGTATGGATGGTCATTTATGATTGGGCCGAGGGCAGAGAGCACTCTTATTGCTCACTGATGCTGTCCCTCTCTCTAAGCTAGGAAACTGGTTTTTAGTTCCACCTGGTCCAGATTTGTCTAACAACATATGTGAGCAGAATAATGTGACAGTATCTTCCCCATGGAGCTGAGGGAGGACTTGGTTAGCTCAATCAGTTGGACGGCTAGGTATTAATGCCAACAGTGTGGGCTCAGTTCTGCACTGACTAGGGTGACTAACGGACTGTCCTACTCAACCTCTCCCTTACATGAGGCATGATGACTGTCCAGTTAAACTGCCACGAGTCGTCTCTGTCTAACGAGAGAGCAGCCCTATCATCCTGTAGGAGTATGGTGCCTTACCTTTCCAATTTTGATCTACAGGTTTATTCAGAAACCCCTATCCCGGGGAACTGTTGCAGAGCTGTCCTGGAGCTGAGATGGCTGCTCCCCATCAACCCCAGCCACCTTCCTTTCAGGTATAACTTCAGTCACTGCAAACAATTCCTATTTGATCCTGTTTTGCCGTTAATCCTGGATACATTTGGTCAAATGCAGTTATGATTATGTTAAGTGCAGTCACTGTCGCCTCCCCTCGAGATTTCAGCTGTGTGTTTTCTTGTTGTACATTATTAAACCCAGGGTCCAATTAGCTCAACCGATGAGAGCCCAAACTGAGCTTCAGTGATCAGGTTGGAGTTGAGGAAGAGCTGCTGGAACCCACTGTAGATGACATAGAACATAGAAAAAAATACAGCGCAGTACAGGCCCTTCGGCCCTCGATGTTGCGCCGATCCAAGCCCACCTAACCTACACGAGCCTACTATCCTCCATATGCCAATCCAATGCCCGTTTAAATGCCCATGAAGAGGGAGAGTCCACCACTGCTACTGGCAGGGAATTCCATGAACTCCCGACTCGCTGAGTAAAGAATCTACCCCTAACATCTGTTCTTTACCTACCACCCCTTAATTTGAAGCCATGCCCCCTTGGAATAGCTGGCTTCATATGTGGAAAAAAGTTCTCATGGTCAACCCAATCTAAACACCTAATCATCTTGTACACTTCTATCAAGTCACCCCTAAACCTTCTTTTCTCCAATGAAAACAGCCCCAAGTGCCTCAGCCTTTCCTCATAAGATCTTCTGACCATACCAGGCAACATCCTGGTAAACCTCCTCTGCACCCGTTCCAGTGCCTCCACATCCTTCCTATAGTATGGCGACCAAAACTGCCCACAATACTCCAGGTGCGGCCGCACCAGAGTCTTATACAACTGCAACATGACCTCAGGACTCTGGAACTCAATTCCTCTACCAATAAAAGCCAGTACGCTATATGCCTTCTTTACCCCACTATTTACCTGGGTGCCAACGTTCAGAGATCTGTGTACATGGACACCAAGATCCCTTTGCTCATCCACACTACCAAGTATCCGACCATTTACTCTTACCAAAGTGAATCACCTCACACTTATCTACATTGAACTCCATTTGCCACCTTTCTGCCCAGCTCTGCAGCTTATCTGTATCCCGCTGTAACCTTACACATCCTTCCTCACTGTCAACAACTCTACCGACTTTCGTAGCATCCGCAAACTTGCTCACCCAACCTTCTAGCCCCTCCTCCAGGTCATTTCTTAAAATGACAAACAGCAATGGTCCCAAAACAGATCCTTGTGGAACACCGCTACTAACTGCACTCAAAGATGAACCTTTACCATGAACTCGTACACTCTGTCTTCTCCCAGCCAGCAAATTCCTAATCCAAACCTCCAACTCATCCTCAATGCCATACCTCCGTATTTTTTGCAGTAGCCTACCATAGGGGACCTTATCAAACGCCTTACTAAATTCCACATACACCACATCTAACGCTTTACCCTTG
The DNA here is from genome assembly GCF_004010195.1 of Chiloscyllium plagiosum. NCBI lineage: Eukaryota > Metazoa > Chordata > Chondrichthyes > Orectolobiformes > Hemiscylliidae > Chiloscyllium > Chiloscyllium plagiosum. The sequence goes on along the minus strand of NC_057717.1, from coordinate 66,796,609 downwards.
TCCACCTCCTTAATCACCTTCTCAAAGAATTCAATAAGGTTTGTGAGGGACGACCTGCCCTTCACAAACCATGCTGACTATCCTTGATCACATTATTCCTATCCAGATGTTCATAAATCCTATCCCTTACAATTCTCTCTAAGACTTTGCCCACAACAGATGTGAGACTCACCGGCCTATAATTACTAGGGTTATCCCTACTCCCCTTCAAAAACAAGGGAACCACATTTGCTATCCTCCAGTCTTCTGGCACTATTCCTGTAGACAACGAGGACATAAAAATCAAGGACAATGGCTCTGCAATCTCCTCCCTTGCTTTCTAAAGAATCCTAGGATAAATGCCATCAGGCCCAGGGGACTTATCTATTTTCACCCTTTCCAGAATTTCCAACACCTCTTCTCTACATACCTCAAAGCCATCCATTCTACTTAATTGTGACTCAGTACTCACATTGACAACAATGTCCTGTTCCTGATTGAATACTGACAAAAAGTATTCATTCAGTGTCTCCCCAATCTCTTCAGCCTCCACACGCAACTTCCCACTACTATCCTTGACTGGACATATTCCTACCCTAGTCATTCTTTTATTCCTAACATACCTATAGAAAGCCTTAGGGTTTTCCCTAATCCTAACAACTAAGGACCTTTCATGTCCCCGCCTTGCTGCTCTTAGCTCTCTCTTCAGGTCCTTCCTGGCTACCTTAACTCTCAATCGCCCCAATTGAACCTTCACGCCTCATCTTTACATAGGCCGCCCTCTTCCATTTAACAAGGGATTCCAATTCCTTATTAAACCACGGCTCCCTCACACGACCCTTTCCTCCCTGCCTGACAGGTACATACTTATCAAGGATATTCAATAGTTGCTCCTTGAACAAGCTCCACATATCAATTGCGCCCTTCCCTTGAAGTCTACTTTTCCAAGCCATGCATCCTAGGTCGTGCCTCACCGCATCATAATTTCCCTGCCCCCAGCTATAACTCTTGCCCTGCAGTGCACACTTATCCCTCTCCATCACTAGAGTAAAAGTCACCGAATTGTGGTCACTGTCCCCAAAGTGCTCAGCTACCTCCAATTCTAACACCTGGCCTGGTTCGTTACCCAGATCCAAATCCAGTATTGCCTCACCTCTTGTTGGCCTGTCTACGTATTGTGTCAGGAAACCCTCCTGCACACATTGGACAAACACCGACCCATCTAACGAACTCGAGCTATAGCTTTCCAAGTCAATATCTAGAAAGTTAAAGTCCCCCATAACAACCACCTTATTACATTCACTCTTCTCCTGAATCATCCTCGCCATCCTTTCTTCTACGTCTCTAGGACTATTAGGAGGCCGGTAGAAAACTCCTAACAGGGTGACCTCACCTTTCCTATTCCTAACCTCAGCCCAAACTACCTCAGATGGCGAGTCTTCATCCATCGTCCTTTCCACCGCTGTCATATTATCTTTGACAAGCAATGCCACACCTCCCCCTCTTTTACCCCCACCTCTGACTCTACTAAAACAGTTAAACTCTGGAATCTGCAACAGCCAATCCTGTTCCTGTTCTACCCATGTCTCTGTGTTTGCCACAACATCGAAATCCCAGGTACCAACCCACACTGCAAGTTCATCTACCTTATTTCGTTTACTTCTTACACTTCAAGCCACTTTACTGTTTACAGGCACCCTCCTTTGAGATTGATGCCATGTTCCTAACCTCCCTACACTCCAGGTCCTGCACCCTAAAGCTGCAGTCTGGCATGCCCCTGCAGAGTTAGTTTAAACCC
>NC_057717.1:66791112-66794792 GCF_004010195.1 Chiloscyllium plagiosum | reverse complement strand
TTCCTCGACTCTCTATCACGTGGCCACGGGTACAAACCAGAGACAACAACTCTGTTTGTTCTAACTCTGAGCTTCCAACCTAGCTCCCTGAAAGCCTGTCTAACATCCTCAACCCTCTTCCTACCTGTGTCGATGGTGCCAACGTGGACCACGACTTCGGGCTGCTCCCCCTCCCCCTTAAGGACCCGGAAAACACGATCGGAGACGTCACATACCCTTGCACCTGGGAGGCAACATACGAAACGTGTGTCACTCTCGCCCCCACAAAACTGTCTATCAGTGCCCTGAACTATCGAGTCCCCAATAACTATTGCTCTGCTCTTCTCCACCCTTCCCTTCTTAGCAATGGGGACAGGCTCCGTGCCAGAGGCACTTGATTAATGGTAGGGATGAGAGCAATGGGGCAATCATTGATTGTCTGATGTTTTGTCTGTGTGTGTGTACAGGACACACCCGGACACACCCATATCATACAACCTTCAATGCCAGCAACATCACTGAACACCCGCCTTAGGGGGTTTACCGTTATCCAGAACTGGACTGACCATATCATTGAGCCCACACCCGCATACTTTCCCACATTGTCAGGTAGGTGCCAGCGCTGTATCCCAGCAGGAACAGCTTGAATGGAATATTATCAGGGCACGCAGTTTTTGCATTCTCTAATCCCTCCAGCCGTTTGTAGATACCACACACAGTGAATCGAATTAGCTGAAGACTGCCATATGGAAGGGACTAAAATAGATCATCCCATCGATACGTCTGGCTGAATATTATTGTGAATGATTCAGCCTTAAATTTTCTATTGCTGTGCTGGGCTCTTCCATCATTGAGGAAGGTGGTATGTGGGGATCCTCTTCCTCCATTGAGTTGTTTGATTGACCACACAATTCAACCTGACTGCATGTGACAGGATTGCAGCGATACGGTCTGATTTGTTGGTTAGATCTGTCTGTCACAAGCTGTTTATGCTATTTGGTGAGTAGGTGGTCCTGTTTGGTAACGTCACCTCATTTTGAGGTGTACCTGGTGCTGCTCTTGGCAAGCCCTCCTGTATTCCCCATTGAACAAGAGTTTATCCCCTGGCCTGATGGTCAGGGTAAAGTGAAGCATATGCCATGCATGGACAGTGAAAACTATGCAGGAATACAAATCTGCTTCTGTAGGTAATGACCCAAATCACTTCACACAGGCCAGTGCTGAGTTCTAGATCTCTGAAATCTGTTCCGTTTAGAATGGTGATAGCATCTGTCACGTGTGCGCTCATGCGTATACACATACTCACACACACACAAACACACACACATACATCACACACACACATCCTCACACACGCACACACACACACACATACTCTCTCACACACACACACACATACTCACACACACACATACTCACACAAACACACGCACAACACACTATTCACAATGTAAAAGTGGGGCTTTGTCTCCAGAAATACTGTGTGCGGTAGTCACTGTTCCCAGTATGGTCATCGCTCAATGTGTCTGCAGCCAGTAGATTGGTGAAGATGAGGTAAAGTATGTTTCTCACTGTCAGTCGTTCCCTCCCGACCCGGTGCAGACCCAGTCAAGCAGCTATGACCTTTTGGACCTGACCATCTTCTCATCAATGCTGCTGCTGAGCCCCTCTGGGTGGTGGTTTTAAAATGGCCCACCCAGTATAGATTCTCCAGATTTGCATTCCACTCTCTGTAACATTGCCAGCCCTGCTTTCCTCTCTCTGTAACATCTCCAGCCTTGCTTTCCCATCTCTGTAACATCTCCAGCCTTGCTTTCCTATCTCTGTAACATCACCTGACGTGCCTTTCACTCCCTGTAATATCTCCAGCCTTGCATTCCTATCTCTGTAACATCTCCAGACTTGCTTTCCCCTCTCCTTAACATCTCCAGCCTTGCTTTCCTCTTTCTCCATAACATCTCCAGCCTTGCTTTCCTATCTCTGTAACATCTCCAGCCTTGCTTTCCTACCTCTGTAACATCTCCAGCCTTGCCTTCCAATCTCCGTAACATATCCAGCCTTGCTTTCCTCTCTCTGTAACATCTCCAGACTTGCTTTCCTCTCTCTGTAACATCTCCAGCCTTGCTTTCCTCTCTCTGTAACATCTCTAGCCTTGCTTTCCTATCTCTGTAACATCTCCAGCCTTGCTTTCCTATCTCCGTAACATCTCCAGACTTAACTACCTCTCTCTGTAACATCTCCAGCCTTGCTTTCCTATTTCTGTAACATCTGCAGACTTTTGTTCCCCTCTCTAACATCTCCAGCCTTGCTTTCCTCTCTCTGGAACACCTCAGGCCTGGCTTTCCTATCCCTATGACATCTCCAGACTTGCATTCACCTCTCTGTAACGTCTCCAGCATTTTCTATGTAGTTCTCAGTATCTCGGATGATCGGGAGTGCATCCAGCTCCAGATCCTGAACGCGGTCTCCCAGGAGCTGCAGCTGGGTGCACTTCCCACACACGTGTACGCATCAAAAAATTGAAATCTCCCTTAACTCCTACATCCTGCAGGAGGAACATGCGACGGCTTAACTGCCATCTCGACTGCTGTAAGACTAGAGTTAATAGGAGTTTACCTGAACGTATCTGCACATTTTGCTGGGCTGTTGCTCACTGAAACCGCTCAAATCAAAGTACGACGACCTACTCTGCTCCTGACAGCATGTCTATGGACCACTCCACATTTAGTTTTGGCGAGTTTTGGAGGAAGTCACCATAGTGATGTAGTGATTGGGCCTTAAGCACTCGTTCACACCACACAAATAATGACCTTTTCGTCAGAGCAGGTCACTGCTTGACCTTGGAAGGTGCCTTACTGAGGTCTTCCTTCTGGTTGTGGTGACTGCGCTGATGCAAATACTTCCCCGACATCCAATTCGCATTGTTGCAGTCCACTGGTATTTTCTGTCTAATAGTACTGCGTTTATGAATACTTTGAATCTTTTGATTGCATTCCAAACTGTGTCTCACTCCCCAGCGAGAGAGCTTGAAATTCCATTCAATACAGGATATTGGGAAAAAAAACGTTTACCATTGGACATATGCCGATCCGCTCACTGATTCTGCTTTTCCTTTTAATTAGCGTGTATATTCTGATAACCCTCCATTCTACTTTCCTGCATTTTCCCCGTAACCCTTGTTTAAAAATCTGACCATCTCAGCCTTGAAGATATTTAGTTATCCAGCCTCAACAACCTTCACAATTTTCTACAGTTGTTTCGCTGCCACTGATGTGAGACTTGGTGTTCTTTAAACCCATGACTTTTTTTTCTAGTACTGTGGGAAAGTTGAACCTACATTAAATGCTGTCCTATTCGATCACACCACCTCTGTGGCCAGATACAAAATCAAAAACGCAAAGTTTAGGAGCCTGAAATCTCTTCCCTCATCTTCCACATCAGCCTCGGGTCCAGTTCATCCGGTTCTTGGGATTTTTATCCCACTTTTTATCCTGCATAATCTTCCAATTCTTCCTCTGCTTGTGTGTCAATTTGCTCAAAGCACTCTATTAGGGACTGACAGTGAATCCAGGAACTGCTTCTCCAAAGTGAAGACCGATATGTAATACGTGTTTAACATATTCTCTGGCTCTGTGCACAGACTGCTTCCTCGGGCCCGAATACTCCCTATTGTTTCTCTTGTTAACCTCTTGCCCTTAATA
>NC_057717.1:66758673-66790612 GCF_004010195.1 Chiloscyllium plagiosum | reverse complement strand
GTCTATGTGCCCTTTCCTGCTTCCCTTGTAACATTGTGAGTCTGGTTACCCTCCCTGTACTGCAGCTATTCCCCTGTGTTTCTGTGTTTGCCTCAGTTCTCATGACCCAATTCAGAATGTGGTTAGAATTATCTCCCACTGGGAGTCCCATGTTTATAATTGCAGTTAAATACATAAAACCTATTTCATCATCACAGATTGAGGTTTGGTAATCCCTCGTGGTCCTTATATACCTCAGGCTTCCTCTCTGTATGATCCTCTACTGAGTCACCAAGGTTATTTTAGCCCATTCAGCCTGTCCCCTCCCCAGTGTGTACCTGCAATATCTGTAAATGTCTGGAGCCACTGAACAGATGAACACTGGGGGGAACCGGCTCACACCCCACCTTCACATTGCAGGGACAGGTTCTGCTGTACACTTCAGGGCATCTTGGCCTGAGGGAGGGTATGTACATCATCGTTGGTGAGACTGTGTACCGCAACTAATTCATCCATATTCTCCCAATAAGGCCCATTATTACCATTTCTTTATCAGGCTGGGTGTTCATTCACCAACACCTGTCGTTCAGCCAGGTAAACGGTTAAGGTTTGGTTTCTGTCAGTTCCCTTTGTTGCTCCCTACTGTCTGTCCAAGTTTGAGCTTTGATGTCATAGACACGGCCTTCTGGGCCTGACAGGGCGGTGAATCATCCCACCTATTGCTGCCCCTCTATCCATACGTGGGCCCTTTGTCATCTAACCTGTTCCAGTCACTGTCACCATCCTCACTGCCTTCTCAGGGGAGCGGGGCACTAGGTACCTCCCCCACTGTAACTACCACCTGGCCCTTTAACTTTAAGGCTTCACGTCTGAGAGCCACCACCTTCACTTTTTGTGTTTCCCATAATAATGTAACATATTCCGTCATTCCTGCATTCAAACAGAACAAAATGTAAATTTGGTTTTACTTGAAACAAGAATAATTTAAGATTCACTTGTAATAATTATATAGGTGAAAAGTCTAATGTCAGTACTTAAGTGAAATTAACCCGATCATCCTGTGAAAATAACCCTGGAAATCAACAACCATAAATGGGCTCAATATTATGTGATTTTTTTGTACCAGTTCTTGCATTGAAAATTCAATGTTATTCAATGCTTGTCAACTGTTAGACCATGCATTGTTATTAGGGCATAAATTAATGGTAGGATATCAGAAAAAAAAAACAGACTTTAATTTTAGCTTCACTGCAATAATGAACCGAAACAATATATGGACATATGGTTGAACTGGAAACTTTGTTATAGAGTGTGCATATTGACATGAAAAATATTTTATTTTGCAAGTTGTTCTACACTAGGAATAATTTGAAATGAATTGTGATTATGAATTGAACATCTGAAATATATTTTCAAGAGAATAATCAGATATTTTTGGATGAAATTAGGATAGGAAATACATATGTATACATTGCTATGAATTAGACAATGCTTAGAAGTTGACTGAGATTATTTGATTGAGAGAGGCTGCATAAGTATCAAGACTAATTTGCCTTTTTCGTTGCATTGTTGATTTCATTAGAATCTGTTGTATTCTCCTCTCTTGTTGTGTGCAATTAAGCTTATCGCTTAATTTATCTGAAAGATCCTGATCAGGTTTCCTTTGTATGTAAGTTAGGACATTGAGCAATACACCTGTTTTTCTCCGGGCAAGCAAAGCTTCATTCTAAGGAAATAAATGGCAGTTCACACTGAGAATGGTTTCAACACAACATCAGTAAGGAAGGGTTTTTCTGAAGGATTCCAATCTCTATCTATAAATCTGATGGTATATGTGTTTGTCAGTTCGTGGAGGATTCAGCCCCTTTGTTCTGAGCTGTTTTATACAAGCAGTTGTTTCATTATGGCTCTGCGAAGAATGTTGTTTGCTTTCCCCTTTTACCGTGACTCTGGGAGAATACTTCCTGCAGATTAGACTATTCTGTGAGTCAGTAATTTTCAGTAACTCAACATTGAATGGTTTAGACTCAAACAGAGCAGTGGCCTTGTTTTCAGCTAATTATTCACTTTTCACTTCCTGGTTGTGTTGAATGTTACAGAAATAGGCTCTGAGCAATGTTTCCATTCACTTGTGTTGGAGTCACTGATAGCCACATGGTCAGTCAGTTTAAGGCTGATGATCAGTTTCTCTGCCTTTAGGCAATCGTCACTTGCTCAGTTTTCACTGTCTCTCCTTAGTGTCAGTCCATCAGATGCTGAAACTTTCCATCCAGCATTTGTTCCCTCTCACCATTACTATTCCAATACAGTCCCAGCTAGTCTCTCACATTCGACCTCCGTGTACTCATGATCATCTCAGATTCTCCTGCCTGTGTCCTTACAGCAAGTTGTGTAAGAGATCTACGTGAGGTTTAACCTGATCTGCGTTATGTTCAGAAAGATCATTTCAAAATTTGGTTCACTGTTTTTAAATCTACAAGGGACTTCACCTTGCCCTCCCTGCGTAGTTCCACACCTCCCTGAGGTATCTGCACTTATTTCTGATGAAGGGCTTTTGCCCGAAACGTCGATTTTGCTGCTGCTCCTCGGATGCTGCCTGAACTGCTGTGCTCTTCCAGCACCATTGATCCAGAATCTGGTTTCCAGCATCTGCAGTCATTGTTTTTACCTATCTGCACTTATCCGATCCTAACTACATGAGAGTTTCCTATTTTATTCTCCTCTCTGTTGGTGGCTTTAGTTTCAGCTGCCTTGAAACTAAACTTGGTAATTCTCTTCCCCCATTCCTTTCAATTCTCCTCCATTCTATAGGCTCTCCTTAACATCCAACTGTTTGATCAAAATTTTGGTTTCCAACCTTAAAACGCTCCCTTTGTAGATAGGTAACAGCCTGATGGTATCATTGCTGAACCGTTAATATTCTGGGGACCCTGATTCAAATCCCACTACAGGAGATGTGGAATTTGAATTCCATCTAAATCTAGAAATATGAGTCTATTGATGACCATTAAATTATCATCGATTGTCAGGAAAAACCCATCTGGATCACTGATGTCCTTTAGGGAAGGAAGCTGCCATCCTTACCTGCTCTGGCCTGCATGTGAGTCCTGACCCACAGCAATGTGATTGACTCTTATCTGCCTTCTGGGTAGTAAATGTTGTCCATAGCCAGTGATACCTACATCCAGCGAATGTATTTTAAACAAAGCTGTCAGTCCTGGCATCATGTGAGAGAAGAACAGAAGGTCACCATTTGACCCCTCGTGCCTGCTCCACCATTCAATAAGACCAGGCCTGATCTGTAAGTGATTTGTGTTCCATCTTCCCCCAACGCTCCTTAACAAGAACCTATCAACCTGTGTCTTAAAAATATTCAGGGAGCCCACCTTCTGGGCAGAGCGTTCCAAAGTTGCACAGCCCACTGACAGGAAACAAATCTCCTCATCTCTGTCCTGAAAGTGTAAACCCAATTTTAAAGCAGTTCCCTCTGGTTCAGGAATGACCCACAAGAGGAACCATCCTTTCCACATTCACCTTATCAAATCATTCAGAATCTTAGACACTTCAGTCATGTCACCTCTCGCTCTCCCAAACTCCAGCTGAAACAAACCCAGCCTGTCCAACTTATTCACATTTTATTTCTGTCATGCTGGGTATGAGTGGGGTTGAAATGTAGTGTTATGTTTATGATGCAGTGAATGTGTTGCTTTAGTGTGAGGGGGTCTACAAGTCAATGTGAGTCATACTAGCTTTGCTGCCTCACTGTATTACATATATCTCACATCACTCTGATGTTCCCACCCCTCCCTCCGTTGCCTAACGAAAAAGAAGGAGAGAGAGATTGAGAAAAGTTGTTAGAAAAGTTGTTGTCACCTAAAAAGGTACTTGGTTTGTTTATAAAGATTGCATTGGAATTGAAGTAACAAGTTAGTTAATATTACTGACACAATATTACCAACAATTTATCAACGACTGAGGTCAGGCTTATCTGCTGATAACTTCTTTTACCTTACACGCTTCTTATACTGGCGGTTATATTAGCAATTTTCCTGTCCTCTGGAAGCCTCCCTGACTCCAGTGATACCTGAAAACTCACAACTAAAGCCACCACTATCTCTTCAGCTATCGCATTCAGAACTCTGGGGAGTAGTACATCTGGTCCAGTTGTTTTATCTATTTTCAGATTTTCAGTTTTCTATCAACTTCTCCTTGGTGGTGGCCACCGCACTCATCACTGTCCCCTTAACTCTCTTGAAGTTTTGGGATATTGATCATGTCTTCCACCGTGAAGACTGATGCAAAATACTTATTCAGTTCCTCAGCAATTTCTTTGTTAGCCGTGACTACTCTTCCAGCCTTATATTCCAGCGGCCCAATGTCCACTTTTACCTCTTTCGAACTTTGTATATCTCAAAAAACTCTGGCTATCTTGTTTTTAATATTACTGACAAGCTTCCCCTCATGCTTAATCTTTTCCCTCCTTATTTCTTTCTTCATTGTCCTCCATTGGTGTTTCTAGGCTTCCCAAACCTCTGGTTTCCCACTGCACTTTGCCACATGATGAGATTTCTCTCTTGATTTTATGCTGTTCCTGACTTCCCGAGTCAGCCATGATTGCCTCATGCTCTCTTTAATACGTGTCTTTCTCCTCGGGATGTATTTTGCTGTGTCACCCGGGTTACTCCATGAAATCCCTGCCGTTGCTGTTCCACTGTCTTTCCTGTTAGGCACTTCTCCCAGTCAATTCTCTCCAGCTTCTCCCTCATGTCCCAGTAGTTGTTTTTATTCCGCTGTAATACAGTTACATCTGATCCCACCTTCTCTCTCCCAAACTGCCGAGTAAATTCTATCATATTAGGGTCACTGCCACCTCAGGATTCATACATGTTAAGCTCCCTTATTAAGGCTGCCTCATTGCACAACACTAAATCCGGTATTGCCTGTTCTCTACTGGGCTCCACAAGCTACTCTGAAAAGCCATCTTCTAGAAATTCCACAAATTAATTTTCTTGCAATCTACTGTCAATCTGATTTTCTCGGTCCCCCTGCATATTGAAATCCACCCCCCACCCCCTCCGATCACTGTAACCATGCCTTTCTTACATGCTCTTCCTATCTCCTCAGGTGTCTTATGCCCCAAGTCTTGACTATTGTTTGGAGGTCAATAGATAACTCCCATTATGGTGTTTTTACCTTTGTGAATCCACATTATCTGACTCCACTTCATTTATTGCGATTGATTTAACTTCATTTCTTACTGATCAGGCAACCCCATCCACCCTGCCCACTTGCCTGTCTTTTCATTTGGATGTAAGACTTTGAATATTTAGCTCCCAGAAAGCTTCAGCCTTATCTTTTGCACTGACGTGCTAGGCTTTTCCATTATTGCCGATGGGAATATTTGTGGACCCTCCTCTTTCAGTGAGAAGTTAAATTGTCCGCTACCATTCTCAACTGGATGTGGCAGGAATGCAGAGCTTAAATCTGATCTGTTGCTCGTTGCATCACTTAGCTCTATTGCTTACTGCTTATGCAGTTTGGCAAGCAAGTTTGCTGTTTGGTTGATTCACCAGATTGACACCTCATGTTTAGGTATGCCTGGTGCTGCTCCTGCCATGCCCTCCTACACTCTCCATTGAACCAGGGTTGACCGCCGGGCTTGATGGTCATAGTTGCGTGGGGGATATATCATGCCATGAGGCTACAGATTGTGCTAGTGTACAGTGCTGCTGCTATTGGGGGCCTAGCACCTCATGGACGCCTTGTCTTGAGCTGTTAGATGGGTTCAAAGTCTGTCCCATTTAGCACGGTCATAGTACCACACAACACGATGGAGGTTATTCTCAATTTGAAGGTGAGACTTGTTTTGCACAATGTCTATACAGTGGTTGCTCTTACTGATGCCATCATGGATAGATGCACCTGAAGCTGGCAGATTGGTAAGGATGAGCTCTGGTATGTTTTTCCCTCTTGGTGATTCCCTCACCAACGACTGCAGACCCAGCCTCACAGCTATGTCCTTTCAGACCCAATGAACTCCATCAGTAGTACTGCCGCCGAGCCACTCTTGATGGTGAACATTGAAATCCCCAACACAGAGTACATTTTGTGCCCTTGCCATCCTCAGTGATTCCTTCAATTGCTTTTTAAAAATTCATTTGTGTGACTTGGGCATCGCTGGTTGGCAATAATTAATAGCCCATCCCTATTTGCCTTTGAGAAGATGGTGCTGATGTGCCTACTTGAATCGCTGAAGTCCACTTGTTGTGGGTTTTGACCCACAATGCCATTAGGGCGGGAATTCCAGGATTTTGACCCAACGACTGTGAAGGAACAAATATATATTGCCAAGGCAAGGTGGTCAGTGGCTTTGAGGGAACCTTGCAGGTGGTGATGTTCCTACTCTGACCTGTTCTTGTAGCCACTGTGTTTATGTGGTGATTCCGTTGAGTTTCTAGTCAATGGTAACCCCAAGGATGTTGACACTGGTGGATTGAGTGATGGTAATGCTGTTGAATGTGAAGGGGCAGTGGTTAGAATATCTCTCACTGGTGATGGCCATTGTCTGGCATTTGTGTGACGCAAATATTTCTTGCCACTTGTTGGCCCAATCCTGAATATTGTGCAGATCTTGTTTCATTTGAGCATGGGCTTCTCCAGTAAGTGGGGTATCGCGAATGATGCTGAACACTGTGCAATCATCGGCAAACATTTCACTTCTGACCGTGGTAAGTTCATGGATGAAGCAGCTGAAGATTGTTGGGGCGAGGACACTATCCTGAGGGACTCCGCAGAGATGTCCTGGAGCTGAGATGACTGTCCCTCCACAACCACAACCATATTTCTTTGTGCCGGGTATGAATCTAACCAGCAGGGTGCTTGCCCCCGGTACCCATTGATTCAAATTTTGCGAGGGTTCCTTGATGCCATACCCAGTCAAAAGCAGCCTTAATGTCAAGGGCTGTCACTCTTATCTCACCTCTGGAATTCAGCTGTTCTGTCCATGTTTGAACCAAGGCTGCAATGAGATCAGGAGCTGAATGACCCTGGGGAAACCCAAACTAGGCATCCCCGAGCAGGTTATTGCTGAGGAGATGCTGCTTGATAGCGCTGTTGCTGAGCCCTTCCATCACTTCACTGATGAGGAGACTGATTGGGCAGTAACTGACTGGGTTGGATTTGTCCTGCTTTTTGCGTACAGGACATATCTGGGCAATTTTCCAAATTGTCGGTTAGATGACAAAGTTATAACTGCACTCGATGAGCTTGGCTCGGAGAGCAGCAAGTTCTAGAGCACACTTCTTCAGTACTATTGCCGGAATGTTATCAGGGCCATTGCCTTTGCAGTATCCAGAACCTCCAGCCGTTTCTTGATATCACGTGGAGTGAATCGAATTGGATGGAGACTGGTATCTGTGAGGCTGGGATCACTGCAGGAGCCCGAGATGGATCACCCAATCGGTACTTCTGACTGAAGATTGTTGCGAATGCATCAGCTTTATCTTTTGGACTGATGTGCTGGGCTCTCCCAGCATTGACGATGGGGATATTTATGAAGCCTCCTCCCCCAGTGAACTGTTTACTTGTCCACCACCATTCACAACTGAATGTGGAAGGACTGCAGTTCTGAGAGCTGATGCGTTGGTTGTGGGATTGCTTAGTCTGTCTACCACTTGCTGTTTATGCCATTTGGCACGCAAGTAGTCCTGTTTGGTATCTTCACCAGGTTGACACCTCATTTTTCGGTTTGCCTGATGCTGCTTCTGGCATTCCCTCGTGCAGTCTGCATTGAACCAGATTTGATATCCTGGCTTGATGGTCATGGTTCAGTGGAGGATATGCCAGGCCATGGGGTTGCTGGAGTACAGTTCTGCTGCTGTTGATGGCTCACAGCGCCTCACTGATGCCCAGTCTTGAGCTGCTAGAACGGTTTGAAGGCTGTCCCATTTAGCACGGTGATAGTGTCACATAACATGATGGAGGTTATTCTCAATGTGAAAGCGAGATTTCATCTCCACAAGGACAGTACGGTAGTCACTTTTACCAATAATCTCATGGACAGATACTTCTGAAGCCAGTAGATAAGTAAGGATGTGGTCAAGTATGTATTTTTTCTCTTGTTGGTTACACGATGCTTTAACGTAGTCTTGCTAACAAGTACAGTCGGTTCATATTTGAATTTAGTCCATTGTTTTCTTGTACCAATTCAGTAAGATAAAAATCCGTTCTATTTCAGATCAACACACCACCAAAAGAATCGACCATTTCTGATGCAACACGCATTGTAAACACCTGATTTTTGCTCATTTGAATGATCGCTGTAATCTCAGCCTTTTAAATTTAGAAAACCATAATTTTCCGTGCAACAATTCCTGTTCATTTCTGCACATGGCATGGTCACAGCGCAAGATGAGATTTATCGTTATTCTTAAGTTCGCTAATACAAGTTAGAAAATCTTTGTTCATTGTTTATTTCAGTACATAGAATGTAGAACAAAACAGCACAGTACATTCCCTTCGGCCCACGACATTGTGCTAACCTTTTATCCTACTCTAAGATCAAACTAACCTCCATACCCTTCATTTTACTATCATCCATGTACCTATCCAAAAGCCTGTGAGAAGTCTCTGATTGATCTGTCTCTCTGAACACCACTGGCAGTGCGTCACTATCTGTAAAGAAACTTCCTCCCCGAAAACGTTCTCCATATACCTGAAAATTACTTTTTGTGATCGGCACATCCATCCTGGGAAAACGTACCTGGTCATCCACTCTATCTACGCCTCTCATTATCTTGTACATCTATATCAAGTCACCTCTCATACACTTTCAATCCAATGAAAAATGCCCGAAGTCCCTTAACCTTTCTTCATATGATCTGCACTCCAGTCAACAGACAATAGACAATAGACAATAGGTGCAGGAGTAGGCCATTCTGCACTTCGAGCCTGCACCACCATTCAATATGATCATGGCTGATCATCCTTAATCAGTATCCTGTTCCTGCCTGATCTCCATAACGCTTGATTCCACTATCCTTGAGAGCTCTATCCAACTCTTTCTTAAATGAATCCAGAGACTGGGCATCCACTGCCCACTGGGGCAGAGCATTCCACACACCCACCACTCTCTGGGTGAAGAAGTTTCTCCTCATCTGTGTCCTAAATGGTATACCCCGTATTTTTAAGCTGTGTCCTCTGGTTCGGCACTCACCCATTAGCGGAAATATGTTTCCTGCCACCAGAGTGTCCAATCCTTTCATTATCTTATGTGTCTCAATCAGATCCCCTCTCAGTCTTCTAAACTCAAGAGTATACAAGCCCAGTCGCTCCAGACTTCCAGTGTAAGGTAATCCCGCCATTCCAGGAATTTACCTCGTGAACCTACGCTGAACTCCCTCAATAGCCAGAATGTCTTTCCTCAAATTTGGAGACCAGAACTGCACACAGTACTCCAGATGTGGTCTTACCAGGGCCCTGTACAGCTGCAGAAGAACCTCTTTGCTTCAATACTCAATCGCTCTTGTTATGAAGGCCAGCATGCTATTAGCCTTCTTCACTACCTGCTGTACCTGCATGCTGACCTTCATTGACTGGTGTACAAGAACACCCAGATCTCTCTGTACTGCTCCTTTACCTAAATTGATTCCATTGAGATAGTAATATGCCTTCCTGTTCTTGCCACCAAAGTGAATAACCATACGTTTATCCACATTAAACTTCATCTGCCATGGCAGATGTCCTGGCAGCATTTTGGTAAATCTCCTCTGCACCCTTTCAAAAGTTTCCACATCCTTCCCAAAATGAGGTGAGCAGAACTGAACGGAATATTCTAAGTGTGGTCTAACCAGGGCTCTATAGAGCTGCGGCATAACCTCGTGGCTCTTAAACTCAATCCCCCTTCTAATTAAAGACAAACACACCATACGCCTTAATTACAACCCAATCTTGAGTAGCAACTTTGAGGGCACTATGGATATGGTCCCCAAGGTCCCTCTGTTCCTCCATACTGCCAGGAATCCTGCCTTTAACTCTGTAGTCTGCATTCAAATTTGAAAATCTAAAATGAATCACTCACACTTTCCCAGGTGGCACTACTTCCGCCATTTCTCAGCCGAGCTCTGCATCCTGTCAATGTGCTATTACAACCTTCAACAGACTTCTATACGATCCACCACTCCACAAACCTTCGTGTCATCGGCAACCTTACTAACCCACACTTCCACTTCCTCATCCAAATTATTTATAAAAATCACAAAGAGCAGAGGTTCTAGAACAGAACACCACTCGTCACCATCCTATCAGCTGAATAGTTTCCATCTACTGTCACTCTGTCACCTATTGGCAAGTCAATTTATTATCTGGACAGACAGGCTTCCCTGTATCCCATGCCTCCTTACTTTCTGAATGAATCTACCATAGAAACCATATCAAACAACTTGCTAAAATCCATTTACAGCACATCCACTGCTCTGCCTTCAATGTGTTTTGTCACATCTTTAAATAATTCATTAAGGTTTGTGAGGCATAACCTGCCCCTCACAAAGCCATGCTGACCATCTCTAATCAAGCTATGCTTTTCCAAATAATCATAAATCCTGTCTTTCAGAATCCTCTCCAATAATTTGCCCACAACTGATGAAAGACTGACTTGTCTATAATTTCCAGGATCATCCCCAATCCCTTTTTTGAACAAGAGAATAATGTTTTCCACCATCTGGTACAACTCCAATGGACAGTGAGGATGCAAAGATCATTTCGAAAGGCACAGCAATCCCTTCCCTTGTTTCCCATAACAACCTTAGTTTCATCCCTTCTGGCACAGGAGACTTATCTATCCCCATGCTTTTCAATATTTTCAGAACATCCTCCGTCTTAACATCAACCTGTTGAATCATATCAGCCTGTTTCAAGCTGTCCTCATAAAGGACAAGTTCCCACTCACTGGTGAATAATGAAATAAAGTATTCAGGAAGGACATCCCATACCTCCTCCAACTCGTGGCCCACGTTCCCTTCACTGTAAGGCGTATGAATGTGGATTTATGTCTCAGTACTGAATTGATGTAACGATATTGCAGAGTATAAAGTCTCAATTAATGTGAATATCAAATTATATTTTAACTGAGCAAACAAAGTTGAATTGATTTGGTTATATTTCACTTCATGCTAACAATAAGAGTTTCCTTTTCTCATTCGTAAAACTTACTAAAAATTCATCAAACCTTTATGTACAGAAAGTAGAATTGACATCTGTTTGTTCCTTTCTTTATCAAAGACTGTTCATTTTGAATTTGTAGAAGTACATTCTTGGAAGTGAGAGAAATTGTCTTCAGCTGAATATTCACATAGAATGACTGATGCATTTTTTTTAAAAAAAATAACGTACAATGATCACGCAGTCAGAAGAATTGTCATGAGATTCCTATTTATTTAACAGCAACATTCCTTTATTCTATTATTAATGTAAAATACTTTTTCAATTCCAGTGTATTGCACACACAAACTACCTAATTATTTTCCCCTCCAATTATTACAATAAACAGCTGATTAGTTTTCATTTCAGTAACCACGTTAAACATGCCATTACAGTCCTGCCCGTCCTGGGTGGGAACATTTTCAAAGGAGCTTGAGGAGCTGTGGTAGTGTCTCTACTACAAGACCAGGAGGTACGGTTTCAAAACACACCTTTAACTGAACTGTATCAGAACAACTCTGAATGTTGATTAGAAAATACCTAAGCAAAGATTAAATTGCTTTTCAATCCAAGATTAGATCTGCTTCTATCTATTATTCGTTGCAATATTCACAAAATCTGATAGTTATTTTTGTCAGATTACCAAGAAATATCAGTGCAGGTATTCCCCACTTTGTAAAAGTTTGCTTTATGCCACTTTGCTTTTACAAAATAATTACCTTAGTACCTGTTTTATCTAGCTGAAAGAAATCCGAAGTAGATTTTGCTTTTAGGAAAAAGGGGGATTTTTTTCCTAAACAAATTAATGTTTTTTCGATTTATACTATTTCAGCTCCTGAAAGGTTTCATTGCAATGCTCTACTTTCGGATAGCGGGGAATATCTGTATCTAATTCCATTGCTTGTAAGTCCGTGAAGAATATTTGAGAGAGTTGCAGAAATGGTGCAGAATTTGGGTGGCTCAGTGGTTAGCACTGCTGCCTCACAGCGCCAGGAACCCTGGTTCAATTCTGTGTGGCAACTGTCTGTGTGGAGTTTGCACACGGTCCCCGTGTCTGTGTGGGTTTTCTCCAGGTGCTTCGGTTTCCTCCCACAGTCCAAAGATATGCAGGTTAGGTGAATTGGCCATTCTAAAGATGAGGCAATTACAAGAGGTAGACCAGCTAGTGGGAAGGATTTTCCTGGGAAGGAACCAAAGGATCAGTTAAAGTGTGTTTGCTTTAATGCAAGGAGTATCAGGATTAAAAGTGATGATCTTAGAGCATGGATCAGTACCTGGATGCTGTGGCCATAACAGAGACATGGGTTTCTCAGCGGCAGGAATGGTTGCTGGATGTTACACGGTTTAGAGCATTTAAAAAGAATAGGGAGGGGGGGAAAAGAGGAGGGGTTGTAGCACTACTAATCAGAGAGGGTATCACAGCTACAGAAGCTTCCATTGCCGAAGAAGATCTGCTACTGAGGCAGTATGGGTGGGAATTAGGAACAGCAAGGGAGCAGTCACCTCTTTAAGGGTTTACTATAGGCCCCCCAATAGCAGCAAGGAGATGGAAGAAAGCATAGGTCGGCAGATTTTGGAAAAGTGTGGACGTAGTAGAGTTGTTGTAATGGATTTAAAAATGTGGTAGAGAGGGGGAGAGCTCAAATGAGATGTGAGGGGTAATATGTTTTCCACAGAGAGTGGTAGGAATCTGGAACATGCTGCCAGGGATGGTGGAGCAGGCAGATATGAGAGGGGTGGTTAAGGGTTTTTTGGGTAAGCATGTGAATATACAAGGATATGGAACAAAGATAGGCAGAAAGGATGAGTTTAATTTGGTGTCACAATCAACACAACATTATGGGCTGAAGGGCCCGTTCCTGTGCTGTACTGTTCTTTGTTGTGTTTCTTTTGTTACAACATGACGGTGAACCCCTCTGTTAATTAAACCAAACACCCAGAAAAGTTCACCTCACCACATAATCTGTTAAACTCTGAGTGACAGAGAACTCACAAATTCCACTATTTCAAGAAAATCGTATTAATTTATTTTTAATTTGAAAAATGAATATTAAATAACGGATTATAGTTTAACAGAGACACTCTCACAATGAACATCTGCTGCTTTAACAAAAAATGTTACCTGTTTGAAGAAAAGAAACATATCACCAATACAGCGAGACTTTTAAACTGCCCAAGGTAACTGCGGAGTTTTTAACCAATTCAGTGATCACTTTCTATGCATTTTGAAGATATTTTGAGCAGTGTATGTATCGTGGATCGGTGTGGACTTGCTGTACCAAGGGCCTGTTTCCACACTGGAGGGATTCTATTCAATACACTTGTCAACCTGTCCCACAGCAGGATGGGTAAGGCCCGAAGGGACCCAGTACCGGGTAGGGGCTGTGTCCCACAGCAGGATGGGTAAGGCCCGCGGGGAGTCTGTACTGGGGAGGGGCTGTGTCCCACAGCAGGATGGGTAAGGCCCGAGGGGAGTTTGTACCGGACAGGGGTCGTCTCCCAGTGCAGAATGTGTAAGGCCCGAGGGGAGTCTGTACCGAGAAGTGGCTGCGTCCCACAGCAGGATGGGTAAGTCCCGAGGGACTCTGTACAGGACAGGATTGTGTCCCACAGCAGGATGGGCAAGGCCCGAGGGGAATCTGTACCAGGAAGTGGCTGCGTCCCACAGCAGGATGGATAAGGCCCGAGGGGAGTTTGTACCGGGAAATGGTCGTGTCCTACAGCAGGATGGGTAAGGCCTGAGGAGAGTCTGCACAGGAGAGGGGTTGTGAACTTCAGCAGGGATGGGTAAGGCCCGAGGGGAGTCTGTACTGGGGGAGTGTTGTGTCCCACAGCAGGATGAGTAAGACACGAGGGGACTCTGTACCCATGTGGTCGTGTCCCTCAGCAGGATGTGTAAGGCCCGAAGGTCTTCTGTACCGGGGAGGGTCTGCGTCCCACAGCAGGATGGGTAAGGCCTGAGGTGAGACTGTACAGGAGAGGGGTTGTGTCCCACAGCAGGATGGGTAAGGCCCGAGGTTACTCTGTACCGGGGAGGGCATGCGTCCCAAAGCAGGACAGGTAAGGCTCAAGGGTAGAATGTACCTGGAGGAGTTCAGTCCCAAAGGAAGATGGGTAAGGCCCGAGAACAGACTGTAACCGGGAGGGAATGTGTCCCACAGCCAAATGGATAAGGCACGAGGGGACTCTGTACCGGGGAGGGGTTGTGTCCCACAGCAGGTTGGGTAAGGCCAGAGGGGACTCTGTATCAGGGAGGGGTTGTGTCCCACGGCAGAATAGGTAAGCCCCGAAGAAAGTCAGTTTCGGGGAAGGGATTGTGTCCCACAGCAGGACGGGTCAGGCTCAAGGGGAGAATGTACTGGGGACTGATTGTGTCCCACAGAAGGATGGGTAAGGCCCTAGGGAAAACTGTACCGGGGTGGGGATTGTGTCCCACAGAAGGATGGGTAAGGCCCGACGGGAGACTGTACCGGGGATGGGTCGTGTCCCACTGCAGGATGGTTAAGGCCAAAGTATAATCTGTATCGGGGAGGGTATGCGTCCTAAAGAAGGATGGGTAAGGCTCAAGGGTAGACTGTACCGGGGAGGAGTTCGGTCCCAAGCAAGATGGTTAAGGCCCGATGACAGTCTGCACAGGGGATGGAATGTGTCCCACAGCAAGGATGGTTAAGGCCTGAGCGGAGTCTGTACCCAAGTGGGATTGTGTCCAACAGCAGAGTGTGTAAGGCTCAAGATTAGACTTTACCAGGGAGAAGTTCAGTCCCACAGCAGGATGGGTAAAGCCAAAGGCGAGTCTGTATCAGGGAGGGTTGTGTCCAACGGCAGAATGTGTAAGACCCGAGGAAAGTCTGTTTCGGTGAAGGGATTGTGTCCCACAGCAGGCTGGGTGAGGCCAGAAGGGAGTCTGTACTGGGGAGGGGCTATGTCCCACAGCAGGATTGGTAAGGTCTGAGGGGGGACATTATATGGGAGGGGTTGTGTCCCACAGCAGGATGGGGAAGGCCGCAGGGGACTCTGTACCGGGGAGAGGTTGTGCACCCCGGCAGGATGAGTAAGGCCTGAGGGGAGTCTGGACCGGGGAGGGGTTGTGTCCCACAGCAGGATGGGTAAGGCCCGAGGGGAGATTGCACCAGGGAGGGGTTATGTCCCATAGCAGGGTGGGTAAAGCCCGAGTGCAGATTGCACCAGTGAGGGGTTGTGTCACAAGAAGGATGGGAAAGCCCGAGGGACGATTGCACCAGGGAGGGGTTATGTCCCATAGCAGGATGTGTAATGTCCGAAGGTCTTCTGTACCGGAGAGGGCCTATGTCCCACAGCAGGATGGGTGAGGCCCGAGGGTACTCTGTACCGGGGTGTGTATCCGTCCTAAAGCAGGACAGGTAAGGCTTAAGGGTTGACTGTACCGGGGAGGAGTTTGGTCCCACAGCAAGATGGGTAAAGTCCGACGACAATCTGTACTGGGGAGGGGTTGTGTCCCACAGCCAGATGGTTAAGGCCCGAGGAGAATCCGTACCACGGAGGGGATGTTTCCCACAGCAGGATGGGTAAGGCCAGAGGAAAGTCTGCACCGGGGAGGGATTGTGTCCCATAGCAGGATGGGTATGGTCCGAACGTCTTCTGTACCAGGGAGGGGTTGTGTCGATCAGCAGGATGGGTAAGGCCCGAGGAGATTCTGTATCGGGGAGGAAATTGTCCCGCAGCAGGATGAGTAAGGCCTGAGGGGAGTCTCTACCAGCGAGGGGTTTGTGTCCCACAGCAGGATAGGTAAGGCCCGAGGCGTGTCTGTACCGGGGAGGTCATGTGTTCCACCAACAGGATGGGTAAGGCCCCAAGGGACTCTGTACCGGGAAGAGGTTGTGTCCCACAGCAGGATGGGTAAGACCCGAGTCTGTACCAGGGAGGTGATGTATTCCACAGCAGGATGGAGCAGGCCAGTTGAGAGCCTCTACTGGGGAGGGGTTGTGTCCGACAGCGGGATGGTTAAGGCCTGTTGAGAGTCTGCACCCAAGTGGGGTTGTGTCTCACAGCAGGATGGTTGAGGCCAGAGGGTAGACCGTACCAGGAAGAGTTCGCTCCCAATCTGTTAGAAACAAACTTAATAAAATTTAGATGAGACCACCAAAACTGGAAACAAGACAATTTATTTTACGATCTTGCAAGAAAGGGCATTAAATGCAGAAGCAAATGAGTAAATTAGAACTTAAGTTAGTGTACTGTTATACTTTTTGAGCGAGTGAGGTCACCTCTCCAGACTCCTAATTACCCAATCTCTCTTACTGTGCCACACCACTGCCCAGCTGTGCTCTGCCCTTATTACTTCCCCCTTCCCCAAGCTGGCAACATTCCTCTCTGTAAATGCTGGCACAAAGATTATTTTGTACATTTAGTACATCAAGATACAAGTTTAACATCTTGTAACCTCTTTCATTGTACATTCCATTCCTGAACATACAATTTAGTATTGTATCTTTTCTTGCCTAGCTGATGCGTTTCAGCTAACTCAGCTATTTTGCTGAGACCAAATTTTTAAAATAATTTATTTGTTATAATAATTATACCCTAGCGTTAGTACCTAATTAACCACAATTATCCGCTAAAGGTAGAGATACCCTTCCTTAAGTACCTGCAGAGTTAATAGTTTTCCTGCTGGACCCCTTTTCTGCATGCTTTTTCTATATCTGCAAAAACAACACTTTTCCCCATTTCTGACAACTCCCCATTTCTTTTATTTTACCATTTGCTGTTTTTGCAATTTTTTATTTGCTGCCCTCTTTTCACCCTAAGGTGAAAAGTTTCACAATCTTGCCGTTTCTGCTCTCTTAAGTCTGCCTTTTTCCAAACACAATGAGTAATCTATTACTCTCTCTTTCTTGTGTGCTTAACGTTGTCATGACCATCATTAATTGTTGTCCTCCCAAGGACATTATCAACTTACTCATTATCCACTTTAACACGTTAATTCCAATAATAGTCCTACTCTTGTCAGTAATACACAAATGTCTAAATTAGCTAATCATTTTCCCCAACCGGCCAGTCCCCAATCGCCGCATTCCCATTTCTCATCTTTTCGAAGTTTATTCTTAATTACTTTTATATTCTTTATCTTTTTCTTTACTATTTCTGCCTTATCTTCCACTCGGGAAGTGGCGTCTGGGATGAAGGTGCAACATTCCTTACAAATTATTGCACAGGTTCCTCCTTTTTCGGCCAAGAGATAATCTAGAGAAATTCGATTCTGTAAAGCTGTAAATCTTGTGGCAATCATTTCGGTGGCTATGGCTGATATTTGGGACTGAGTTTCTCCCATTACATCGATGGTATTATTAATTAATTTCTCAAGGGCAGCCGCCAGTTTATGTATTTCTACCCCTGCCCTTGCAGCGCCGTAGTTTGGGAATAGTGTCCACAACAGATGGTCTCCATTACAGACCTCTCGGGCCTTACATCTTATTTCCCCCTCCTTTCTCAGGTTGTGCTCATGTTTTTCTAGGGACTATATAAGCGAGGAAACAGCAGCCATTCCAGTTTTTCTAGTTTTGAGGCAGCGTTTCATCAATGTCAAAATATGCATTTATTCCAATACGTTCGGTCACTCGAACGTATTTTTCCCCGGGAATAAATGGATACGCCTTCAGGCCACATACCCAATATGTTCCGTTTAATAATCGGGGAATGGTCGTGGCAGTGGCTTGGCTGGTGTAGACACAAGATGACTTTCCTAATTGGAAGGGTGCGGCATCATTCTGATTCCCAAAGCAGGTGGTATTTACTACGCCTTTCGGTGGGGAAATTATAAAGCCATCGATAATACCCTTGGTTCTCGGAGCTGGTCTAGGGAACCATCCTGCAAAGTTATATTTATCCTTTCCGTGACTCCAAATTGTATTATTTGAGCCCGAATCAAATTGTTGCACATTGTACACTTCCTTTTTGGTAAACGGTATTACCGTGGTGGGAATCCCAGATTCGTCATGGTGTGGGATCTCTGCACAGACCCAACAATTGGTAAGTCCCATTTGTTCAGCATAATTTTGGCATTGTGTAGTAAAGTGATTTATCCCGTTTCCTTGAATAGTTAGTACTACTAGTGTTATAATACTATACCAATATCCACCCATTTCGAACCACTATGTACCGTCCTGCCAATCTGTCTTATTTCTTTAGGCACCAGGGAGAGGTGAGTCCACACAGTCCTTACAATCATTGACAATATATCAGCAAACTTTAAAAGAGTCTTTTGTCTCAATTCATTCTTTCGTTCTCAGCTTAACTTTCAGAGGGTTGTCTGTAGGATGAGCGTGCCACTCCGCCAATGGGGCGTTCACAGAACCTTTAACGCGAGTGTGATGATTCCACCCTTTCTCAGCAGTCCGGATAGCTGTCTCAGTAGTCAGGAGGGTTAGGAATGGTCCTTCCCAGCTCGGGTGTAGTTTGGTATCTTTCCAGGTCTTGATCAGGATCCAATCACCCGGTTGTATTCGATGTATGGCGGACTTAAGTGGTGGTCTCTGGGTCAACAGACCCTTCTTCCTAAGGACAGACAAAGAAGAGCCGACCGCCACATTATAGTTCTTTAAAAACTTATCATTGAACTCCACAGTTGGTCTAGGGCATAGAGTTCGCAAGTTTGGGCTGACGAGCCGTTAGGCAGTCTTTCAGACTCGATAACACTTCCCACTATCCCGTCTACTACAGCATATCCATTGTGCCTTTTACCCTCAATCATCCGGGAGGACCTGTCGATAAACAACCGAGCTCCCGCATGCAACGGTACATCTCTAAACTTCATTCCCACCTTAGTCTAATATTCAGTAATATCAAGGCAGTCATGTTCTGGATTGCCAAGGGCCATCCTCCTCTTTCTGCTACAGAAATGCAGCTGGATTCAAACAACTGTCTGTGACTAACACAAGGTCATCCTGTTCTATTAAGATTGTATCATATTTCAAGATCCGAGAGTCTGTGAGCCATTGTCCTGCTTTCTGATTTAGTATGGTCTGTACCTGATGTGGGGTGCTGACTATTAAGGCTCCCGCAAAAGTAAGTTTCCGACTCTCCTCTACTAATAAGTCTGTTCCTGCCACTGCCTGCACACACTCTGGCCAGCAATGCAGCTTTCTATTCTTAATTAACAATGAATTAATGCAGTTCATATTTTAGATTAACCATGAATCAATATGACAAGTCACTGAGAATGTCTGAAGAAGGTCATCCTGTTCTATTAAGATTGTATCATATTTCAAGATCCGAGAGTCTGTGAGCCATTGTCCTGCTTTCTGATTTAGTATGGTCTGTACCTGATGTGGGGTGCTGACTATTAAGGCTCCCGCAAAAGTAAGTTTCCGACTCTCCTCTACTAATAAGTCTGTTCCTGCCACTGCCTGCACACACTCTGGCCAGCAATGCAGCTTTCTATTCTTAATTAACAATGAATTAATGCAGTTCATATTTTAGTTTAACCATGAATCAATATGACAAGTCACTGAGAATGTCTGAAGGAGTCCTGTCAATTAATATTGATTCAAGCTAACACAATTGATTTATTATAAGCATTAATTATTAATTATATATATTATAGAATTCAGGATGGAAACGCAACAAGTGACTAAAACCTTTAAAAAAACAGTAATCGCGCAGGTCTTTTGTTTACCAATCACTTGTGCTTTCTCATTCTGTTTCTGTAATTGTTTTGCTCGAGCACATTCATTTTTAAGAACCTCAACAGATTCCATTGCACCTTTTGCGGTTAATTCAATCCCCAATTTGGTGGCAATACCTCGTCATGAGCGCAAAACTGATTCTTTGTGCCTCTCGTCACAAAACTGTCACCATAATCCAATTAACTTTTTTTTTGTTCCCATTCCCTTGGATGACCTTGCTGCTCCTGTATCAACTAGGAAAACTGCGTCCTCTTTGTAAGGTCCCACCTTTAAATTTATCAAGGGTTCCTGGTGGGTCCCCGGGGGCAGGAACTCCTGACCCCCTTATTTTTCATCAAGGTTCATAAACGGCACTGCCTTCACTTCCTTTTTTTGGATCTGGACACTCTCTCTCAAAGTGACCTGTCTTTCCACAATAATAACATCCCGCCTGTGGGGATTTCCACTTTGATCCTTGTTCCTGTCTACCAGATCCCTTAATATCTCCTTCCCCGATCCTTTCTCCTCGCTTTATTTTCAACATACTGCCTGCACCATTCCGGTTTCTTTCTCCTTTTAGTTTTGTCCATTTCTTTATTACCTCATCAACCGTGGCTATCATTATTTTTTGGTTTCTGTTTCTGCTTCTCATATTACGTTGCCATATCAATTTCTGAGCCGATGTAACCAACTGAACAGCTTTAGGGCAACCTCATGGCCATTCCTCATCAGCCAATGTTTTGCCTAGGCCTTGATTTTTAAAGAAATATTGAAATGTTTCTTGTTCCCTGTAATCTCAAATATAATTTATCAATTTATGCTTGTCTCACTTTAAAGCCTGTTCCTAAATATGCATTTAGGAATCTTACTTGTGTATATAGATAAATAGATATATATCTATATATAAATAATATATATATTTATTTATATATTATAAATTCATTTATTCAGTGTTTAATATGTAAAATGTAACATGCATACAGTTCCAACAAATCCATTATAATTAACCGGTTTTAGTCGCTTGATTTAAATACAAAATTAGCTTTCTTATGTAGTCCTGACCAGTCATTGCTCAATTTCAATGCTATAGGTCATTAAAAACAAGACTTCTAATGCATGAATAATGGCCGAATCCAAGGTCACTGATTTTAACCGTAGGATTTCTTTTTTATTTATTACAACTTAATGTTGGACTTAGACTTCAACCGTCCTCCACAATCGATTTTCTGTAAGGATAAAAGAAATTCGTTAGAAACTAATAGTAAGGCAGTCATGATCTGTAAAAAGAGCAGGAGTTAACAGTTTATTTCATAATCTGCAAAATCCTTAACCTTTAAAGATATCACGTTAAAATTTCCTGAATAGAAATCAGTTTCAAAACAGTCCCGGATCTCATGCTCCAGGGAACATTCAATCACCAATAAACAAATGTGCATTCAAACTGAATCACAAAGGGTTAAACTTTCTACCAGCTGTACAGCTCTTCTCTCTCTCTCTCTCTCTCTCACACACACACACACACACACACACAGACACCATGTCTCACAGATACGTGTAGCTTCCCGCAACGACTCCTCAAGGTTTTGAATATTTTTCTGGATGTCTGGCTATAAATTCGTTACGAAGTGTACCCTCAGTAGCCCTTCAGCTACTAGCCCTTCTGAAGCATAATCTGATTCCTCCTGACTGTAAGGCTGTTTTCCATTGACATTTTATCATTTGTTTTTTATCCTTTCCTCGCAGCCGAGGATTGTACTTCCAATCTCTTAACATTTTTCCTAAAGGACTGTCCGTTGGGATGTGGTCCTCGGACGTCCCACTCATATCTCCTTCTACACTAAACCCACTATTCTTATTTCCTATTTTAATACTCGGCCGTTTCTTTATGAAATTTAATTAACATTACTGATGTCCGGTGTCACTTTCTTCCACACCCACTTCAGGGTCCTGACCTTCGCGTGGGGAATTTCCCCTCTTAACAACCGGTCTAAGGCTGGGTGGTTGAATCAGGTAGACACCTCACTCGTCAGATTAACCGAGCCAATTAAATACCTTATGCTACATGTTGCCAATTTCTCATACTTCTCGTAGTACACGATCACCAAGGCAACACTTAAAGGTCAATTTTCATACCTTGGTCTGTGCACAAGAGTTACCTGGTCACATTAGCGCGCCCCATCCCGCGGCAATTCCAGACAGCGTTGACCGTTGTCAATCCAGGTCTCCCGAAATTTACCTTTACCCGGGTCTGATGTGCACAAGAGTTATCCAACCGAACCACCACGTCTCAACGCACATCCACAGCGAAACAGCAAATAACTCTGCCAATCCCGGCCATCCGAAAATTACCTTTACTCGAGTCTTATGTACACAAGAGTTACCCGACCAACCCACCACGTCTCAGCGCACCTCGTACCGCGGCGAAACAGCAAGCACTGCTGTGAATCCCGGCCGCCCGAAATTTATCTCTCAGTCCGGATCTCCCCCGCCCGACCCGCCCACGGCAATGGGGGAAACTGGAGACCGCCGAAGTAGGCGAGGTGCCCCTTCTCCGTATTGTTCACCAAAAATGCCTAGAGACCGGAGCTTAGGATCCCAGGACGAGCACCCAAATCTGTTAGAAGCACACTTAATAAAATTTAGATGAGACCACCAAAACTGGAAACAAGACAATTTATTCTACGATCTTGCAAGAAAGGGCATCAATTGCAGAAGCAAATGAGCAAGTTACAGCTTAGGTTAGTGTACAGTTATACTTTTTCAGCTGTGTGAGGTCACTCTCCAGATACCTAATTGCACAATCTCTCTTACAGTGCCATACCACTGCCCAGCTGTGCTCCGCCCTTATTACTTCCCCCTTCCCCAATTTGGTAAGCTTCCTCTCTGTAAATGCTGACACAAAGATTACTTTGTCGAATAGTACATCAAGATATGGTTTTAACAATTTGTTTCAATTCTCCTTGTACATTCCATTCTCCGTACATTTCATTAATTTTGTATCAGTCTGGATAGCCCAAACATTTCGGTTATCTCAGCCTTTTTGCTGAAAACACAATTTTACTATAATAATTATACACCAAAGTTAGTATTTAATAAACCACAATTATACGCTAAAAGGTAGAGATACACTTCCCTAAATACTTGCAGAGTTAAGAGTTTTCCTGCTGTACCCCTTTTCTGCATTTTTTTCTATATCTGCAAAAACAACACTTTTACCCATTTCTAACATAGTGACACAGTAAGTGTAGTGGTTTTAGGGTGATAGTGATACAGTCAGTGTGGGTGTGTAATGGTGACTGTGATTTAGTAATTGTGAAGGGGCAGAATGACATTGACGCAGTAAGTGTGAGGGGTTCAGGGTGATAGTGACGCAGTAAGAGCGAGGGGGTCAGGGTGACAGTGACGCAGTAAGTGTGATGGGGTCAGGGTGACAGTAACGCAGTAACTCTGAGGAATCAGGTTGATAGTGACGCAATAAGTGTGATGGGGCCAGGGTGATAGTGACACAGTTAGTGTGATGGGGCCAGGGTGATATGACACCATAAGTGTGAGGGGGTCATGGTGATAGTGACGCAGTAAGTGTGAGGTGTCAGGGTGATAGTGATGCAGTAAGTGTGAGGGGGCAGGATTGTATTGATGCAGTGTGAGAGGTCAGGGTGACAGTGATGCAGTAACTGTGAGGGGATCATGGTGATAGTGATGCAATAAATGTGATGGGGCCAGGGTGATAGTGACACAGTTAGTGTGAGGGGATTAGGGTGATAGTGACACAGTTAGTGTGAGGGGTCCTGTTGATAGTGAAGCAGTAACTCTGAGATTTCTCTCTGACTGAATGTCTCTCCCTCCTATCCCTTCCTGCGTCTCTCTCTGACACATGCTGTCTCCCTCGTCCTTCCCTCTCCCTCGGACCAGAGACTGGGGTGGGGGGGATTGGTGGTGAGGCGGCATGTGGAGGGGGGCGGTTGGGATGAGACATGGGAAGAAGGGAAAATGGGGTAGAGACTGAATTGTGTGAAAAAGACAGCGACGGCAGGAGAGTGAGAGTGAGAGTGAGAGTGAGCAGGAGGGGGTGAGGGAAGAGTGGAGCCAGGTGGAGAAACCAGTGTTGGGTGTGTGTGTGTGAGGGAGGGGGGGACGAGGGAGTGCAAAAGGGAGAGGTGGTGAGAAAGATTGAGTGTGCACAGAGAGTGGGATAAATGTGGGGAGAGATTGGGGAGGGGAAATGGGGAGTCCAGGTTGGAGTGGGGGTGACAGAGGGAGTTAAACCCAGCTCCTGAGCTCAGGGCGCGGTGTCCTACTATTCCCTGAGGACCAGAACTTGGGGCTGAGTCTGTGTCTCTCCAGCTCAGCTTCACCAACACACAGACACACAACAACATCGGTCACTCTGCTGCTCGGCACGCTTTAATCAACATTTTTAATGTTTACAAATGGAAGTAATGGAGACAGTCAGTGGGATGGTTCCTTTTCTCACTGGCCCCTGAGTTGCGATAAACATTGAAATGTTTCCCTGTAACCCCCCTGTGGAATAAGGATGGAAAAACCAACGCTACTCTCAGTCTGTTACCATAGCAACAGGCTGCTCCATAGCTGAAACACTGAACTGAAATGAGAAAATCCTGGATGGATTGATTAATTAGGGAATTTGATTGATGGATGGATTTGGGTGAAGGGATATTTCAGCACAGTCTTCAGCTGCTGCCTGAACTTAGTCTGGGTCACGACATAAACCACGGTGTTTGTGCAACAACTGAGGAGCTGCAGCATGAAGCCCAATTCCTGCACAAAGCGATGGAGATACAGAGGGGAATACATTATATCTAACATGCGGAACCATATAGAATACAGCATTAACGTTGATCATAACAGGATGAAATTGGCCGAGATCACAAACAGTAAAATGATGGTTTTGTTTCGGTTTCTCATTTCTGTGTCAGACGGAGCATCCCCATTGGTGTGAGCGCGGAGTCTCCTGCGGGCTCTGCTGGTCACTACAATGTGTCTGACGGCGAGAACATTGAGCAGCAGAATCAGGAGAAATGGGACACACGGGGTTAGAATGTAGTGGAGGAGCTCGATTGTGACCCAGACTCTGGAGAATAGAACAGCGAGTGTTACATCACAAAACCAGGGGGCGTTCTCCAGCCAATACCGAGACGTGAGCATAAAATACCAGGAAATGTTCTTTAAACAGCTCAGCACAGTCACTGCTCCCAGAACCACAGCCGCCGTTTTCTCACTGCAATATTTATTTCTCAGCTTCTGGCAACAAATGGCCACAAACCGATCAAAGGACGGCGTGGATATTACACATGGGGACGGAGTCCCTCAGGAAATAAAACGAACATTCCCACACACTGGATCACGCGAGAACAGACCCAGGTCACTCCCTCCCAGTTCCTAATACGGAGGGTGGAAACGTTGCTGTCCTGAAGGATTCTCTCCCAGTTTCCTGAAGACAAACGGAGTTTGGGAATTTCTGTATTTTGGTCTAAATTGTGGTCGATCCTGTGTCGTGAAGAAATGTAAACGCAGGGAAAATGTATTCACCCCTTTAATTGCCTGAGGGGCCTTCGGAACAGCGTCTCCTTCTCCCTGGAACGGGATCTCTTCCCTCAGGATCTTATCGTTTGTTCAATTCATTGATATCCAGCCGTTCACAAACAATGTCAGGGACAGAACGTTCCGGGGAATGTCAGTTATAGAATGTCGGGGAGAGAACGTTCCGGGGAATGTCAGTTATAGAATGTTGGCGACAGAGCATTCCGGGGAACTCCTTGACCTGTCCATCACCTTTCCCACCACGTCCACCCCACCCTCCTCTCTGACCTATCAACTGTCCCCCACCCACATCTACCGATCACATTCCCAGCTCCCTTCCCGCGAGCCCCAACCCCGGCCCAAGCCCCCACCCATTTATCTCTCAAACCCCCGGCTCACAAGCCTCATTCCTGATAAAGGGATTATGCTCGAAATGTTCTTCCCCTGCTCCTCGGATGCTGCCTGACCTGATGTGCTTTACCAGCAACACTCTCCCAGTCACGAAATAGTCTGACACCGGCATACTCACAGGACCAGGACTGATGGGTCATGTTTCATGAAGCCCCATCACCATCCCTGGGTACATCCTGTACCACCGGCAAGACAGAACCACCAGCGGTGGGGACACCCTGGGATACAGTCAGGGAAGGAGGTACCCTGCAAATCCTCAACATTGATACCAGAATCCGGGAAGGCTCATGGTAACAAGTCACAGATAGTCAAGGAAATAGCCTGAGGATGGATATCTTTTGCCCCTCACCTGCCCCTTCGGTGATAACTCAGTTCCCCATGATGTAGAAACAAATCAGAGGAAGCACTGAGGGTGATAAGGACACAGACCGTCCTCTGGGTGTGGGACTTCAATGTCAATTACCAAGAGTGTCCCTATAAGCCCACCCCTGACTGAGCAGGGAGAGACCTCACATACACAGCAGTCAGACTGGGGGAAGTGATAGGGGAACCAACAAGAGAGAAACATTCTCACCAAACCCCTTGTCCCAGAGGGATCTGTCCCTAACAGTATCTGTAGGAACAGCCAGCACACAGTCCTGGTGGAGGGAAAGTCTCAGTCTCATATTGAAGATCCTGCCCACTGTGTTATGTGGCACTTCCTTCTGTGAAGTAGGACATACTTCTAAAGACTGAGCACATGGAGGCACCCATCCATGAGGCACTGTGGGCTAGCAGCAGCTGCAGCATCAATGGCCTTCCTTCCATTGTAAAGTCAGAAGTGGGCTGTTCACTGATGGTTCCAAAGTGTTCTGCACCATTCCCAACTACATCTATACTGAAGCACACTATTCAGCCCATCAAGAGTTTTAAACAGGAACAGAATGTGGCCATTCAGCCATTGGAGCTTGTTGCTCAGCAATTGGAGCAGATCTTTTAATCTCTCAGACAGGTTACACAGGAAATGGAGAGGAACATTCAGCCTTTCAAAGCAGCTACACAGGAATACGGAGGGTTGGGGGTGTGGGTGGGGGGTTACTGAGCCAAGAGCAGGAATAAATTAGGGACCAATCAGTCTCTATCAGTTTAACACAAATTTCCGACTGCAGTGACACAGTGACCAGTGCTGGGACCTCAACTATTTGCAAACTATATAAATGGTTTCCAGAAATGGGACAAACATGTTCTAACTAAATTTAAACTGACAGTAAGATCGAGAGAAACTGAAGTTATCAAGGCGAGGTAGAGAATCTGAAAATGGATAAGTAACAGACAACAACTTGGTAAATCGAATATAATGTGGGTAACTGTGAACCTGTGATTTCTTTTTCAGGAAGAATAGCAGGCTATATATTACATAGATAGAGAGGGATTACAGGACGTAGTGATACCATGTGTACTGGAGGGTTCACTCTGATCTGTCCTGATATGGGAAGTGTGGCCCCATCTCTCTGATGCTTGCTCCCTAATGTTCCCAGTGGCCCCATTACTCTCAGTACACACCAGATATTTTGTTTTGGTTGGTTTGTGGTGGGACTTGGTGAGGGAGAGGATGCTTTGAGACATGTAACAACAGGACAGCCTTTATCTGAATGGTCATGATTCCTTTCTCAGTGGCGACCCGAGGACAATGGGAATGGCTGGCTACTTATGAATGAAGAGGCTGTGGCTGCTACCAGGACAGAGGGTATTCACCAACATGATGTACTGTGCCTGGGCACACTGTAACAAATTAATGGGGTGAGAGACGGAGGGTCCAATCACAAGATTGGGAACTAAGGGCATTGCCAGATCAGCTGAAATTGTTAAATATACCACATTTTTAATCCACCTCACAGAACTAGCCCAGAGGAGATATCTGTTTACCGTGCAACACTGTGCAAACTAGGCTAGTATACTGCTCAGTACAGGGAGAAAGTGAGGACTGCAGATGCTGGAGATCAGAGCTGAAAAATGTGTTGTGGGAAAAGCGCAGCCGGTCAGGCAGCATCCAAGGAGTAGGAGAATCGACGTTTCGGGCATAAGCACAATTTTCAGCTACTGCTCAGTACAACCCAGCAATCTGTCCAGAGTGGAACGCTGTACAGATCATGTCAGAGCACTTACCTTGAAACAAACTGCAGATGGTGGAATCCAAAGAAGACAGGCAGGAGGCTGGAAGAACACAGCAAGCCAGGCAGCATCAGGAGATGGAGAAGTCAACGTTTCGGGAGTAACCCTTCTGCAGGAGTCCTGAAGAAGCTTTACACCGGAAATGTCAACTTCCACACCTCCTGATACTGCCTGGCGTGCTGTGTTCCTCCAGCCTCCTGTCTGTGCAGTGTGGGAAGCAATGGAGACCACACCCATTCATTGATCAGTGAACCCGGATTAGATATCTGTTCAGCACCGGAAGCCATGCAGTAATCACGAATTTGTAACCAGGAGCAGTTACCCTGCCCTCATTTAGAGCTGTGTACCCCACCCTCGTGCATTGATCTGTAAACCAGGATCAGTTACCCTCCCGGCATGTAGGACTGTGTACACCATCCCAGTGCATTGATCTGTAAACCAGGAGCAGTTACGCTCCCATCATGTAGGACTATGTACCCCACCCCAGTGCATTGATCTGTAAACCAGGAGCAGGTACCCTCCCAGCATGTAGGACTGCGTACACCATCCCAGTGCATTGATCTGTCAACCAGGGTAGTTACCCTCCGGGCATGTAGGACTGTGCACACCACCCCAGTGCATTGATATGTAAACCAGGAGCGGTTACCCCCCCGGAATGTAGGACTGTGTACACCTCCCCAGGCCATTGATTTGTAAACTAGGAGCAGTTACCCTCCCAGCATGTAGGACTGTGTACCCGACCTTCGTGCATTGAGCTGCAAACCAGGAGCAGTTACCCACCCAGCACTGTATCCTACCCCAGTGCATTGATCTGTTAACCAGGAGCAGTTACCCTCCCAGTATGTAGGACTGTGTACCCCACCCCAGTGCATTGATCTGTAACCCTGTGTTAGATCCCTGTCCAGCGTGGGTAAATTTGCAGCCCGTGCTGGAAGTGACAGGATGTGCAGCTCCCACCCTTTTCCAGCTCCATATCTCAATTGTACCATGTTGTGGTTCTGTTCACCGAGCTGGGAATTTATCTTGCAAACGTTTCGTCCCCTGTCTAGATGACATCCTCAGTGCTTGGGAGCCTCCTGTGAAGCGCTTCTGTGATGTTTCCTCCGGCACTTATAGTGGCCTGTCTCTGCCGCTTCCGGTTGTCAGTTCCAGCTGTCCGCTGTAGTGGTCGGTATATTGCGTCCAGGTCGATGTGTTTGTTGATAGAGTCTGTGGATGACTGCCATGCCTCTAGGAATTCCCTGGCTGTTCTCTGTTTGGCTTGCCCTATAATGGTAGTGTTGTCCCAGTCGAATTCATCTTGCTTGTCATCTGCATGTTTGGCTACTAAGGATAGCTGGTCGTGTCGACACGACCTTAGGAGCCACACACGCAGATGACAAGCAACATGAATTCAACAGGGACAACACTACCATTATAGGGCAAGCCAAACAGAGAATAGCCAGGGAATTCCTAGAGGCATGGCACTCATCCACAGACTCTATCAACAAACACATCGACCTGGACCCAATATACCGACCACTACAGCGGACAGCTGGAACTGACAACCGGAAGCGGCAGAGGCAGGCCACTATAAGTGCCGGAGGAAACATCACAGAAGCGCTTCACAGGAGGCTCCCAAGCACTGAGGATGTCACCGAGACAGGGGACGAAATGTTTGCAAGACAAATTCCCAGCTCGGCGAACAGAACCACAACAACGATCACCCAAGCTACAAATATTCTCCCAAACTTTGATCAATTGTGCCATGACAAAGGGGTGTTGTGGGTGTGAACATCACTGCCAGAGAGAGATGGCGGGGGAATCAGATTAAATATCATCACATGGGAGGGGTTTGGGGTATAGACAGAGAGGGAGAGACTGAGAAACAGTGTCATGGAAGGATGTGTTCCCAGGTTACAGAATGCTGAAACGTAGACACTTGGATAGCATCCTGTAACATGAACCAAACTTCCCAGGAAAGATGGGAAAAAGGAATTTTGGTGTGAAGTCAGATGAGCATTTGGTCTGCGTCTTTTTAACTGGAATTGGTTTCAACATAATGTATGACTCATTGGGCAGTTTCTAATAATAATTTGTCTCTGTGACACTTTCATTGAGTGTGAGAGAGGGATTATCGGCACGAGGCTGAGCTCGTTTCCTGGTGCTTTCTTAATCGGACTCACCTCATTACCTATCCACCCCACCCCATGGTGTCCCTCTCAATCAATACCAGCCCGATTCTCCCACCCATCATGACTGAAGGTACTCACCATCGCCCGGATGCCCCTGAATATTCCGTGATCCCTGACACAGTTGCCATTTTTCAAAGGCCAAGAGGCACACGGTTGAACTTTCTCTGTTAGGAGCTGCCCTGCACAGTTTATCCCGAGCATGGCAGATAAAGGGCAATTACACCACGGTTTGTCGACAGCGGCATGGAAGGCCTGCTGGATGGGCTAGTACAGAGGGGGACCATTCTCTTCCCAGAGGGGGGCACGCCACCAGACTCACCGAGCATGGACTGAGCTCACCATCCAGATCAGTGCAGTATCTGCGGTCTGAAGGAATGCCCGTTAACACAGGACAAGCATCAATAACCTTCTCCGTTCTTTAAGGGTAAGGGTCACTGTATTCTCTCTGCTCCCTCACACTCACGGTATGTCTGTTATAGCACCGATCCCCAAACAAGACTCATGCTCCACCACACTCACGACTGCATGCAGCACCTTATCTCTGTCTCTGTCTCTCTCTCTCCCCCTCTCTCTCTCACTCTCTCTCCCTCCACTTTACCTCCCACACCAATAACACTGCCTGGATACAACACTGTGGACTGACTCCCCCCGGACACCTCACCAAATCTTGTGAGAAGATTTGTAGCTCGGGTGCTCGTTGCTGTGGTTCTGTTCGCCAATCTCCCCCGACCCCCACCTACACCAGTAGTCACAGCGGGGTCACACACTCACACCCTCACTGCCTCCCTCCCTTTCTCCCATTCCAGGAGAAACAGCCTGGAATAGGACAGAAAGGACCAAACCGGGTGGTGGAGTGCCTGATAATCCTTCCCTCAACCCCTCCCCCTGCCATGTGGGGAGGACCCTGGTAGGAGCCGGAGAGGTTAGGGAAACCTCGTGTGCAGATTCTGAAACATCCACGTCCCACGGCCGAGTAAGGAGCAATGTTCAGTGAAGGGCAACTCTCACTTTAAACCCACTGGCAGTTCCGTTTCCCCCCAGCACAACTTAGACGCCGTGGCCCTGATACCATCTCCCTTATGTGTTGAGCTGGTATAGATGGAATCCCCACGGTCTCGCTGGGCAGGAGGGTGGGTTCACAACACATCGTCACCACCACCTCCCAGGAAGGGAGCACGGTAACTCCCTCTCACACCTCCCCCTGTAAACAGCTCAGATACTGTAACTAATCTGTGATAGTTACTGCTCTCCCCACTTCTCATGACATCTTCAACAATCGGTGCTCATATACACGCAGCGCTCTCTGCTCCTGCACCCCGCTTATAACGGTACGGCCTGTTTTGTTTTGTCTTTCATTGTCATTCCTACCAAAGTACATTACCTCACACTGCTCTGTATTGATCCCCACCTGCCCGAAAACTACACCACCGAGTTATT
This sequence comes from Chiloscyllium plagiosum, assembly GCF_004010195.1. NCBI lineage: Eukaryota > Metazoa > Chordata > Chondrichthyes > Orectolobiformes > Hemiscylliidae > Chiloscyllium > Chiloscyllium plagiosum. The sequence continues at coordinate 66,759,084 of NC_057717.1, read as the reverse complement.
GTCATGTTAGAGTTCCACACTGACCTCCATAGACTTCCGAGTTCTTCCAGGTTTGGTGCCATCTACAAACATTGAGATTGTTATCACATCACAGTCCCCGTGAAACAACTGATATCCTGCCCCACACACACGTTTGTGAGCAAGTGAAATACTGCTATATTCCCACGGACTGAGTCGAATAATGACATACTGTCAAAAGACCAACAAAAATCCTGACACAAACCAGGCACAGTGAATGACACTTTGACAAACCATTGGGCAAGAGAAATCCTGATAGGCTTTGCTTATCTGTGTTGACATCATGGTATTAATGTGATGAAGTTGAAAGTGTGTCCTGTACCTTTAAGAGACAGTGAAGACTGTTCTGAACTAAGAGCTTCCAAGCACCCGTGTATATGAGAGGATGGCAGA
>NC_057717.1:66739876-66758368 GCF_004010195.1 Chiloscyllium plagiosum | reverse complement strand
AGCTTTTCTTGGCGTTTAGGTTAAGTTACCAGATGTGCTTCACGCAGTGTCCTACCAATCTCTGTGTGTGTATCTGTGTGTCTCTGTATGAAGCAGGTCTGGCAGTCTTTGTGGTGCTTAAAGAGAGGCAATACCACCCTCTGCTGGCTTCCCCACGCCACTGCACAGGCATTGGCAGAGGGTGAAAATCAACAGGAATTCATTCAGAGAGAGGGAGGGAGAGGGCAGCTGCTCACAGTACTATCCAAACGGATGTCTTATCCATGTACTGATATAAATGTTCTTTAAACGTTGTAACTGTCCCTGCTTTCACCACGTCCTATGGAAGTTCATTCCACACACAAGCCAGCTTCTGTCTAACATAATTACCTCTCATGACTTTTGTGAATCTTTTTCCTCGCATCTTAATATATCCCTCAGTTTTGAATCCCCAACTCAAGGGAAAAGACATTAGCCCTTCAGCTTATCTGTACCCCTCATTATTTTATAAACCTCTGCAAAGTTACCCCTCCATCTCACACTCTCCAGTGAAAAATGTCCCAGCCTATTCAGCGTCTCCTCGTAGCTCAATCCCTCCATTTCTAGCAACATCCAGGTTAAGCTCTTCTGAACCCTCTCCAGCTTAATAATATCAAGATCAATAATATCAAAGTGAATAGTCAAGGTATTATCTAAGGGTAGGTGGAGACCAAAACGAGAGGGGATAGGCTTAAGGTGCCCCTTAAAATGTGACCCAAAATCTGGGTATAGTAGTGTAGTGGGTAGTGCCCCTGCCTCTGAGCCATGGCTCTGGGAATGATTCCAATTCCTGAACTTGTTTGGTAGTGATCCTAGCTCTGGACCAGAAGGTTTGGATTCATGTCCTGCCTGTTGCAGAGGTGTGTCACAGCATGTCATAACAGGCTGATGAATAAACACACAGAAGAATAATGTTGCAGCTTTATGGGTATTGCCGAGTGAAGCGAGTGTCCCTACCTCCGGGCACAAAGGTCTAGGTGTAAATCCAATAGAAGTGTTTCCTAATACATCTGAACAAACTGATTAAAATAGATTTAGAATTGTGACTTCATGGAGAAGGAAGAGGTGTTGGTGTTGAATTTCAGAATTTAGGCCCGGGATTATTGAAAGCACAGCCATTCGTGTTAATTGGAGTCACATTTTGCAGCAGTAAAGGTTTATAAAATCAGAACGGTCATGGACAGGGTGAGTAATCTGGGTTTTTTTCCCAGGTTACAGGCGTCCAAAACTAGAGGACATTGGTGGAAAGTGAGAGGGGAAGGATTTTGAAGAGGTCTAAAGGGCACCTTTTCACACAGAGGGTGATGTGTGCATGGGATGAGCTACCAGAGGAAGTGGTGGAGGCTAGTACAAATGCAGCATGTAAAAGGCATCTGGGTACTGATAGGCCTGCCGAGCTTTTCCAGCAATTTCTGCATTTGTTAAAAAAATATTATTTTAACACAGGTATTCTGAATACATTAATCATCTTATTTTTTCATGACGCAGGGACATATAAACATATCTGCAAATCGACCGAGACCATTTTCTGCTAAGGGTATGGCTCTCTATATGACAGCAGCAATGATGCACCTACATGGAACAGGGAATGTGATGGATGCATAGTTTGGATAATGTACAAGGAGACCTCACAGGGTCCAGTTTGGGAGAGAATGACATTACTGTGTGATTCAACTCAGAGAGGGAGAAATTGTCATCTGCTCGAGAAGAAACGTCCTATTGCACTCTCTCTCCTTATTATTCCTCATCACAGATTTGTGTACGAGCTAAAAAAAAACTCTACAGTCGTCGTTACCATTCTTATTTTTATAGAATCCCTACAGTGTGGAAACAGGCCCTTTGGCAAAACAAGTCCATACCAACCTTCCAAAGAGTAATGTTCCCATGCCCATGCCCTTACAGTTACCACTGACTAGTGCACCTAAAGTAGAAATCGCTGAACACTATGCACTATTTGACCAATCCACCGGAACTATACAGCTTTGGACTGTGGAAGGAAACGGGAGCACCCATCAGAAACTCAGGCAGACCAGGGGAAAAGTTGTAAACTCCACACAGGTAGTCGTCCGAGGCTTCAATTGAACCCAAGTCCCTGATGCTGTGATGCAGCAGTGATAACTACTGAGCCACTGTGCTACCCTGGAACCTCATCACTGTCAAATGCAAAGGGAATTCAGCCAAATCCAACTGTTCCAGGAAAAAATCCCATTGCTAGCAGCTTGTGAGTAGAATATCTTCAGAAGCAGAATCACATTTTGGACAATCTCTCAATTTTTCGTTTTGTCATAAGTCACACTAATATTTGGACAAGGTTCTTTCAACTTGAAATTGCAGAGATTTTGTTTAGTGTTGTGTGTGTGTGTGTGTGTGTGTGTGTGGTTTTACAAAAGGAAATATCGATTCTTTATGTGCAATATCCAAGCAGTTTACCGTCATTTTTTGAGTAACATTGCTCTGGATCATAAACGTCTTATTTTATCAGAATAAAGAAACTAGCCTGACTTTTGCTAAAACTGACACTGACCCAGTCTGAAATATCATCGGCCATATCAACAATCTGCTTACATTTAAGGTTTGCTGTGAGCAGTGGAGCAGTGGAACTATAAAAGGAAACAGCGACCCCAAAAGCCAGGGAACTATAGACCGGTGGGCATAATATAAGTGGTTGTAAGAGGGGATTCTGAAGGACAGGATTTGCATATATTTGGGAAGGCAAGGGCTGATCAGGGTAGACAACGTGGCTTTCTGCATGGGATTTCATGTCACATTAATTTGATTGAGTTTTATGAAGAGGTGACAAAGAAGATTGATGAAGGCAGTTTGGTTGACATTGTCTATATGGACTTCAACAAGGTGTTCATAATATTCCGATTGGTAGGCAGATTGGTAAGGTTTGGTCACATGGGATACAGAGGAAGCTAGTCACAATTTTCTTGAAGGAAGAGGGGTATTTTTCAGATTGGAGGCTTGTGAGCAGCAGCGTGCTGTAAGAATCAGTACTGAGTTCATTGTATTTCATCATTTATGTAAACAATTTAGATGTGAATATTGGAGCCATAGTTAGTAAGTTTACAGATGACATCAGAAAGATGGTGTAGTAGATTATCTCAGAGTACAACGAGACCACAATTAGATGGGGCAAAGGGGCAAGGCGTACAGATGAAGTTTAATTTGGATAAATATGAGGTTTTGCATTTTGGAAAGGCAAACCAGGACAGAAATTATACACTTAATGGTAAGGTCTTAGGGAGTGCTGTGGAACAAAGGGACATAGGGCTGCAGGTGCATTGTTCCTTAAAAGTGGAGTCGCAGGTAGACAGTGTGGGACAGAACACATTTGGCACATTTGCCTTAATCAGTCAGAGCAATGAGTACAGGAGTTGTGGTGGCATGTTGCTTCTGTACAGGATGTTGGTGAGGACACTTTAAGAATTCTGCGTAAACATCGATTGTCTACCGAAAGTACTTACAAGGATGTTCCAGCACTGGAGGTTTGAGCGTCAGGGAAAGGTTGATTAGGTGGAGGTGTTTCCCCCTGGAGTGTCAGAGGCTGAGGGGTGACATGATAGAGGTTTATAAAATCATCACAATCATGGATACTCTGAACAGCCACGTTCTGCTCCACTGGATAGGGGAGTCCAGAACAAGAGGGCATAGTTTGAAGGCGAGGGGGGAATGATTTAGAATGAAACTGAAGGTAAATCTTACAAACAGAGAGTGGTGTGTGTACAGAAAGTGCTGTCAAATGACGTGGTGATGGCGGTTCCAATCACACATTTTAAAAATATGTGAAAGAGGAGGGATATTGACCAAATACTGGTAAATGGGACGAGGTCAGATTTGATATCTGATCAGAGAGAACAGATTGGTTTTATGGTTTTGTTTCCACGCTGCATGACTCTGTGATTCTCTAAGAGGGACGACGAAAAATTCTGAAGGTACCTTTCACGTCAGAATTCTCTTCACTGGAAGTTTATCGTGCCTGTATTTTTCACAATGATTGAAAGCTGCATTAATTCAATATTTGACATAGAATTGATTCATGGATAATGGGACGCAGACAGGAAAGTGAGGCTGAGACCACAACCTGATCAGCCACAATCTTAGTGCCTATTGGAGAAGGCTCAAAGTATCTAAAGAAACACTCCTGCTCCTCAATCCCATGTTTCTGTGTTCCATTCAGCCCCTTAAACCAGCTAGGCAGGAGCAGTTGGAGGGATACTTGCTGCTACAACCTGGTGCACAGAAACAGAGGAGACCATTCAGCCCTTCCAGACTGTCACACACGCTTTGAGGTGATTTGGGAAATGTAATTGAAAAACCCAGTCTTGGCATGAAAGAGCTCCTGAACTGGTCTGTGTCCATGTGCAACAAGACCCAGACTCCATTGAGGCTTGTGCTGTTAAAGGGTCCGTAACATTCATGTCACAGCACTGCCTGACACTGCACAGTAAAATAAGGTTCATTCAGCACCTCACGCTGGTTTCACAGGAAAATGAGGAAGCCATTCAGCCCATTCACTCTATTGGAGAAGTACAGGGTCAGCCCATTCAGTGCCTCCAGCCTATTACTCAGGAAGAGAAGGAGTCTAGTGTGATGGGCGACAACAGAGCACCTCAAAAATATTTGAAGGCAGTAGCCTAGATTCTAATGTTTTCTTATTTTAAAAGAAATGTAAAGTGTCTGTTCCAGATGCAATGTGACTGGTCAAACTATTCGGTGTGAAGCAAATCACCATTTATATGAACACAAAAGATAAAATTAAATCAAAGAAAAAGGAATTTAGAATAACTTAATTCTATTGGAAAAGTTAACAGAATAATAGATCGTGGAGCTATTGCTAATGAACTGTTCTGATATACGAAAATCCCATAACCACAGCCCTTGGCAAAACTGAATACTCAGTCACAGATTGCGACAAACATTTCTCCAATCCAGGAGTTAAAAACAGCAGCAAGAGAAAATTCAGAGAGAGTAGCAGCCAGGAGACATTCACTGAAGCTTCCAACTCTGTTGAGACCCCAATAGTTTCTGATATTGCTGAGAAACCAAATCCCAGAGATCCTAATCTGTGAGAGCTGGCCACACCCATTCGGTCTGCATTAAAATAAACTCAAGGCATCCCTCGCTGTTTACTCAAGTAGGCTTAACTAGCCAGCTTGGTAATGATCATTCAACCTCTCTCTTAAAAGAAACCAGGACAAAATAACCTCTTAAAGCTGCAGTATCATCACACTTGTCAGCACATCGAGCTGTCAAACAGGAACAAGGGGTCAAGCCCTTGGTCCTGTCCAATTGGACAAGGAAGAAGTCATTCAGTCCCTTGAGTCAATTACACATAAAGAGAATGATGCCACTCAGTCACTTGAGTCACTTACACATGAAGAAAAAGAGGCCATTCAGCCCGTTGAGCCACTTATACAGGAACAGCAGGAGACCATTCCTACCTCAATGCACTTACACAGGGTCGAAATGAGGTAATTGATGCTGATCCTGCTGAATGGCGTATGCCCGAAACGTCAATTCTCCTGCTGTGCTTTACTATCAAACCACTGTCTACTCTGAGCTCCAGCATCAGCAGTCCTCACAGTCTCCTTCATGATGCTCTAACATGATGAACGAGTGGAGCAGAGGCTGCACAGACTGAGTGCTCCACGTTGTTCCACCTGGCTCCGTTGCTCATGATACACATGTGGGACGTTAACTTGGTTTGCTCGTGGTGAGGAGGGAAGCCACATGTATTATGTGAAGTCTCAAGAAGGCATCTTTCATTTCTGAGAAGACAGCGTGCTGTTCTCTGTGTCAGGCGGAAGCTGGTGAGAATGGCTACCTGTTTCAGACAGAAGGTATTGTGGCTGCTGTTGGGAATTGTGAGCAACCTGACATTCAGTACAGGTTTCACCCGCCGACTGCACAATAACGTGGGGAGAGTTAATTAAGGCATATAAACTTTAGGAAAGTCACGTTAGACTGATGAATGGACTTTCTAAGTTCAAATAATGCTGACCGTGTTCATGTTGATCTTGTCGAGTGCACGTCCTGTTCAGTGTGACCTGTATGCCTCACTCTGTCCAAACTTATTTCTACCCTAAGATCTGCCTGGCCATGCTTACTATGATCTGCCTCCACTCCTCATAAATAAAGTGTTTCCCTGTACTGAGGTACACGTGGCAATAAATCAAACCAATCAATCCTGGGTACAGAATGGAATTTCTCATCCTATCAATGTCTGTTTTGGAAATCAGTGATCGCTGCCACTCCTCGTGTTTCAGCGTCACCATTTCTTCGTCTCTCACAGCTCGAAAGATTAAACACTCAGCTTATTCACTCTATCCTCATGTTACCATCACCCGTGTCTGTGGTAAGGAGATCATTCCTTACAAAGGAGATCATTTCTGTACAGAGTGCCCCAAATGCTCTCTCAGCAAGGCTCTACAACAGCAGGAAGTTGGCTTTACTTATGTACTCGAATCATCATAAAATGAAGGACAGCATACCATTGACTGCACTCATTACGTACACAGGGTTTGATTCGGAGCAGTCCACATAGACTTGTGAGTGGGAGATCATGCTTCTGAAATTTGTAAGAGCTCTTTGAAAAAGTGACCAAGGTTGATGAGACAGAGCAGTAGACGTAGTCTCTATGGATTTCAGTAAGGCCTTTCAATAAGGTTTCACATGGCAGGCTGCTCTGGAACGTTACATCACGTGGAATGATGGGGGACATGGCCAATTGGATACACAGTTGACTTGATGGTAGGAAGCAGAGGGTTTTGTGGAAGAATGCTTTTCAGACTGGAGGCTGGGACCATTGCTCTTTGTTATCTATCATTTGGTTGAGAATGTACAAGGCATGATTAGCAAGTTTGCAGGTGACACTAAAATAAGTGGGAGCATGATCAATGAGGAATCTCATCAGAAATTGCAGCAGGACATTAATCAGGTGGGGAAGTGCGCCGAGAAATGGCAAATGGAATTTAATATAGATGTGTGACGTCTTGCATTTTGGAACCTCAAATCAAGGTAGGAGTTTCATGGTAAATGGGAGGGTCTTAAGGGGTGTAGTGGGCAGAGAGACCTTGGGGTTCAGGTACACGGTTCTCTGAGAGTGTAGTCATAGGTAGACAGGGCAGTGAAGAGGGTTTTTGGCACACAGGCCTCCAACAAGCAGGACATTGAGTATCGAAGTTGGGAATTTATGTTTCAGTTGCACAGGACTTTGGTAAGGTTGCACGTGCGGTATTGTGTTCAGTTTTTGTCACCTTGTTTTAGGGAGAATGTTATGAAATTATAAAGAGTGCAGAAGCAATTTACAAAGACATTGCCAGGACCCAATAGTCTGAGATATGGGGAGAGGTTGGACAAGTTAGGACCTTTTCTTTTGAGTGTAGGAGACTGAGGGGGGACCTTATAGAGCTGTATAAGATCATAAGGGGTATGAATATGGTTAATGCTCTCAGTCGTTTTTCAAGGTGTACAGAATCGAGGATGAGAGGGGACCAGTTTAAGGTTAGAGGGGAAGGAATAAAAGGGAACCTGAGGGGGCTCTTCTTTACACAGAGGGCTGGTACGCAGATGAGCTGCCAGCAGAATATTGTGAGGAGGGTGCATTAACAACATTTCAAAAGCATTTGGATAAATATGTGGATAGGAAAGGACTGGAAGGATATGGGCCAACTGCAGGGAAATGGGGTTAGCGTGGATGGACATTTACAAGGTGGATTCTAACCCCTCTGTTAATTAAAACCATACACCCAGAAAAGCTCACCTCACCTCGTAATCTCTTAAAATATGAGTTACACAGATCTCCCACATTCCACTATTTAAACAAAAACTGACAAGTTAGTTTCTTAACTTTAATAGTGAACACTACTAAACAACAACTATTCACAAATACAAGCTGCTCTTTTCTTAACTACTTACTATCTGACTCCAACTATGTAAAAATATGCTGTTCCAACAAACCACATATGAAACATTACAATCGCAAGACACTCTTCAGTCTCCATCTTCCTCGCTGTGTTCACTCTTCCAGCTGCTGATCTCCCTGGGTTATGTTATTTTTTACTCCAAGTAGGTTTTCCATGAACACATATCTTTGATAGAGAGTGTTTGAGATGGCCAGTTAGCACTCCTGATCTACAGCACTTACTCTGTTGTTGGATGGCAGTGGCTCTCCCTCTAGTGTTCACAATGCTGGGTTTATATACTCCCCATAATACAATATTTCTCATAAATTGATTGCTTTCCAGATGTGCAAACAATAATATTCAATTCCCGATGGCTTCTGGTATCCTGAACGTTATTTAAACTCTTTGGTTGCATTTCAATTGCTGTCAAAACAGCAACCAAAACCCAGGAATCAATTTCCCAGCTAATGGTGACATGTGGAACAGCCTGACCTTTAGCTGGCATCTGTGGCTGTACTTTCTATTCAGCAAAACACGTTTTGTCTTAAAGTGACCAGGCATGCTTTCGGCTTCATTACACCTTCCCCATTCAGAAAAGAAAATGAACTATCAGAATGAAAAGTTGGCATCATTCCTTTTCCTCTAATTCTTAATCTCATTATTACGAAATACAAAAGTATTAATCTCAGTTATGCCATTCATATTAATTATGCACACCTATGTAACACTGGAATAAGTCAAATCTTATCTGACCTTTTTCCTTTCAATCCGAGATAACACATCTGCTATCACACTTTAAGACCAACAGAATGTACATTTTGTAAGTTTCAAGTCGGTAACATAAGACTCCAATGAAATAATCTCATCTTCTGGTCTTTAAATATTCCAAAAAATACGAGCGGGTTGTCATTGTCCACAACCATCTCCGACAATTTGTTTTTCATATAAACATTAAAATATTGACAGGCCAGTACGAAGCATTTTCAATAATGGAGATTTTGTATTTTTTCTGGTGGATATTGAGTTTGTTCGACAAGTAGCCAATTGGCCATTCAATTCCATCATCATCTTTGTGAATCAATACATCTCAGAGCCCGAGCATCAAACACAACTTTCAAAGCAGTTCAAAATATTTGGTGTCGCTAAACCTGATGCGGTGATTAATCCTGCTTTAAAATTCTCAAATGCTGCCGGCATTGTTCTGTCCACCACAATTCTGTGTTCTTCCTTAGTAAATCCATCAGTGGTGCCAATACGCTCCTGAAGTTTGCCAAAAACTTCCGATAGAATCCACTCAGTTCCAAAAATTGAAGCACCTCTTTCTTCGAGGATGGTCATGGAACTTCCTCAAAGTCCTTCGTCTTTGTGTTCATGGGGTCAACCTTCCATGACCAATGTAATGTCTCAAGAACTTCACCTCTGCCTTCGTGAATTCTGTTTTCTTTAAGTTTTTTTTTAACCAAGTTTGCTTCTGGTAATCGTTCAACATGCTCTGCAACTGTAACATGTGAGCTTTCAATCACTTGCTAAAGATCACTACATCATACAGATAAGCTGCACAATTTGTTCATCTGGCCACAACTCTGTTCCTGAGTCTTAAATGTGGCGGGAGCATTATTCCTTCACATGACACACTTGATAACGTTTTTGTCAGCTCCGGTATCTTTACCAGAGAGTTTAACTGACTCAACATTTTTTTTTTAATTTGAAAGGGACCACGAAATCTGGCTTTGAAGGGATTTCCTACCACTGCTGGCAATACTAAAACGTCATCCCCACGGGAAATCGTCAAAGTTTCAGATTTCTTTTCTGCCACCTGCTTCATTCCATGCTGTGCCCTCTTCAGATGCTGTTTAGCTAACTCACCTACTCCATCTAATCTCTCCCTCACTTCGCGTACATAATCCAACTGCGAGATCTCCGAAGTCGGTCTTGTCTATTCATATTTAATTAGCTTCAAAGGACCTCTCACTTCATGTACGAATATTAACTCAAAGGAAGCAAACTGAATAGATTTATTTGGGACATCTCTAATGGGAAACAATTTATTGGGACACCTTTAACCCAATCATTCAGGCAATCCTGACAGTACGCAGTTAACATGGTCTTCAGTGTCTGATGTTAATTTCCCAAGGTTCCCTGAGATTCAGGATGGGCAGCACCTGATTTGAAGTGCTGTATATCTAAACTATCCATGACTTCCTAAACAGCTGAGCAGTAAAATGAGAACCTTGGTCTGAATAAATCGCTCTGTGCAGTCCCCAGTGAGTAAAGAAAGCGACCAATTCCGCCACCTCCCTTTTCACCTTAATACTCCGTAATGGAATTGCCTCTGTAAATCTGGTAGATACATCCATTATGGTCAGCAAATATTGCTTTCCGCTTTTAATTTAGAAAGGGAAGCTACACAATTAATCATAAACCACGTGAAAGGTTCTTCGAATGCAGGAATTGCCCACAAAGGTGCTGGGTTTTTTTAACTGCCTGTGACTTACCTACCATTTGGCAAGTAACAAAAATTAACCACGTCCTTGTGCATTCTAGAATTTTTTCTGTATCTTAGTCTGAGTCTTCTGTACACCTAGGTGACCACCTATTGTTAGGCCATGTGCTACCCATAACACTGTATGCGACTGGTAACACAATCTGGTGCACTTCCGCCCATTTTCCTTCTGCACTAACCTACTGTGGTCTCCATTTTAATTTTAGGATTCTATTTTTAAATTAATAATGTTCGATATGTGTGTGTGTGTGTATCTCTGTTCTAATGCACCGTGACATCTAACAGGGTATCAGTTAACTGCACATCAACTCCTTTGTCTTTTTCTTTCGTTTTTCCCTTCCTACTGTAACTTATGACAATGGGATCTTGTTACTGCACAGTCTGGAAAAATTCCTGGGTATTTTTCTTTTAACTCCCTAGTTCCCTAATTTTCCTTTGCCTTCTCCACCACAAGGGGTGTTTCTCCCCCCTTGAATCCTGTTAAATCGTTCCCAAGAACAAACTATATTCCTGGAACTGACACTCTGTCACTCACTCTCACTGTTACTTCCCCAGTATTGATTTGGCAGTCCAACCTGATGTTACACAAGGGAATGCTTAATTTCGGTCCCCATTCCATAAATTATCACGCTTTTGAGTAACATGTCAAAAGAGAGAAAATACTTCCATCTCTTACTATTAGAGGCCGAGAGAAAGTGAGGGCTGCAGATGTTGGAGATCAGAGTTGAAAAATGTGGAGCTGATAAAGCACAGCAGGTCAGCAGCGTCCGGGAGGCAGGAGAGTTGACCTTTCAGGCACAAGTCCTTCATCAGGAAAGTGGGGGGCAAGGGAGGGGGGAAGGGGGCTTTAGAAATAAATAGGAGGATGGGTGTGGAACTGGGTGGAAGTTAGCTTAGAAGGTGATAGGTAGATGCAGGTGGAGTCTGATGGTGATAGGTCGGACAGGAGGGTGAAGTGGATAGGTGGTAGGACAGTTGGAACCCTCAAACTATACAGGATCGACGTTGAATTCACCAAAATCCAAATCTCCCCTCCCCAACCTCATCCCAGATCCAACCATTCAAATTAGCACCGCCCTCTTGAACTTTCTTAATTGTCCATCTTCCTTCCCCACCTATCCAGTCGCCCCCCTCTCCGACATATTACTATCACTTCCACCTACATCTTCCTATCGCCCTCCCAGTGACCCTCGCACCAGTCCAGCTCATACCCTCTTATTTATCTTTCAGCCCCCTTGTCCCCCCGCCACATTCCTGACAATGGGTTTATGCCTGATATGTCGATTGTCCTGCTCTTCGAAAGCTGCCTGACCTGTTGTGCTTTTCTGGCGCCCCACCTCTCAGCTATTAGATACTGAACAGATTCCGTATCTTGCAAAATTATAATTTCTTGTCCACCCCCCTGCCCCCACTCCGAGTGAACTTTATCTACAGAGGAGAATTCTTTATAGAGATCAGGCACTGTCTCCATACCAGCCCCCCGGACTAGGCTGTGCACTCTCCTGCAGCTCCGTGGCTCCACTTGGGGTCTCCCTTACCAGTTTCACTAATGCGAAAGGCTTAGCCTCTTTTACCACATCTTTTCCCAAAGTGCCTTCATTCAAACCCAGCACTGTGTGTCCCAGCTTACCGCAGTGAAAGCTTCCTTTCCCAGTGCCCTTCTAAAACCATCGGTACTGTAATTTTATGTGTCCCTCTCCCTTATTGTGAGAACACCTGAGGCTTTCACCACCTTTCACCTGCCTTGGACTTCTTTTTTCACCTGTGTTAAAGTATTGCCAGTGTGCTTTACTCTATGCTTTGCAATGTAAGATTTCGCCTTTTCCCAATTTCTATCCCTCACAGGATGAAACTCCTCCCAGAAGTTACATTTTATTTCATGCTCCAATGCATATTTACCTGCCAAATCTGCCGCGCTTCTCACTTCTTGCACTTTCTATTCATTCACATGAATCCTTACCATCTCTGGAAGTGAGCTTTTCAATACCTCCAGCAGAATGATCTCCCTTCGAGCCTCACAGGTCTTATCCATATTTAAGGTCTGCATCCATCTGTCTAAATTACTTTGTTTAATTCTTTCAAACTGATCTGGTTCCATCGCTATGTTTCTGAACTTCCGTCTATATGTTTCTAGTGCCAATTCATGAGCACTCAAAACAGCGTGTTTGAAATCTGCATAATCTCTTGATCCCTCATCTGACAGCATTGCACATGATTCACCAGCTGTGCCCACCAGCTTAGTCTGAACTAACATTACCCACAAGTTCCCTAGACATACCATCTGCCGAGTCAATTTTTCGAATGAAATAAAAAAGATTTTGACATTTTTCTCACCGAAATATGGCAATATATTAACATAGTTGTACACATCCCTACATTCTCCCTTTACCTTCATTCTGTAAATTTAAATTTCTTATCTAATTTCAAACTTCCGAATTTCAGATTCTTTCTCTTTCTTTTTCCTCTCTTTCTCTTTCTCTTTTTTCGCTCTCTCTTTCTGTCTCTTTCATTATCTTCTAAGTCCAGTTGCCACATTTGCAATTTAAGATTTTTCTCACTCGACTGCAGCTGCCTGTTTCTCAAGCACCAAAGTGCTTGACCAATTTCTGTTTTCCTTTTGTCTCTGGTTAAACCCAAATCTAATCTATTTGTGAATTTTAAAAGTATCCCCTTCCTCTATCTTTTTCAACTTTCTTTGCAAACTTGGGAATTATCTTCAAACCCCAGAACTCTTTAGCAATGTTAAAAGCCATTTCTTATAATTTAACCCACCACAAGGAATCAAAAATAAATGAATTTTCTCACCTGTTTTATTTGAATATCTAAGTCACTAACTGCCAAGTGATGGAATCTGCTGGGAACTTTCCTACCACAAATCTGGTAAACTCTGTCCTAATCCCATACGCCAAGCCCTCATGCTGTTATGATGTCGATGTCGAACTCCTCTGTTAATTAAAACCACACATGTGTGTGTAGTCCCAGTCAAAGTGGTATCATTCTTTGTCTGTATGCATGGGAACTAGTAATAGTGGGTCATGTCTTTTGGTGGCCAGTTGGTGTTCATGTATGCTGGTAGCACGACAAGAGGACAGTTTGAAATGGTGGAAAAAATGATTTTATATACACTGTTTAATCAGTGTGTGTTCAGATAAGGAAGATTGTTCATATGTGTACAACGCATTCTGAATGAACAATGGAGACACAGTTAACGAGAAATGGTGCACATGATGTAGAACATTTATAAACCATTAAAGCATTATTTGATCCTCATCTGAAATGATATGTTCCCCTTCTCTCAACGTTCCCCCTTTTCTGGGATTCCTTACACTTGTCTCCAATTCTTACCAGGATGTGTGCTATAAATCTTGCTTATGGTGTCCCAACTTATTTCAGTTAATCCCCTTTCTACCAGAAATTCAATATATTGGCCTGATGGGTCTTTCCAAAGCTACTGTCTGTCATATTATTGGAGATAAAAAGTCTGGCATTAGACTCAGCATTTGAACATATGTAAATGCACTGTACAAAGTACCACATCACACAGGAATTGCCAAAACATTGAGGGATGTACATCTACTTCTTTCAATAATCTAGTTTTCTCATTTTACTTACCTTCACATCTACATCCTGTCTCTCGTTCTCTCTTTCTATCAAGTTAAGAAATCCACCAATTATTCTTCGTGTCCCATCTCTCAAAACTCCTTCTTTCCGTTTATACCTATTGCTCTTTTCTTGATGTAATGTGATTATAATTGAGCAATATAACTCCAAAGACATTCATGAGGAGCTGGCCAGAGTTAATTGGAACGGAAGCTGACAGGGAAGACCATGGAGCAGCAATGGCAGGAGTTTCTGGGAATCATTCGGAACATAATGAAATTCATCCGAAAGAAGATGAAATATACTCATGCGAGGACAAGGCAGCCATCAATGATAAGGCAAGTAAGGGATAGCATCAAACCAAAAGAGAAAACATACAATGTGGTGAAGATTGGTGAATTGGCCATGCTAAATTGCCCGTAGTGTTAGGTAACGGGTAAATGTAGGGGTATGGGTGGGTTTCGCTTCGGCGGGTCGGTGTGGACTTATTGGGCCGAAGGGCCTGTTTCCACACTGTAATGTAATCTAATTATTGGGAATCCAGAGAATTCATTGGCTCTGGAATGACATAAGGCTGGCTTCACTGACACTACAGAGCTCTTACTCATGGTCAGGCAGAGAAACTGAAGGAAACACATTCACTTTAACACCGAAGATGGCATTAATGAAGGAAAAAGATTCAGATGAAAAAAGCAATTAAATTAAAATCAGTTAAATGCTTTTGTGGAATGTGTCAGATTGAAAGCATGACCCGGGGAGAGACCCTTCACAGAATGAGAATTTTAGAAAATGGAAGTATTCCTACATCAGAAATCAGATTTGGTCACTGAGTACATGGCTGATGGGCGAATGGGTCTCGATGTGAACTGGGGAACAGACAGAATTGCATTGCACATATTGCAGCTCAAAACTGCGTTTTCATAAAGTGCTGTAGAACACAGCAGCAGGAGAAGAAGAACAGCATTCAACCACAGTCAGTAAGTTTTTTGCCCAGGATAATCCTTCATTACGATCAACACGATCTATGGCTCAGTGACGAGTGCTTGGTGAATGTGTCAAGGTCAGAACCACGTGAACCTAAATCAGATGCTAACCCATGAAAGCAACCGCACTTGACAAACAGATCTGATTGAAGCTCTGCAGTCCTGCTACATTTAGTCACAAATGGTGATGGACGATTAAACAAACGACGCAGGAAAGGGCTGCACAAACATTCCCACCCTAAATAACGGAAAAAGCCCTGCGCCCTCAGTGTAAAAGACAAAGATGTAGTATCTGCAATATCCTCAGCCAGAACTGTTGAGTGGATGATCTACCTCACCCTCACCATGATGCCCACAGAATCACAGATGCCAGTCTTCAACCAATTCGATTCACTGCACGTGACATGGAGAACAGCTGAATACAGTAGATACGACAAAGGCAATGGGCCCTGACGCCATTCCTGTAATAAGACTGAAAACTTGTACTGCACAATAAGTAGTATCCCTGGGGAAGCTGTTTCATTCCAGCTCCAACTCTGACATCTCCCTGGTAATGTGGAAAATTACTCAACTATGTCCACTCCCTTAAGAGAAAAATAATTACAATCTGATCAATTACCACGCCCGAAGTCCCATCACGATGCTCAAATTGTTGGGAGTTCTTTTGAACAGAGCTGTCAAGCGGCACAGGAATAACCTGCTCAGTGTGGTTTCTGATAGGTCCCCATGTGCAGATGGTGCTATTGTGGAAATGTCATTGGATTACTAATCCAGACAATGATAATTCTCTGGCAGCTGGTGGAAGTTAAAACCAATTAATAAAGTATTGAGACATAAAATCTGGTGTCAGTAATAGTTACCCTGAAGCCAATGTCGATTGTAAACATCAGTTTACATCCCCAATGTACTTTCAGGAAGTAAATCTCCCGTGCTTTCCAGGTCTGGCATAAAAGTGACTCCAGACGCACAAACATGTGATAAACTCTTCAACGGTCTCTGAAATGGTTCCAAAATTATCACCCCTGCTTGTAATCTGTCTCACCCTGTCTGAGTTTTATATATGTCACCTAGGTATCCACTCATTTTGCTAAAGCACATGAAATATAGGTTCAGCCAACCCAAACTCTGCTCCCACAACAAGCCTGCCATCTCAGCGATCAATCTGGTCATCCTTTACTGCTCTCCCGCAATGTCAGCATTGTCCTTTATTAGGTAAGGAGACCAAAACTGCCCACAATACTGCACAATGTTCGAGATGGGGTCTCATCAAGTGCTTTTACAGCTGCAGTAAAACACCCTGACACCTGGACACAAATCCCCCTGCAATGAAGGTCCAACACACCATTTAATTTCCTAACTGCTTTCTGTTCCTCGATAAAATATATTTTCAGTGACTAGTGTACAGGAAGATCCAGATCCTTTTCAATGTTACAGCTACCCAACTGGTGTGTCTACATACACTGGTAAGTCTCCCAATGCCATTCCCAGTATTTCTTCTGGCTTCAGAACTGACTGCCCTGAATAGACTGCTGAGGTCGGTGAAGAATGAAACAAAAAGAATCATAAGTCCTTTTATAGAGTAATATTTTCCAACCTTTTCAACTGGTAGGCTACCGTTCTCTTTTTCGCATCAAAGGGTGCAATGTCACATCCATCCACATTGCTCTTCATTGCCCCGTATTTGCAGACACTCCACTTGCCTCAATCACCTTTTACATCCTCCTCCCCCACTCATAATCCGATATCGATTAGTACCATCAGCATCAACTGGATGTCCATGGTGAAGATAAGGCGTTGTGGACCGGGGAAGCGAAAATCACACCTCCCCCCTCACTTCCCTCCAAGGCCCCAAAGGAAACTTCCATATCCGCCACAAATTCACCTGCACGTCCACACACATCATCTGTTGCATCCGCTGCACCCGATGTGGCCTCCTCTATATTGGGGAGACAGGCCGCCAACTTGCGGAGCTTTTTTTGCGAACACCTCTGGGACACCCGGAACAACCTACCCAACCACCCTGTGGCTCAACACTTCAACTTCCCCTCCCACTCCACCAAGGATATGCAGGTCTTTGGACTCCTCCATCGCCAGACCACAACAACACGACGGTTGGAGGAAGAGCGCCTCATCTTCCGCCTGGGAACCCTCCAACCACAAGGGATGAACTCGGATTTCACCAATTTCCTCACTGCCCCTCCCCCCACCTCGTCTCAGTCAAATCCCTCAAACTCAGTACCTCCTTCCTAACCTGCAATCTTCTTCCTCACCGCTCCGCCCCCATCCCACTCTGACTTATCACCCTCACCTTGACCTCTTTCCACCTATCGCATTTCCAACGCCCCTTCCCCAAGTCCCTCCTTCCTACCTTTTATCTTAGCCTGCTGGACACACTTTCCTCATTCCTGAAGAAGGGCTTTTGCCCGAAACGTCGAATCTCCTGTTCCCTGGATGCTGTCTGACCTGCTGCGGTGTTCCAGCAACACATTTTCAGCTCTGATCTCCAGCCTCTGCAGACCTCACTTTCTCCTCTATCAATATAATGTCTCATTACATCGAATGAGCAAATCTCCCTGCTAAAATGTGCGTTGGTTTACAGTTTAGGTTAGACCAATCCATTCTGCACAGGTCATTTGTATTCTAAAATAGATTCCTATCCCAAAAAATCTAAATCCCTCAACAACACAAGAGCTCGTCAGCCGTTGATTTTTATCCTTTAACCCTTTGTTCATTCCCAGCTGAGTTTGGCATGGGGAGTAAATCAGAAAGTATTGTTTTAAAGTTTTTTTTTAATATTCTACCTCACCTCTTGAGTTCACTCTGTACTGCTTTAATATTTCCCTAAAATGTGTCATTCCTGTCAATATCTACAATAAATTTTGGCTACTCAATCTCTCCTTTAACAACTTGCTTGAAATGTTTCGAGACGTTCTTAATCCTTGCACAGGGAAAGCAACAAACCCATCTCAATTAACGGTCACTGCCCCAGAATCTCCTGTTGATGCCCCTGATAGAAAAGACCACTGATTCAACAATTCCACAAAATCTTCTCAAACGCTGCTAAACATAAGGATAATTCCAAGTGTCCAATAATTGATAGCTCTTCCATTTATCTCAGAAAAACAACCCTCTTCTGCTGTTCTAAAAGTTGAAAATCATTTTGATAGAGGAATAGCCACCGGAGAAGTTTGAACTACTTTCTTACCTTTCCGTACAGCCACACATCTATATGACTGATTTGCTGGATAACACTTTTTTTCGAAATCTTCCAGCCATCCTCTCTGTCCCTTATGTGTGACCTTAATAATATTATGGCGAAAGCAGTTCTGTTTAAATGACACCTTATATTAACTTTCATTACCTACAGACAGTAACGTTAAAATTGAAAAATATATGCATATGTGTATCAAACATAGAAAAATTATACAAAATCAACCATTTAGCAAATTAAATGAATAAAAATATTCCTTTTCAATAA
>NC_057717.1:66725845-66739376 GCF_004010195.1 Chiloscyllium plagiosum | reverse complement strand
CCAAAATGCAGTGCCCAAACCTTGTCCAGAATGGCGACACCAGACCCTAAGATATCGCTAAATCATTGCAGTAGCTGATAAAATAAACCCATGAAAACCATCCAGGAACCTCCTCTGACTTTCCAGTGATGGGAACAAGTCAAATCTCTGTATATATGTCACACCCACTCAGACTTAACAAATTGCTTTCTTGCCTCAGTTTCTATTCCTGGCTGAGAAACCATTGCAGCTCTGCACAGATCATGTGACCTGAAATTCTCCATGGAAGTTGTTGACAATGTAACTGCACAATTGTCTGTACCTCAGCCACAATAAAACAACACTATCATTGCCAGCGTAGATGATGGGGATGCGATGGTCTAGTGCTATTATCTCCAGACTATTAATCCAGGGTCCCAGCTAATGACACAGACCTGAACTTCAATCCCTCCTCATCAGATGGTGGAATTTGAATTCAATGGAGTATTTGGATTAACAATCAAATGAAACACTGTCATTTGTCAAACAAAAACAAACACCTAGCCCACTTGTGTCCTTCGTGGAAGGAAATCCGTTATCTTCATGTGGTCAGGCCGACATGTGACACCAGACCCAAAGCAATGTGATTGACTCTCAACTGCCCTTTGAAATGACCAAGCCAGCATTCAGTTATATCACTACAAGGTCTCAAATAAATGAAACCAAACAGATCTAAGCACTGGCAGCCTACAGCATGTGGACTGCTCATGGGCAACCCGGAAATGGAAATACATTCTGGCCCAGCCAGTTACACCCATGTCGCATGACTCAATTTTAGAAGATGACCACACTGAGGGAAGAGAGACAGAGGGGACATATCTCATTTTCAAAAGGAGCTTGGATAGATATCTACATGGGCATGATCCTCAGGAATATGGGAAAAAATGAAAAATCAACGAGATTAATATCACATTTTGCTTCCATCCTAGCTGATTATCAACAATTGCTTTTTCTTTGGAATCTTTTTCTCTATCTCTCTATTCCTCCATATATTCAACTCACTCCACCAAAACAAATTACAATATTTCCCAGCTGCTTTCCGATCTTATGCATGGTGAGTGAACTGAAAACGTTAATTCTGTTTTTCTCTCAACAGAAGCTGCCAAACCTGTTCAGTTTCCCCAGCACTTTGTTTCTTTTTGTTTCAGATATTCAGTAGCGTTCTTTGTTTGATTTAATATTTCTTTTTGGGATTTCATGGAATATCAGCATCACTGTGAAGGGCAGCATTTGATGAGCATCACTAATTGCCCTTAATTGTGACCATTCCACAAGGCAGTACAGAGCCAAGTACATTGTTGTGGGTCTGAAGTCACTCTCAATCCAGACCAAATAACGATGTTAGATTTCTTTACCAAAGGACATCAGTGAAACAGATAGATTTTTAGACAAAATGCTTCTGGTTACAGTACGTGCATTTGTTTTTATTTCGATTCTTATCATTTGAATTTAAGTTCTGCGATCAGCTGTGGTAGGATTTGAGACAGTATCTTGAGTATTCTAACCTGTGCCTCTGAATTACCCATCCAGCGACATTACTACTCTGACATGGTGTCACTATCATAAACTTACTTTGGAGACATTGCAAGTTTGTGATTGATTTATTCGTAATTGGAGCAGTGGCCAGAAAACAACTGTAACTGTAAAGTATGACCTTTAGCAAGGCATAGGTAATGGTTTATTCAGCAATAGCACTGACACAGTGGTGGAGACTCAGGGTATTATGAAGCTGGTAGTGGGCAGGTTTGGTGATGGAGACAATACCAAGACATACATCAGTTAAACGCAAAAAGGGTCCTCACAGTTTTGTTTCAGACATTTGTGAGGGAGGGATCTGACATTTGCGGATAATGAATGGAAATTATAATGGAACTAAATACAATAGTTTCTGTCTTTACCAGATGTAGATAACAAAAAAAGCAATGATGTTCAACATGGTTTATGTAATTAATAAATATATAAAGATTGAAAAAACTTACCAGGAACACCATCAATAGCGAGGGTGGGATAATAACCTGCCTGAATAATCATCAGTACACCAAATATTTGAAATGATAATGTTGACCCAGACCAGGAAACCAGAAAAGACGATCAGATAAACTCCTGTGCATTGTTGTAACATTCCAGTCTATTGTTCTCAGATTCTGATCGATTATTGGAATATTCCGGTCTAATGGTCTTAGATTCTGATCCATTGTTGTAACATTCCAGTGTAATGTTCTCAGGTTATGAGCCATTACTGGAACATTCCAGTCTGTTGTTCACAGATTCTGATATCTCCTCTCGCTCTCTCTGTAGCTACTGACTCCGTTAGTGTTGGAGGTGATGTATCTGCTGCTACCATGGGTTAAAGCACAGAAAAAAGTCCCTTACTAATAGGAAAGAGAAAACCTCTATTGACACAATTCGAGTCCATGGAGACTGACATCAATCACAGTTACTGAACAACCAGTTCCTGTTAACCCCTTTCACTACAGCATTTTCAGCTCACATTAACAACTGCACTGGATTGGATGTCGACATCACTAGGTATTGGTCTCATCTCCAATCACTAGTGAAGTCAGTACTGAGGTGGGGTGAGGCGCGTTGGGGTGGGGGGGGGGAGGCGGTGGTGGGGGGAACTGATGGATGTTTTCTTTTCGCAGGTTCGATGATTCTGCTGTGTTGTTCATGTACAATGTTGTAATGGCTTGCAGCCCCAAAAAATCATGCAAACAAGTTGGTGTTATTGTGCTGTTCTCTCCTCCGCTAGAACAACTGCCAACCAAAAGATTGTCCCTGGACAGAGTTGCGCTGGCTTTACAGATGAAGCTTGGATAGGTCTGGACCTGACTCTGCCTGCTGTCTGAAGGTAATGCTGTAATGTCAACACACAAGTTGTGCTTCAGGTTTTTTTAAATTGGCAAGCATGTTATTGCTGTTTTATTCACTTTAAAACAGTGAGATTTACTTTTTTTTAAATACAGTCCAAAGAAAAAAAAATTGCATGTGCAAAGACCTTGTTCATTAAAACTAATGGATTAATGAGCCATGGACAGAATGGAAATAACATTAGTTAGGAGATAGAAAGGAATGGGAGCAGTGCTTATGCAGATTTGAGGGAAATCAATGAAAATCCCCCAGTCACCATTACGCTTTCTGGCAGACAGAATGAAGTGCAAAGAAGAGCAACGAAACTGAGATAGAATGCTAATTGCTGATGTCTGCTAATTGCTCTGGGGTCAGAGATTAGCGCTACACTTTCACAGTGCTCGGATTCTGATTCGATTCCAACACAGGCGATTCTATGTGTGGAGTTTGCCTACTCTCACCAGGTCTGTGTGTAATTCATCCCACAGTTCAAAGATGTGCAGATTAGGTGAATTGGCCAAGCTAATCTTCTAATTGTGTTCACCGATGTGTAGGTTAGGCACATTAGTGAGGGATCAATATCGGGGGGAGAAGAATGGGTCTGTGTCGGTTACTCTTCCAAGGATCTGTTTCCACACGACATGCATTCGATGAATGTGAACAGGAAACATCAAACGGAAAGAATAGTATGCTACATAAGTATTTAATCAGTGGATATACAGTTCTACAGGGTTGTGCACATATAGAACATAGTACGTCATAGCGCAGGACTGACCCTTCTGCCCTCAATGTTGCGCCGACCTATGAAACCAATCTGAAGCCCATCTAACCTACACTACTCCATTTTTCATCCATATGCCTATCCAATGACCACTTAAATGGCCTTAAAGTTGGCGAGTCAACTTCTGTTGCAGGCAGTGTGTTCCACACCCTGTTACTCTTTGAGTAAAGAAACGACCTCTGACATCTGTCCTGTATCCATTACATCTCAATTTAAAGCGACCTATCCTCGTGCTAGCCATTACCATCCAAATAAAGGCTCTCGCTATCCAGCCGATCTAATTTCTGATTATACTATATGCCTGAATTAAGACACCTCTCAGCATTCTCTCAAACGAAAACAGCCTCCAGTTCCTGAGCCTTTTCTCGTAAGACCGCCATACCAGGCAACAACCTAGTATAGCTCCTCTGAACCCTTTCCACAGATTCCATATCCTTCCATGAATGAGGTGACCAGAACTGTATTCAATAGTCCAAGTGCGGCTGCACCTGGGTTTTGTACAGCTGCAACATGACACAATGGTTCCAAAACTCAATCCCTCTACTCATAAAAGCAAACACATCATATGCCTTCCGAACAACCCTATCGAACTAGTTAGCAACTTTCAAGGATCTATGTACATGAACACTGATGAATCTCTACTCATCTACACTACCAAGAGTCTTACCAAGAGCCCAATTTTCTGCATTCCTGTTGCTCCATCCAAAGTGAATGGCCTGACGTTGTTCCGCATTGCATTCCATTTGCCACCTCACAGCCAAGCCTCCAAATTATTTGTGTCCTGCTGTAACCCACAACATCGTTTGGCACGATCCACAACTCTCGCGATGTTAGTGTCATCTGCAAATTTACGAACCTATCCTTCTAATCCATCATTCAGATCTTTTTATATAAACGACAAAGAACAGTGGGCCTAAAACAGATCCTTGCGGTACACCACGAGTCACTGAACTCCAGAATTAATATTTCCCATTTGCTACCACACTCTGTCTTCTTTCAGCTAGCCAATTCCTGATCCAAACCGCTAAATTACCCTCAATCCCATGCCTCAGTTTTTTTTGCAATAGACTATCGTGGGGAACCTTACCAAACGCTTTAGTGAATGTCATATACACACATCAACGGTTTTACCCGCATCCACCTGATTTGTCACCATCTCAAAAAAAATCAATAAGATTTGTGAGGCATGACCTACCCTTCACCAAACCGTGTTGACTATACCTAATCAAATTCTTCCTTTCTAGGTCAGTATAATCTCTATCTCTTTAACAATTTCAATACTTTACCCATAACCAAAGGAACGCTCACTGGTGTATAATTTGATTCTACTCCCATTCTTGAATAACGTAGCAACATTTGCTATCCTCCATCCTTCTGCACTATTCCTGTAGGCAGTGAGAGCATAAAGATCAAAGCCATAGCCTCTGCAATCTACTCCCTGGCTTCCCAGAGAATCACAGGATAAATCCCATCCAGCACAGGGGATTTATGTATTTTTACACTTTCCAGAATTGCCTAAACTTCTTCTTTGTGAACCTTTAGATTAGATTAGATCACTTACAGTGTGGAAACAGGCCCTTCGGACCAACAAGTCCACACCGCCCCGCCGAAGCGCAACCCACTCCATACCCCTACATCTACCCCTTACCTAACACTACGGGCAATTAAGCATGGCCAATTCACCTGACGTGCACATCTTTGGACTGTGGGAGGAAACCGGAGCACCCGGAGGAAACTTGCGCAGATACGGGGAGAACGTGCAAACTCCTATCTAATCTACTGACCTGTATCTCAGAATTCTCCTCGACAGCATTGGCTATTTTCTAGTGTGAATACTGATGAAAACAATCACTTA
The DNA here is from genome assembly GCF_004010195.1 of Chiloscyllium plagiosum. Taxonomy (NCBI): domain Eukaryota; kingdom Metazoa; phylum Chordata; class Chondrichthyes; order Orectolobiformes; family Hemiscylliidae; genus Chiloscyllium; species Chiloscyllium plagiosum. Next base: position 66,733,872 of record NC_057717.1, on the reverse strand, counting down.
GCACTTTCCCTATCTCCTCTGACTCAAAGCACAAATTCCCGCTACTACACTTGATAGGCCCTAATCTTCCTGAAGAAGGGCTTATGCCCGAAACATCGATTCTCCTGTTCCCTGGATGCTGTCTGAGCTGCTGCGCTGTTCCAGCAACACATTTTCAGGCCCTAATCTTACTCTAGTAATTTCTTTAATTCCTGATATAATTATCGAAGGACTTCGGGTTTTCCTTGACCCAATCTACCACGACTTCTCGTGTCCCCTCCTGGCTCTTCGATGCAATTCGAAATTGTTAAAATAAAACATTGGCCCATCGAGCTGACACTGATCCTCTGAAGAACATTGCACCTCGGTCCACCTCCTACACGCTTCCTCTATCTCCCATAGTTAAAGCAAGTAGTTGCAGATGAACAATTTTTCATGGTCAATTGGGAGGAATCAGAAACAGCTGGACGAAACACTTGCAGACACGGGAAGAATATGAAAGCTCAATACGGACGGTGACCCAAGGGTGGAATTGAGCGCAGCTTCCAAGGTGCTTCGAGACAGCCGTGCTAACCACTGAGCCACAGTGCCACCCACCCAAATATGCCACAGTGATAACATATACGAGGGAAATTGGAAATCTCAAATCCAAGTGGAAAATGTTTGATGAAACACAGCTGATGAGTCAGTATCTTGAGAGTGAAAGAGAGTAAATATATTGAGACGAACATGACTGTTCTGAAAAAGTCATATTGGTCTCAGAACGTTAATTCTCTTTCTGCTCAGATACTGCTGGACTTGTTGAGGTTTTCCAGCACTTCCAACTTCCTTTTTCTTTTGGACTGTGGGTATGTTTCTGATATGAAAGGGAACAATGAAGCTGCCATTACAGTTAACTCTCATGTATTTGGTTATGGTCATTGAATGAAATATTAAAAACTTTTTATTTGACAGAGACCTAAATATTAATAACATTTTCTGTGTCATTAATCGTCATGAAAATGTCGAATTCTGTGCCCACTGATCACATGATCAATCCTCTATTAATAACCAATTGAATTAAGGATCCCAATCATTACCTCAATATCGTATCATGCTCCTGGTGTCACTCGGGTCATATTCATTCAGCAAGGTCTCACATTTCTGAAACTTTAGATTAAACTGTTGAAACATAAGATAAATTGGTACGCGGCATAGTCATCCACGGGTTTTGGAAGGAACTAGCATCGGCAGATTTTACGTGTCAAGCACGATCACTTTGGAAATGACGACATAGAACAGCCTGCTGGATCTCTTCGGTCCAAGTGATGCACAAACACACGGAGCTGCTTCTAGGCACATCACAAGATGTTTTAACAACTGGTAGTGAAGGAACAGCAATTTAGTTCCTAGTCAGGATGGCATGTAACTTGGAAGATAAATTGTAGAGATTGTTTTCCCATTGTTCCCAATGCCAGTGCAGAATGTTCTCTAATTCCCATTAATCACAGTTTTACTCAGGGTCCTTGATTCCACTCTCAGTCAAGTCCTGCTTCGATGGAAAGGGAAGTCTCTCTGATCTCACCTCAAATTATATTGGATGATCAGTTGAAAGAATAAGGAGCAAAACACAATAATACTGTTTGCTTGATCAATATCCTCACAATATACAAAAGAAAATTGATACACGGACTTCCAATTCTGTCCCAAGATGTTGGTAATGAGGCAGTTTGGTTAAGTGTTGTGATAAAGGGACAGGAAGAAACTCCACTCTGTAGCAATAGTTCATAAAGCCATCCTGTTCACGGCGCATCAGACAGTGGCAAACATAAGGTTTTCTGTTGCTGTTGGACAGTGAATATTTCAAACGCACCATTCACTGATGATATGTAGTAGCACAGAAGTCAGCAATGTCCAGCATTTAGTTTGAGAACAAAAAGTGAAAGGGAGAGTCAGGGAAAGTGGAAGTGATAGGGAACTGGTGTGATACACAGTGCGAGAAGTGTGAAGGGAGATGTTCAGTGGAAGGGACAATGCAAGAGAAGTAGATGGGTAAGGAAAGAATAGGAAGGGGAGGAGGTGGTGTGTCAGAAGGACCATCTGGGTCAGGCAAAACCATGCAGTCGGAAAACTGAGATTGATGGACAATCAAACATCACTGTTAAGGAAAGTTGGGCTCTGGATTCCTTTGAATATTAGGAAAATGTTTCTCATACTGCTTTTATTGACAGGATTCTTGTTCATATTCTATATCCACACTACATTTCTGTATCTCCATTAAGTGCAGACATTTTCTTTTCTCTCCAATTCATTATCTCGACATTATGTCACTTTATGTCATTCAACAATATCCAGAACGGTGTTTTTTCTATGAATTTGCTTCCAATTCAATGTAGAAATGAGAATGTGATTTGATCTTCTACTGCATGCTTATAATGCAGAATTTAATTGAACCTTTATCCTCATCACCTTAGTTCTTTCAAACAAAGTTCATGAATGAACCTGCGTCCATCCTGAAGATTAAAAAAAGTTCCTTGTGCTCTGACGCGATTGCAGTGAATATTATAAAGAATGAGCTGCAGGTCCACGTACAATGGAAATGTTGCAGTGCACAGCGCCAAAAGCGAGTACAAGGTTAATGATGTACAAGCCTAATGAATAATAAAGGCAGAGGGCCGGAGTATAAAACCAGAATTCAGTTCCATGTCCAAAATAATATTTGTGGCTCCCTAATAACAGTCCTCTCCTGCATTATGCTGCAAATTCACCAAAAGAGGGAAAACTATAGACTGGAATTATCAATTGTTCCTCTGCAACAACGACTGTAGAACAGGTAGAAAATCGAGTTTTGCTTCTGATATTCAAACACGTTGATGATAAGAGTGTGGGAGATGGGGGTGGGGGTTAGAGCAGAATAAATGATGTTGTGGATGACTCAATGATTATTCCGTGGTTCACAGTGAGGACGAAAGTGTTAGGTTACAGGAGGGTACAACCGGATTTTTCAGATGGCCAGATCAATGACTGAAAAACTTAACACTGCAATATGTGATATGCTGCATTTTGAAAGAAAAACAGCACAAGAGGGCAGTCACATCATGAAGATAGGCTAGATTTGCTTTTGCTTTACTTTGGAGCAGAGAAGGTTATGGTGTGAACCTGACAGAGGTGTATAACAGCATGAGAGGTATAGACAGAGTGAACAGACAGCAGCTATTCCCCTTAGTCATAAAGTTAAATACAAGCAGATACACGCTTAAAGTGAAAGACAAAAGATTGAGTGAGGATTTGTGAAATCTGTTTTGAACCCAGAGAGTGATATGCTTCTGGAATACATTGCCTGTGAGGGTGGTTGAGGAAGGTAAACGTACAAACTTGGCAAAACGCTTGTATCAGCACTTGATGGTGTCAGATTTGATCGGCATCTTCTTTATTATACGATTCCATAATACAATGTGAAGCACCACCCAACGATAATTGCTAGTTTGTTCCATCGAAGTGTGCTCAGCAAGTGGGGAGATTACAAATCAGCATCATCCCATGGAGCATCAGCACTTACTAAACCGAGGATAGCCCATCCATCTCTGAAAATATCCAAGATAATTCACATGCTCAGTGTAAGTTTCGTTCAATAAGCCCACCAACATTATTCCAGCTGTTTAACACCATTAGTTTAAGGACACCAATAACATAGAAACAAACTTTCCTTCTTTGTTATATAGACTTCTAGTTGTAAGGTTGTTATTTCTCTGCAGAATAATAAATTCCTTGCCACATATTCGCTTTGACAAAGAGTTAGCTTTCCTGCCAGCTGTTCATCACAGTACAGCGGCTTGTTTAACACTGCGTCCACCACCAGTAATATTTACTCCCAGCTAAACTAGCACATAAGATGCATAGCTGGTATTCCCTCTCAACAGCCACTTGGATGGACCAACACCAACTGGACTGGAACTTCTCAAGGACAAATTAATGCTGGTATAGCTCCATTAAAATCCCAAATGATTTTTTGAAAAATCCAATTTCCTCATAATACTTGAACAATGTTTATTGATCTGATGAGCTTGTTGCGGACTTGAAGTAATGTGAATACAGTGAAATAAAAGGCCAACTGACAGCCCAGGTCCCGAATAACATAAGTTAATGCAGCATTTAATCAGCAGCTGAATGAGCACAAAATGCCAGAGCAGAGTCGACCATGCGACTTGAGGTAACTTTCATTTATGTAGTTTGGAGTTTTCTGGTTGTTGTAGACATGTTGCGCTGAACGGCCTGTTTGTGTGCCAACAAAACTCTATCACTTTAATTCTTGTAAACAGAAAATAGTCTCACCATTTCCATAGCTTGTGAGCATCAATTGGTGAAGAATATAATCTCCAAGGTCACATTGCCTCCTGACTTGAATCGAAACCATTGTCCCTTCACTGTCTCTTGTTCAGAATTCTGTAACTCTCTCTGAAACAAAAAATGTTTGCACCACGACCACCACTGGGGTTAACTAACATATTATGAGTGGAAATTAAACATAAGCAACAGATCGGTAGCTTTGCTAACGAAACTCACCTCACAACAACAACTGAAAGGAAGCTGCACTATTAAGATATCGATTCGACATTATCTAATTTCTAAAGCAGTTTCAAAGGAGTTTTTCACTTGTTTAAAAAACACATTTGGAAAGTTGTGCCCAACAATCTGTTCATGAGAATGGTCTCCTAATTTTTCGGAAGCTGAAGACAACAAAAAAGTCGAAACTACCATCAGGTGTAAGTGTTCCTTCTTTGCCCTCACTACGTGAGTGTGTAGTTCTTAGTCAAGAATCTGCCTGCCTCTGCCTTATGAATATTCAATGTCCTAGCCTTCATCGCTCTATTGTAAGAGAGTTCACAAATACACAACATTTTGAGAGGATTGAAACAATCCACATCTTATGAAATGATATATTCTTCAGTTTTACTTTCCATCCACTTATTGTAATCTCTCATACAAGCTGAAATATTATTTCAGAAATCAACTTAAAAAGACTATTCGGAATATTCTGAGGTTAAACAAGACCACATATTGTCCAGCTAAACTCCAGGAGATCCAGGGCCAGTCTGGTAAATATTTCCTCCTGAAATTCTATTCTTCATAGGAGTCAAATGCGTGAATCTTCTTTGGACTGCTTTGCATGTCATTATGGCCATAGCTCTTTCGATGTGGTCTCACCAGTACCCTGTAAAACTGTTGAAAATTCTTCCTACATCTGAATGAATTCTGTTTCAAAAAAGTTTCAAAATTTGTCTGGCCTCTCTAAAACCTTGATGTACACGATCTTTTTTGTGTGATCCAGGTGCCTGATTCCTCTGTGCCTCAATCCAATCTCTCCATTTAAATAATTCGTACGTTTCCATTAAACTTCCAACATATTTGAACACAGATGCATTTCCCATTCTGTGCTCCATATACCAATATTTGTTGTTCATTTGACCAACTTATATCGGTTTTTAACTCGTATCTTCTTCATATACAAACAAGAACAAAAAAAGTAAAAATATTACATTGCCAATTCCGTTGGAATGTGGCGAAAGCCACTGTCTTTGACCAAATATTCTGTCTGTATTTTGGAAGAATACAAACATTTGAAATTGTCTGTGTCCTCTCAAGCAGGTTCACATGTTTATATTTTTCCGTAATGAAAACAGAATATTTCGTCAAAGGCATAGTTTGTCGCAACAATTCAGTGGAATCGACAATGTCATATATTTAGTCCATGTCCAAGCTATAAATTAGCGACTATCTAAAGTGTTTTGCAGTCCCATCACTCAGTTCCCATCACTGAAATATAAACAGATAGTATAGAATCTGCTTTGGTGGGATTGAGAAACAACAAAGGTTAAAAAGTCAGAAAACAGCGAGTGAGGATAAAAATGATCATGTCAGTATGTTAGCCAGTAACATGTGATATTCCACAAGGCTCAGTGCTGGAACCATGACTTTTTACTTTGCACATTAATGATCTAGATAATTGTTCTAAGGTAATTCTGATTAGTTTTTCAGATGATATAAAGATAGGTGGAGAGACAGGTAGCATTGCGGAAATGGAGAGGCTGCAGAAAGGTTTAGACACGTTAGGAGAGTGGGCAAAGAAGTTGCAGATGGAGTAAAATGGGGGCAAGTGTGAGGTCATGCACTTTGGTAAGAAGAATACAGACATGGACTATTTTCTAAATGGGGGAAAATTCTTCAGTCTGAAGTGCAAAGATGCTTGGGAGTTCTCGACCAATATTGTCTCAAGATAAACTTGCAGGTGACCTTCAATTGTTATGAAACTTTTATATCTCGACACAGTATGTTTTAAAATCTTATATTCACCAAGGAACTGTGAGTCGACTCATAAACAGCAACACCTGTTTATTGAACACAATGACTATTAGAACAATAAATTTTACTATAATGTAACAAAACACACGACAAATTACCTTATGCTTTAACTTAACTTTGTATGATCGTATACCACCCCAACAGAACGTTGCCGGGTTCCACGTGCTGATTTCTCCTTCTTACGATGGACTTGGAGGCATCTTCTGCTGTGGTGGTTATTCTCGATTTACTGGCTAAGTGGGGTTTAGGCTGATGTGGAAGATGGGGTAGAAGAACGCATTTTGATTTTTTCTCTTGTCTCTGGCCACAACGAAGGTGTGATGGGACACGATAACATCTAATGTTAGCACAACTCTCAGACAGAATGCTAGAAATACGGCATGGGATTAAAGACCACCAAGTCTCCCAACAGTGAGAGGGAAATAATTGCAGAAAAGTCTGAGGATTGTTGAGGCTAGATCATTAAACACTTTGAAGGCTAAGGCAGACTGATTTTTAAACAAAAGTTGATTATAGGGAAAATTTAATAAAGTAGAATGGGGGATTATCAGAATAAATATAACGGAACTGAACAGAAAAGCAGACTCAGTGCGCGGATAGCCAGAATGTTGCCCCGATCACGAATATAATTCTTTTTGCAACAGCCCTGTATCACTGGAACAAAACTTCTCTCCCTTTGGAATGCAATCGACGTATTCAACGATTTCATAAATGCAATAGTAATAGACAGAAAGGAGCAGGGGACTGCGACAACACGGATTGGCTGTTGGGGTGAAAATTTGGCTCAGTGCAGTCACGACCAACAGGAGGAAGACTCAGTAAGACACCCTCCAAGTACAAGTAATGACGTGCTCTGGAGAGCAGATCGTCATGGGCTTGGTGTCAAGGAGTGCTTAAGGCACAAACATCGCAATACTGCAGTGTCTCCCTTCTTCCCTAAACAAAAGTAAATGTGGAGGAGTAGAGAAAATGCAGTTGATAGCAGAGTAAGTAGTAAGTCATTAGTTTGAGGGGCTTCAGACAGCAGCTCAGAAAAAAAAGTATAGACAAGCTCAAATAAGTCCTTTTAATTTATTATTACAGCAGTCAAGATGGCAGTTAGGCCAGTTGTACGTTCCTCCTGTGGATATGGGAGCTCATAGAGATTTCCACCGTCCCTGTTGACTACACGTGTAGAAAGTGCACCCAGCTACAGCTCCTGGCAGACCATGTTTTGAAGCTGGAGCTGGATGCACTCAGGATTATCGGAGATGCTGCGAAATTCATACATAAGTGCTTTAGTGTAGTGGTCACGCCCAATACCCACAAGTGGCCATGTTTCTATAATGACTATAATGGCACAGTCCCACATAAAGATCCATGCCCTGACTTCATCAGTTTTACCTGTCAGCCCTGCTGCATTTAAATAAACACAATTTAATCCAACATTTATTAATGACTTGGATGAGGGAGTCGAAGGGTAGGGCAGGTAAAGTTGCAGATGATACGAAGATTGGTGGAGTTGTGGATAGTGAGGAGGGCTCTTGTCGGCTGCAAAGGGACTTAGATATGATGCAAAGCTGGGCTGAGGAGTGGCAGATGGAGTTCAACCCTGCCAAGTGTGAGGTTGTCCATTTTGGAAAGACAAATAAGAATGCGGAATACAGGGTTAACCGTAGGGTTCTTAGTGAGGTGGAGGAACAGAGGGATCTTGGGGCCTATGTTCATAG
>NC_057717.1:66720058-66725833 GCF_004010195.1 Chiloscyllium plagiosum | reverse complement strand
TGACTTGGTAGAGGTTTATAAGATGATCAGAGGCATAGATAGAGTAGACAGTCAGAAACTTTTTTTCCATGGGTACAACAGAGTGTTACAAGGGGGCATAAATTTAAGGTGAAGGGTGGAAGGTATAGGGGGGATGTCAGGGGTGGGTTCTTTACCCAGAGAGTGGTGGGGGCATGGTATGCGCTGCCTGTGGGAGTGGTAGAGTCAGAATCTTTGGTGACCTTTAAGCGGCAATTGGATAGGTACATGGATGGGTGCTTAAGCTAGGACAAATGTTCGGCACAACATCGTGGGCTGAAGGGCCTGTTCTGTGCTATATTGTTGTATGTTCTTTGTTCTCTATGTTCTATCCAGTCCATGCTCCCTATCGTGTTCTAGGAAGAGAGTAGGTTTGGAATGGCAAAGGGAGTAGGCAGAGAGAGAGCAGCTTTCTCCTGTGGACATTCCCCTCGAAAACAAGTATACCATTTCAGATACTGTTGGAAGGAACGACCGTTCAAGCGAAAGCAGCAATAGCCAGGTTGGTGGCACGACCACTGGCTCTGGGCTACAGCGGGAAAGGGTAATTTTAAACATGGTCTTAGAGATAGGAGAGTCGATTGTTGGAGGGACACATTGGAGATTTTGGGGCCTCAAACGGGAATCCAGCAAGTTGTGTTACGTCCTAGGTGCCAGGATGCAGGAAGTCTCTGAGCGGCTGGAGAACGTTGTCAAGGGGGCGGGTTTGCAGCCAGAAGTCATTGTGCACGTTGGCATCACAGATGATACATGTATATATAGGAAAGAGGTCCTCCAGAGTGATTACAGAGAGCTAGGAGAAAAGCTAAAACCAAGACTTCGAAGTGGTAATCTCCTGATTACTTCCTGTTTCATGAGCTCATGGAAGCAAGAATAGAAGGATATGGCAGATACATGCATAACTAAAGAATTGTTGCAGGGTGGAGGCACTCAGATTTTTAGTTCATTGGGGTCTATTCTGTGACAGAGTTGACTTGTTCAAGAGGGACATGTGGCACCTGCACTGGATGCGGGTCCAATATCTTGGTGTCAGGTTTGCCCATGCTCCAAGTGAGGGTTTAAAAGAGATTGGCAGGGGGTGAGATCTCAACAGCAGGGAGGCAAGTGCGAGGTTGGAAGGAGATACTGTAATCAGAAACAGTAAAGTGAAAAGACAAGTCAGGCTGGAACACAACAAGGAGCAAGAATGCCTGTTTTTATTAAAATGCTTTTATTTCAATGCAAGCGAACTGACAGGTAAGGCCGAAGAACTCAGAGCATGGATAGGTATGTGGGAGTGCGATATTACAGGCATTACACAAACAAAGCTAAGGGAGGGACAGGACTGGCAGCTTAGTGTGCCAGGGTATAGCTGCTTTAGGCAGGAGAGGGATCGCGGAAAGAGGGGAGGGGGGTTGCATTTCTGATTAAAGGGAGTATCACAGCAGTAATCAGAGATGAAATAACTGAAGGATCAAACAGCGAGGATTTGTGGATGGAGCTAATAAATAGGAAGGTGATGTTATAGGGGCTGTACTAAAGGCCCCGAAGTAGTCACCAGGAATTAGAGTAACTAGTATATTTGCAGAGAGGTGGAACATGCAGAAGCAAAAGGATTGTCATAATTGGGGATTTTAATTTTTATAAAGTTGACCGGGACTGCCAGAGGGTTAAGGGATTTGGTGGGGTGGAATACATTAATTGGGCCAGGAAAATTCCCCCAAGCAGTGTGTAGTTGGGCCTATTCGTGATGGGCAAAATTCGACCTACTCTTAGGAAATAAGACCGAACAGGTGACGGAGATGACAGTGTGGGAGCACACTGGAACCAATGACCACTATTCTATTAATTTTCACATATTTATGGAGAGAGACAAAACTGGTCCACAGCTTCAAGTTCTAAATTGGGGCAAGACGAATTTGGATGGTTTTAGGTAGGAGTTTGCAGGAGTTTGTTGGAATAGTTGGGTGTCGGCGAAGGGAGTCCTTTGAACGTGAGATACTAGAGTTCAAGGTCTATTTGTTACCGTGGGGGTGAAAGGAAAGTTTGCAGGAATGGGGAACCCTGGATGACAAGAGATATTTAGGCTTTGATCAGAAAAAAAAGCAGCTCCGTTACAGGCAGCTGGGATCAAGTGAATCCCTGGAGGTATACAGGGGATACAAGAATTTACTGAAGAAGGAAATCAGTAGGCAAAAAAGGGGCATTAAAGGGGTCTGAGAAATTAAGATGAATGCGAAATGGTACCTTCAGTATATTAAATGAAAAACTATAACTAGTGAGAAAGTAGGACCCCTCAAAGACCATAGTGACATGTATGTGTGGAACCATAAGAGATGGACGAGATCATCAACGGATATTTCTCCTCTGTGTGTAACATGGAGAAAGACACGAATACTTAGGAACTTGGCAAAGTTCGTGGTGGTTTCTTGGGGACAGTCCATATCAGAGTATAGGAGGTACTGGACGTACTAGAATGCTTGAGGTTGGCTAAATCTCACGTCCCTTACCAGATATATCCAAGAACACTGTAAGGAGCTAGAGAAGCATTTGCGGGGGACCGAGCTGATGGGTTTGATCATCATTAAACAAAGTTGAGATCCTGGAAAGCTGGAGGATATCAAATATTGTGCCCTTACTTAAGAAGGACTGGAAAAAGAGCCTTCAAACTATGGAGTAGTAAGTTTAACATCTGGGGTAGGTACGTCACATGAGAAAATTCTGAAAGATAAAATGTACATTAGTTTGGAAATAAAGGGTTTGATTTGGAATATTGAGAATGGCTATGTGCTTGAAAAAATTCTTAAAGTTATTTGATGATGTGACCAGGAAGGTTGTTAGGTCAGGGAGGTAGACGTCAAAAAGTGTGGATCTGGAAAAAGCACAGCAGGTCAGGCAGGAACAAGAGAATAGATATTTCAGGCATAAGCCTTTCATCAGGAATGTGCTAAACATCGATTATACTGTTCCTCGTTCGTTGCCGAACCTGCCATGCTTTTCCAGTACCACATTTGTCGACTCAGATCCCCAGCATCTGCAATGCTCACTTTCTGCTAGGGTGGTAGATTTAGTCAAAATGGATTTCAGTTACACCAGGACAAGGTAAGGCTTTTCAAGCCCTGGAGCCTGATATACAGTTACAGGAGGAGGCCAATCAGCCCATCGAACCTATACAATTGTACTGAGATTTTCTCAAGCAGTACAAGTATCCTGACATGCACCGACAGGTTCAATCTATTCAGCTACTTCAGGTCAGTAACACAGGAAATGGAGAGACCGCAAACTGACTGGGCCCTGGAGAATGCTGGAATAACACGAGGCTATTTAGCTCCTCAAATCTGCCCTTCAGTTCAGTAGGTCAGTGCCGATCTGCTCTTGGTAGCAATTTATCTTTCATGCCATAATCTTTGTAGCCCTCGACACTCTCAAAGTCAATTGACACCCTCCTCACCCCTTCCCAATCATGTCAGGGATGCAACTGTCTGGGATCGAGAGGCCCCAATAATCACTATCCTCTGAGAGAAGGAAAGACTCCCCACACATATACCTTGGCCTATTGACGTGAACAAAAGATATCAACACAGCGTCAGAGTGACTGATTTGAATGAGCAAGTTTTCAAAGGTTCGGAACAAGATGGAACCTAATAGGAATCAGTTGGAAACTCCCACTGGTTAGGTCATTCAGAACATAATGTGGCTGGTGGACATCAATCCTCTCAGTCCCTGGCTATCTCTGTGGTTGATCCTCAGGGTAGCTTCCTCAGCACAAATATCTTCAGCTGCTTCATCAATGTCTTTTCTTCCGTCATTTCATCAGAAGTGAAGATGTTCGGTGAAGATCACAGAAAGCATCAAAACCTGGACAATATTCAAGCTCACGCTGTTAACATGTAGGTAACATTCGCGTGTCAGCACTGCTGCACCCTGAACATTTCCTCAGTACAGAAAGAGGAGCTCATTCAGCATCTCAAGCTGGTTTCATTGGAATGTGAGAAAGCCATTCAGCCCATCGAAACTATTTGATAAGAAGAGACACAGCCCATTCACTCTCTGTTGTTTTTTTTACGCAAAAAGATATTTTTTTTTTAAATCTGCAAACGTTGGAATTCAAAGTAGACAGTCAGGACACCGGAACAACACAACAAGAGAGGCGGCTTCAGGAGGTGAGAAGTCAACGACTTGAGTAAAATCCTTCTTTAGGACTAGGGGTGTGTGGGGGTTTTAAGGGGGTCTACATTTAAAGAGGCGGGGTGGGGGAGTTGGACACAAGATGCTGAGGTGGGGATAGGTGAACAAAAGTAGATGCTATGTGCGGGTTGGTCGATGGGAGGAATGAATCCAGTTGGGAGATGGAAGAAGGGATGATCAGAGGAATGGGTGGGAGGAGGAGGGACTGGGAATGTATTTTGGGGATTGGAGGGGAGGTTATTTGAAATTGGAGAACTCAATGTTGAGTCACCCGGGCTGAAGGCTGACAAGGCAGAAGATGAAATTTTGTTCCTCCAATTTGCGGTTTATTTCATAGTGGCATTGGAGGAAGTCAAGGATGGCCACGTTGGAAAGGGTGTGGAAGGGGAAATTGAAATAGGCAGTGCCTGGAAGGTCAGCTTAGCCCTTATGGGCCCAGCTGAGATGCTTAGCAAAACATCCCCTTCGTTTACGCCGATGTACAGAAGACCACATCGGGAGTACAAGATACAATAAACTAGGTTGGATCCCAACACCTGGCACATCTTCCACAAGGACCATTCCCTTCCATTAATCTTTGGTTCGTGCCACACTCCCCAACAAACTCTCCAATCCCCACTGACAACTGCCCCTGCAAACGTAAAAAATGCATCACCTGCTGGCACACAATCTACTTCACCTCGATCCAGCGCCCCAAACAGACCCTCCAGGTGAAACAGTGATTCACCTGCCTCCCTTCCAACCTAGTGTACTGCATCAAGTCCTTCCGATGTGGTCTTCTCTACATTGAGGAGACCAAACATAAACTAAGGACACATTTTCCCAATCATCACAGCCGGGCCCAAAGGGGCCGACGTGAGCTCCCAGTCACCAACCATTTCAATTCCCCTTCCCCTCCTCTCCCAACCCGACCATTTCCTTCTGTTTTTATCTGCAGCTCCCCCTATTCCACCCCAAATCCTAACGAACGGTTATACCTGAAATATTGACTTCTCCACGTCCTGATGCTGCCTGGCTTGTTATTACACAGGACGATAAGTCAGCACAACAAGCTGGTTAACAGCTACCACGAGTCACCTATTAATGAACCTGTTCCCTGGGATGAACAGGAGGACATGAAACCCCCTCGAGAAGCTGACTCACGAAAGGAAGAGACCATTGAACCCATCCAAACTGTTACATTGAAATAGGAGTATGTCATTGATGCTTTAATATGACAAACCAATGAAGCAGAGACTGCACAGACAGACTAGCCCAAGTTGTTCTTCCTGGCTCCATTGCTAATGCTACACATGTGTTACATTAATGTGGTTTGCTGATGGACAGGACCACACCGGAAGGCTTGTCCCAAGTCGCAAGGAGGCATCTGCCATCTCCGAGAAGACAGACTCGTCTTCTACATGGAGATCAGAAACTTTTGGGAATGGCCAACTCTATACGAGTGTAGCTGCTGACATGTTTGTGAACATGATGATTAGTGCAGGGTCGCACTCCAACTGTACGTTGAGATTATGAGAGTTCATTCAGAATCTGCAGCTCTCTTACAACCAACATGGGGTCTCCACAGAGAGTATAAACGATCAGAGAGTT
>NC_057717.1:66711232-66719370 GCF_004010195.1 Chiloscyllium plagiosum | reverse complement strand
ATATCACGAATTAAGAAACAATGAAACGATTGTCAGAAAAACCTACCTGGCATACTGATGCCCTTCAAGGAATGAATTGCACCACCTTCACCTGATCGGGCTTACATATGACTCTAGAGCCATAGCAATGTTGTTAACTCTCGGCTGCCGTTTGAAATGTTCAATCCCAAATACTCAGTTATATCACTCATTATAAAGTCTCAAAGAAATTAAACGAGACGAAACTAAGCATTGAATGCTTACAGCCCACAGACTGCAGTGGTCAGGAAGGCAGCTCACCAACAGTTTCTCAAGGACAACGTGGAAAGGGAATTGCATGCTGTCCCAACATCCCATTAATGAATCTTTAAAAAGATGTTTACTCTTAGAAAAGGGAGACAAAGGGACATAACTCACTTCAAACCGAGACTTTGATATATCTCATACATGGATTTTCGTTAATATGGCAACAGGAAAAAATAAATAAGATTAATCTTGATTTTTATTTCCTTTCCAGCTGGTCATCAACAATTCCTCAATTTGCTTCTTTCTCTCTATCCCTCTCTTTCTCTATCTGTTCAACTCCCTCCTTCTCCCATTCAGAACAGACATCCCTGTCACCAACATCATTCACACTATTTTCCAGTTGTGTGCAGTTCTGATGGATGGTCATTTGACTCGAAATGTCAATTCTATTTTTCTCTCCATCCGAGGCTGCTAAATATGCTCGGTTTCTCTCGCACTTTCTCATTCTCCTGATCTCTCGCATCATTCTTCTTTTCCCAAAGTTTAGTGTTGTCATTTGATAGGATGTCTTCATCGCTGTTAAGGTCCCAGTTGACCTCACTAAATATCCTTTACTGTGAGGCCATTCCTTTAGGCAATATAGAGTCAAGCACATTGTTATAGACCGGACGTCGTCTTTATCCGGGCCAAGTAATAATGTTAGATTTCTTTACCAAAGGATATCAGTGAAATAGATTAACTTATCGACAAAATGCGAGTGGGGTTATATTAGTGAAATTCGCTTTTATTTTCAGTTCCTGTCATTTGAGTTTAAGTTCTCTCATCATCTGAGATAGGATTTGAAACCGTGTCTTTAGTGTATAACCTGGACCACTGAATGACGTGCCAGCGACATTGCTATTCTGACATCGTGTCCTTGACAAGAATTTACTTGAGAGACACGAACAAGGTCATGATGGAAACGTTGTAATGGAAAGAGTGATTAGAAGAGAGCTGGAAACATGAAGTCTGAAATTTTCCGAGGCATGTATAATGGTGTATTTAGCAACTGCACAAACGTGAAGCTGGGGAATGGGGATGCCATGGAGCTGGCAGTGGGTATGTTTAGTGATGGAGAGAATGTGAAGACATAAGTCAATTCAGGGCAAACAGATACTTCCGGATTGTTAACAGTCTTATCCTCAGATATGTGTGGAGGGGGAGGGGAGGCGGTTTTGAAATTTGTGGTAATGAATGGATTTGCATTTGAAACTGAAGACAATCGTTTCCAACTTTGCCAAATATAGTTAACAAAAATAACACTGAAGTTCAGCATGGCTTATGGGATTAATAAGTAGATAGAGATGGGGAGACTTACCAGGAACACCAACAATAGCAAGCATTGGATAGTAACCAGCCTGAATAACCAGCAGTACACCGTATATCCGAATTGGTAATCTGTTCCAATACCTGGAAACATAGAAAAGACCCCAGGATAAACTCCTGCCCATTGTTGCATCATTCCAGTCTAATGTTCTCAGATTCTGAACCATTGTTTGAACATTCCAGTCTACTCTCAGATTCTGACCTCTCCTCTCCCGTCTCTGCAACTGCTGATTCCTGTTAGTGTTGCAGGTGATGGGATAAATCATTGCAAGAAGCCCCTTACGAATAGAAGAGGGAAACCATTCAGCGACATTATTAGGATCCATGGAGACTGACATCAATCACAGTCACTGAACAAACAGATCCAGTTAACCTCTTTCAGTATGGTACAAATAACAACTGGACTTGATTGAATGTTGACATCGCTGACTATTGATCACATCTCCCATCACCAATTGCTCTCGTAAACTTAGTTATGAGGGAGAATGATGGATGTTTCCTGATCACAGGCTCGATGTTGCGGCTGTGTTGTCCGTTTGCAATGCTGTAACCACATGAACACCGCCCCCCAACACAGCCACCCACAAAATACGCAATCGAGATGTAGTTAAAGTGCTGATCTCTCCTCAACTAGACCAGACCATAGATTCTCAGTGGGAATATTTGCCCTGACCATACACAGGAAATGAATCTATATGGACATTCTTCTCGTAGGTCTAATAAAACAATGTTGAACCTTCAACACGCAATGCGATTCAGATTTGTTTTATGTAAACTCACAAACACTTGAATACATGTTATTGGCTTCAAAGCAGGAAGACTAACATTTATTGAATTCAGTCCAAAGCCATATGTGGCATGTTGTCACAAAACCCATCCTTTTTCCAGATTATGTTGTCTTTAATTTTATAAAGAGGGACGAAATGAACCAAGATTCCAATATGTCTTTGACAGTTTCATTGGGATCCTTTTGTTTATATCTAACAGGTAATGCCTCAGCCAGAAGGCTTTCTCGTCTTTAATAAGAAACTTGTATAATCAAGAGGACGTGGCCAACTCTATAACTGGACAGGTCTGATCAGTTCTGGGTTTAGTTCAGTCAGGGTCACTATTGGAACTGGACGCTATCCCCCTCCTTCTGTTCTTCTAACCTTTATAACCTGTAAGCCTTTGTGTCAGTTTTACTCTTGGTGCTAAGGGGTTTGCTTATTTGGATTGTTGCAAGTATTTTGGAACAGGATCCTAAAGTCTGGATAGCCTGTCGGGTTTATATAGGATTAGTTATTCAGGTGTTCTAGTTTTGGGTTCTTGTGTTTCATTCTGTAAATAAATGCTATTTGTTTAAAACTCGGCATCCTGACCAGCTAATTCACTCAAGGAAAAACCACTCTACACTGACTTTTAAGAAATAACAAAGTTACGGTCTGGGATAGTTCTGTGGGGTTGGGCTTGTTCTACAACAGAATGGGGGCCAGTTGCGGGATTTAGGCAGCGAGTGGCAAGTATTACTGTCTCCTATTCCGTGTGTTGATTTGGTGGTGATAAAGAGCTTTAGATAGCAATGGCTCTTGCAGGAGCCAAGGATGTTTTGGAGGTGGAAGAAGTGATCTTGGGGTTTTTAACAGAATGCACATAAGTACAAGCTGCGGGGAATTAGTGGACAAGCATGTGTTGAAGCTACCTCCGAACGTGAGGAAAGATGCAATAGCTCAGCATTCCAGATTGCTGGAATCCCCATCAGGATCTGCAGAGATGAGCAAACTTCAATTGCAAAAAACGGAGCTTGAGTTAAAAGCGGAAATGAAGCAGTTTGAATTACGGCTAAAATCAGAAGAGAAAGAAAGAGAATGAATAGGTTTAGTGGAGGAACGAAAAAAAAAACAATGAATGTCCTTAGCAGGAGAGAAAGAAAAATAGAAAAGGTGTGTGCTTCAGAGATAGACACTTAGGATGAAAAGTCAGCTTAAAAGGATGGGGATTAAGGCTGAAGGTGAGCTTAGTGAAGAACAGAGTGAGGATGAGCAAAACCATGGTAGTCAAAAACCTGGTGATAAACGTTTTAAATAAATTCAAGCCTTGCCTAAATTTGATGAGTAGGATATGGAAAACCTTTCCATTTCATTTGAAAAAGTGGCTAAACAATTGCAGTGGCCAATGACCATGTGGGTTTTGTTGATCCAAACAAAACTTGTAGGTTGAGTTCGGCAAGTATTTGCAACACAACACTATCAGATGAGGGATCGGGGGTGTATGAGGAGGTAAAGAAAGTGTATATGAGCTTGTGCCAGAATCCGACAGACAACGTTTCTGGAATATAAGGAGGGATCCTAATCAAACATATATTGAGTTTGAAAGGATAAAACAAAGTAATTCTAATAGCTGGAAAAGAGCTTTACAATGCTCTGAGAGAGAAAATTACTTTGGAGGAGTTCAAAGATTCACTGCCTGACATAATACAAACACATTTGGAAGAGCAGACAGTTAAAACGGCAAAGCTGGAAGCTGAAGTGGCTGATGATTATGAACTGGTCCATAAAACATGGTTTGGCTTCTAGAATCAATTTCAGTCCACGAGGGATAGAAACTGGGGCAAAGAGAAATCCTCACGTGTGAGGGAGAGGTAGATCTCGAAGAAGGTCATAAGGATAACGTCTCACAGTCTAAAAAGGAAATTATGTCACATGAAATCACTGTGTTGGTGGGATCAGGAAAAAAAATACAGATGCAGGAAAACAGCATAAGCTTGGAAGTTTGTTGGAGCAGTAACAGAAAGCACAGTGGAAGCTAGAAAGCTGCATCGGAGAGTATAAGCTGATCAGAGGTTTGTTAAAGAGGAAGTGGCAGATCTGCTTAGAAAATATACCTGAAAAGGGGAAGTTTACAGACATAGGGCATGTAAAGAGCATGCAATATTAAGGGACACAGGATCCTCTTAGTCCGTGATGCTGAAAGATCAGGAGATATATACTCCAGAAGGACTATTTCCAGAAAAGGTACTGCTAAAGGGAATTCACCTTGAGACAAAAAGCGCATAATAATGTAAAGCGAGGATAGTGTGTTCAGAAAAGTGTGGAGAAATTGTGGTAGGCGTATTGGCCAAACTCTCAGCTTCAGGAATACAATCTATCCTTGCAAAACAAAATACAGCTGATTCAGCGATAGGAGTACTGCCTACTCTGGTTGAAAAGCCAGTGGAGACGCAGGCAACTGAAGCAATGCAGGAGCCTTATCCTGGAAGTTTTCTGAGTGTGGGTAACGAAGCCACAATGTCACCAGTTGAAACAGGAGGTATCAAAAATGTAAAGTTAAGGAAGCTGAAGTGGCATTTACAGACATTTTGTTCCATCACATAGTTGTGAAAAAAAATCTATTGAGTAAACAGGGCATCATGCAAATATTTGAGTTCATTTAAACTAATTGAGTTACAGCAGAAAGATAAAAGGTTAAAGCAGTTTTATCAAAAAGCATGTACGTTAGGAATTTTGAATGTATCCCTGAGTGTTATTCCCCTAAAAATGTTGTCCAAATTAGGGAATGGAGACTATCACATACTCAAGGAGATGATAATTGGCAGAAGTTCATCAAATCGTATTGCCAATCGGATACAGAAAAGAGGTGATGTGAATGGCGTATGAGCTACCACCTAGAAGTCATTTAAGAGTGAGGAAAACTCAGGCTGAAACACAGAGACATACGTACTGGCCTGGACTGCAACAGAATGTAGTTGAATTTTGCCAGTTGTGTCATACATGTCAAATAATTGGAAAAAACACAAGTGATAATAAAACTTGCGCCTTTCTCAACTATTCTTGCATTTGAATAACCTTTTACAAGAGTCTTAATTGATTGACTAGGTCTCCGACCTCGAATAAAAAGGTGGGCACCAGTATTTGTTAACAATACTGGATGCATCGACTAGATATCCAGAGGCCATCCCAAGCTGCAGTATCACAGCTAAATGAATTGCAAAGGAATTATTCTTTTTAAAGAATAGACACGGACTACCAATACAGATACACTGAGGTCAAGGTTAAAACTTCACATCTAATTTATTCGGAATAAAGCAATTCAAATCGACTGCTTACCATCCAAAATGGCATGGAGTGCTAGTAAGGTAACATTAAACATTAAAGACCATGTTGAGGGCTTATGATCAGGATTATCCAGATGATTAGTGTAAGGGAATTCCATTTGCCCTTTTTGTGATTAGGCATGAACCAAATTAACAGAGCAAATTCAATTCATTTGATTTACTTTTTGGACTTTAAGTGAGAGGACCATTAATATTGATTAAGGAGAAAATAGTAAATCAGAATTCAAAGGCCACACATTTGGCTTAGGTCTCAAAATTTAGGAAATGATTAATAGTGCTGGGGACTTGGCTGGACAGCATTTAAAAGTATTGCAGCATGCAACAAAGCAGGAAACGGACAGGAAATTTTAAAAAATGCAATTTTGCGATCGGGGATAAGGTATTACTGTTACTTTCAGTTATAGACGAACCTTGAAAAGCAAGGTATTTGAACCTTATCAAATACAACGGATATAGAGTGAGGATAACGACTTGATAGGGACTCCAGAAAGAAAGAAATCTCACAGCGTATGTCATGTGAATGTTCTCAAAATGTACTTTGATGGGGAAGGAAAACCAGAGGACAAGGTGTTAATGATTACGTCACAGAAGTAAGAACCGAAGTCAGAGGATTCTGAATCGGACATTCCTCAAATTAAAGTGGACAATTAGGCGCTTGTCTAAAATTGGGATGATTTTTTGATTTACCTTCATGAGAAAAATTGAAATGATCAGAAAGAGTTATTACTATCACATGTGGAATTATGCAGATATTAACTTGGAAGTACTCACCTAATTGTGCATAATGTAGCTATAGGAGATGCTGTTACGATTAAGCAACATCCTTACATGCATAATCCTCTAAAGTTGGCACAGGCTCAGAAGGAGATTGAATGCAAGCTCTAAAATGACAGAATCAACATGTGTTACAGTGACTGGAAATCAGCCATAGTCATGATGCCAAAGCCAAATGGTACCCAACGATTATGTGTGGACTATCGTAACGTCAATGTAGTTAAAAAGGTTGATGTATATCCAGTTCCACGGGTGGAAGACTGTTGAAAATGTGGGACAAGCAACTTATATTTGGTATGAAAAATGTGCCGGCCACATTTCAGGGACTAACCAATAGGTTGCCGGATTATGCAACCTGTGGTTTACATTGATGACCTTGTAATTTTTAGTGACTCATGGAAGGAACACTCCATCATCTATCAGACTTGTTTGATCGACTTCAGAAGGCAGGCTTGGTGGTAATCCGAGAGAAAAGTGAATTTGTCAAAGCAAAAGTCACCTTCCTTTGCCATGCTATTGGACATAGATAAATGGTGCCATGAGATTTAAAAGTGACGGTAATTTGGGAATGTCACATCCTGTTGACAAAAGGAGCAGTTCCTGGGATTGAGGCGATTTTTTCGAATGTTTGTGCCTCATTTTCGCAGTGTGACTGCTCCCACTCACTGAACTGTTAAAGAAGGGCAAGAAGTTTCATTGCACAGAGGATTGCCAGAAGGCATTTGATGGCATTTGAAATATGTGGTGCCCACGATCAGGCACACCTGATTATGCAAAACCATTCAAGGTGGATTTAAATGCGAATGATGTGGATTTCGATGTTGGGCTCTTGCAGGAAGATGACGAGAAGACAGAGAGACCTACTGGGTATTCTTCCAAGAAGTTGAATGTTCATTAGTAGAAATATTCACAGTTGAGAAAGAGACTGGAGCTTTGTGTTGGTATGACAACATTTTACTGTTTACATTAACAGCAACGTATCAGAGACAAACATTTACACTGATCATAACTCAATGAAGTATTTTTGAGAAATTGTAGGACAAAAATGCGGAGCCTGTTGTTACAGCCACTCAATTGGGAAATTGTGTACATGGCTGTTCTTGAAAACATCATTTCCAATGCATTGTTGAAACTTGAGTGACAAATGGAGGCACTCAATAATGGAAGTACCACACACTGAATCTGGATGTAGTTGTGCATGTTTGGATGTTTATAGTAAAAGAATGTGCATGCGCATTGTAGAGCACGAACTACCATTTTTGTGAGTTTTGAAAACTGAAGCCATCTTGGGTATTGAAGATTCGGTTTGATATTGGGGGAGTTGTAACACAGGTGGTACCTTTACAAGGTTATGTTGTCCTTGAATCATTTCAGAGAGGTTCTAAACGACCCAATGTTCTCAATTTTGAATGCTTCATTGGGGTCGTTTGTTTTCTTTCACCTAACAGATAATGCCTCGGGCAGAAGGTTTTCAAGCCTTTTAATAAAACTGGTATAATCAAGGGGATGTGGCCAGCTCTCCAGCTGCACAGGGCAGTTCAGTTCGAGGGTTAGTGGAGTCAGGTTCACTGTTGAAACTGGACGCTCTCCCCCTCATCCAATTCTCTGACTTCTTAAACTATAAGCTTTTGAGTGTAATTTTTACTCTTCATGCTCAGGGGTTTGTTTATTGGGATTGTTG
>NC_057717.1:66696112-66708632 GCF_004010195.1 Chiloscyllium plagiosum | reverse complement strand
TTTTTTAAAAAATTAAAATCCCCCATTATTACAACCTTATTAAGCTTGCATAAATCCGAGATCTCCCTACATGTTTGTTTCTCAATTTCTTTCTTACTGTTGGAGAACATATGGTACAATATAATCAACGTGCTCTTTCCTTTCTTATTTTTAATTTCGATCAATATATTTTCACAGGATGATTTTTGACAAAAAGAGCATTTAGTGCAATCTGTTCAAAGTGAACTTTATTTTTTTCTTTTAATACTATCTGCATATTTTAACTGGATACGTTTTCAGAAATATCTCCCCCAGTTCCAGCAGTAATTTATTCCTTAATCAAAAATGGCAGACCGCCCCCTCTCTGCCCTCTGCATATATTTTCCACCCTTTCTATGACATTTAATATCTGGAACATTGAATTGCCAGTCTTGAACATCTCTCAGGTGAAAGTGAGGACTGCAGATGCTGGAAGTTAGAGTCGAGAGAGTGGTGCTGGAAAAGCAGCTCAGTCAGGGTAGCCTTACAACAACAACAGTCATTATAACAACTGAGCTAGTGTTGGATTGTTGGAGCTAATTTAGCAAAGGATATACACGTCTCCAGGCCCTGATTTAATGCATCGCAGGGTACTAAACGCGATGGTGTATGAAAAAGAAGTGCACTTGTAGTAATTTTCCAAAATTCGTTGGTCTCTGGGGCAGTCCCAGCAGACTGGAAAACACAAATATGACGTCACTGTTTAAAAAGGGAGGCAGACAAGATATGTGGAAATAAATTAGATTACTTACAGTGTGGAAACAGGCTCTTTGGCCCAACAAGTCCACATTGACCGCCGAAGCGCAACCCACCCAGACACATTCCCCTACATGATAGACGAGTTTGTTTAACCTCTGCAGTGCGGAAATTTCTTGAGTGTATTCTCAATGAATAAATGGCAGGGCATCTTTTAGAATTCTATAATGGCATTACGAGCATGTTGTATAATGGGACCCAGTGAATTGGTGTACCTAGATTTTCAAAATGCCCTCGACAAGGAGCCGCACAGGGACTGGCAGCAAACGGGTACATGCTGTTAAGTGTAAAATATGAGCATGGATTGAGGATTGTTTGCCCAAGAGGAAACGCAGTGCGAGGATAATTATATTGACCATCACCGGTGCTCAGGGATTGGTACTGGGACCGCAATTACGTACAACCTATATGAATTATTTGGAGTTGGGAGACATGCGCATCGTGTCAAGGTTTGCAGTTGATATAAAAGTGAGTGGCAGAGCAAAGTGTGCAGAGGACTGTGAAAATTTGCAGAGGAACGCCGTGAGCGGCCCGGTGGCACAGTGGTTAGCACTGCTGCCTCACAGCAGCTGAGACCGGGTTCAATTCCCGCCTCAGGCGACTGACTGTGTGGAGTTTGCACGTTCTCACCGTATCTGTGTGGGTTTCCTCCCACAGTCACAATGATGTGCAGGTCAGGTGTATTGGCCATGCTAAATTGCCCGTAGTGTTAGGTAAGGGGTAAATGTAGGGACGTGGGTGGGTTGCGCTTCGGCGGGTCGGTGTGGACTTGTTGGGCCGAAGGGCCTGTTTCCACGCTGTGATGTAATCTAAATATTGAAATCTTGGGTTAATGGGCAATGTTCTGGCGGATGGAATACAATATTAATAAATGTGAAATCGCACATTTTTGTACAAATGAAAGTAAAAAAATCTTGTTACGCGAATGGCAAAAATTTGCGGCATGCTACCATGCAAAGGGAACTGGGTACACTTATACGAGAATCACAAGGTTGGACTGCAGGAGCGACAAGTTACAAGCAAAGAAATATAAATTCATCTTTAATTGTTGAATAGATTGAGTTTAAAAGCAGAGAGTTTATTTTGCAGCTGTACAATGTGCTAGTGAAGATCATCCTGCGGTACTGTGTGCAGTTTTATTATCCTTACTTGACTAAGGATATATTGAAATGGGGGCGGAGCGGCGGTGTTTCACGAGGTTGATTCCGCGTTTGAAGGTATTCGCTGATGACAGGAGAATATGTGGAATAAGATTATATCAAAAATTCAGAAGAATTCAGAAAAATTCAGAATCTTATGGAAACATATAAAATTATGAAGGGCATGTGTGAGATAGAAGTAGAGAGCATGCTTCCATTGACAGATGAAACCAGGACAACAAGGCACAGCCTCAAGATTAGAAGGAGCCGATTTAGGACTAAATTGAGAAGGAATTTCTTCAACCAAGATAGAACTGCTTGCCCAACGAAGTAGTTGATGCTGCATCACTCAATGTTTTTAAAGCTAGGGCTGATTTTTGTTTGAACAGTAAAGGAATTAAAATTATCTTTCGAGGGTGGTTAAGTGAATGTATGTCCATGCAAAGATCAGGCATGATCTCATTGAATGGTGAAGCAGTCTCGAAGGCCCGTTAGACATAGTCTTGCTCCTAGTTGTCATGTTCTATGAATGTATGTGTCACATCTTCCGCGATTTTAGAGAAAGCTTCGATGAGACTGTGGGGGAGGTGTTCCGGAGGGAATGGTTTCTGGGGAATGCAGACAAGGGCGGCGAGGGAAACATATGTTTGTGAATAGTATTTCGCTGAAGGTGGTGGAATTAGGAAAATATTTCGCTGATCACTTGGACTACCATAGCGTTTCAGGTCCCAGGCAAAGTTCTGAAAAGAATGGGATTCAGAATGGATCGTTGCTTGATGATGGACATTTGCAAGATGGGTCCTAAGTCCTTCTTTGGTGCTGTAAAAGTCACAATGTCTTTGAGAAACTAACTTCAGCAGCCACATAGCATTATGGCCACAAGAGAGGGTAATAGTCAGGGATTTTCTTGACTCCCTGAAGCCTGTCTCTCACACAGCCTGCGATTACACGCCACTTATGATTTGCCACCGGCAGTCTCCATTAACAGCTATTCACTCTCCTAGCAAGAGCGTTATTGACCTCATTGTCCAAATGTTCTCTTTCTTTTGTCCTTTCCCGACCAACTGTTTACTCCTTTACAGTACAGAATGAGACATGATGGAATAGTTCCTGCTCGCCTGGATGATTGCAGTGTTAATGAAACAATGCACAGGAGAAGCACAGCAGATTGGTCAGCATCTGAGTAGCAAGAGATGTTTAAATTATAACCTTCTTGAGGATTCCTGACCGCAGTTGCAACAATACTGAAAAGCTCAACACTGTCCAGAACAGAGCAGCTGAATTGAGCAGCAACACGCAACTAACAAAACATCAACAAACATCCATTTCCCTCCAAAACCAAACACTCATACATGCAGTCTGCACCATCCACATGATGCACTGCAGATATTCACCAAGGGTCCTTAAACAGTACATTACAAACTCACAACTACTTCCATATAAAACGAAAAGGGTAGTAGATAGAGAGGAAAGACCTACAACCCTCTTACCATCCTAATCTGGAAATATGTTGCCGTTCCTCCAGAATCAATGGGACAAAATTGTGGATTTCACTCCCCTATAATTTGGGTCTACCGACAGCATACGGAAACGATGGTTCAGGAAGGTAGCTCATCATCACCAATTCCAGTCAAATCAGGACTGAACAATAAATGCTGACCTCTTCTGGAATACCCACAACCGACGAAGAATGAAAATCATCTGCTTTGGTGTTCGGAGGAGTTTTCTCTTACTGAGATATTTCTGTTTTTATTTGAGGGATATCAAAGATGAGGATTTGCGGTTGGAAATTTGACATCAAGCATTACATCAGAATTTGATGGAGTTGTTTTGTTCAATGTAGCCTGAATCTCACCGACTTTTGAAAGTGAAAGGAGAAATCTACATTCACAGTGAGCGAAACTATTCACTATCTGAACTATCGAGACATAATTGGAGGGACGCTGGAGAGAAATTGCTGTAATGTGGTGACGATTCAATCGCTTGTCTGCCCTGAAAATTCAGCAGTGCAACGACACAGGGGAAAAGCCATTCAACTGTTCTGAGTGTGGAAAGGCATTTGTTCATTTTAATAACTTGCTGACTCACCAATGGGTTCACAGGGAGAAGAAACCATTTAATTATCCAGCGTATGGAAAATGCTTTAAAATTTCTCACTAACTGCTGTACCATCAATTTGTTCACACAGATGAAAAACCATTCAAGTGTTCTCACAGAGGGAGTTGGTTCAGGCCGTCATTTGATTTCACTTTACATCTGCGAACTCAGTGGAAAGAGGCCGTTCGCCGGTTCGAAGAATGGGCAAGGATCCATTCAGTCATTCAGTCTGCTGAGACACCAGCGAGTTCACACAGAGGAGAGACCATTCGTCCGCTGTGATTTGAAGTAATTAATTGATTCCGGCAATCTGCTGAAATACAAGCGAGTTCAAACAGGAAAAAAGACTATTCACCTGCACATACATTTCTCAAACTTCCTGAAATACAAGCGAATTCATATTGGCGAGAGGACCTTCATATGTTCTGAATTGGGGAAAGGATGCACTTAAGTCATCCATCGACCTGATGCACCAACGGGTTCACAGTGGCAATAAATTGTTTTAATGACACAGTGTGGGAAATGCTTTATAAGTTCCCAGGAATTGAGGTCCCATCGATACGTTCATGCTGACGAGAACGCAATCTTGTGCTTTCACTGTAGGACAGCTGTTTCTTTGATATAAGATGTGAAGAGCATTCAGAAATGCTGAATGCATCGAAATATTTTTAAGTACAAATCCAGACTTAACAATGAAGAAAAGGGCTGTCGATGGATATCTGCTCGTCTCCTCTAATTGAAGAGAAATCAATGGAAAATATCTTTGAATTTGATGTGATTGAAAATTGAACAATTAAACACCAGATCAATTAAAGAGATTAACTGCATCCAATGAAGTAAACCCCTGCTGACAGAATGAACACAGTTCAATTCTCGATGCAATAACGCCATAACGCATTAACATGCGACCTCACTGGAATGTTTGTACTATCACCGTCTTAACGACCGTAGTGGCTGCTGCCTTCATTTGAGAAAGAAGGGGCTGGTGGCGATTTAACAAGAGCACCACCAGTCCTCAGTTCAGAGAAGATTTAGTGAAGGACAACCTTTAAATTAACCTCAAACCAGTGATGGAAATTGGAACCACGCTGGAGCATCACACTGTTTTATAAGCCAAGAAACCAGCCACTGAGCGAAACAGATTCCATCAGACTGAGCTGTCACACATGCGAATGAGTAATTGAATCCCTTGCTACCCACAGTGCAAATTAACTGCCTCTCCACGCATGGTGGTTCAGTGTTTAGCACTGCTGCCTCAGAGCATGAGGGGCTGGCATCGATTCCAGCCTCGGAGGCCTGTCTGTGTGGAATTTGCACGTTCTCCACGTGTCTGTGTGAGTTTCCTCCAGGTCCTCAAATTTCATCCCACAATACAAAACTGTGCGCCGGTTAGGTGAATTGGTCATGATATATTACCCATACAGTACGTTAATAGTTGGGGTAAATATCAGTGAGGATAATGGATCTTCGTGCTCTTTGGAGGGTTTGTGTGGACCTGTTGGGCCGAAGGGCCTGTTTCTGCACTGCAAGGATTCTTATATGTTTTCTGATATTTCGTCACATCATTGCTACTCCTAAAGCTCTTTCCAAAGTCAGCCAATTAAAATTTTCTCTCATTTGTGGGAACAAGTCCATATCTGCTGAGATTTGAGACCCAAGTGAGTCACTTCCCTGACAAGGAGCAAGTAAATGTTTTTCGCTAGTGTGAGTATGCTCGTGCTCACTGAATAGAGATGACCAGGTGAATCTCTTTCCACACTCAGTGCAGGCTTCTCTATAGTGTGCCCATTCTTGTTTATCTGATGCTTTTCTGATTAATAAATTCCTTCTCATGCACAGAGCAGACGAACGATGTCTCTCCAGTGTCATGTCGATCGGGTGACATTTCGCGGAGCTGTGAAGATAATCACTTACCAAACAGAGCAGACAAACTTTCTCTCCATTTGTTGAAGTCGTTTGCGTGCCATTACGATTGATCCCTGAGTGAACACCTTTCCTTCCATGGAACAGCTGAGTTGCTTGTCCCTATGTGAACAGGTTGATGTTGAATTAAGATTTTGAATTTACAACCTTTGCAGATCTTAAAGTTTATTTTTCAACAGTGTGGGAAATGACTTGCAAGCCTGCTACACACAGCATGGCCAATAAGAACACAGAAAATCAAGCCTGTGCAAGCCATATAGCGGACACCCAGAATGCCTCAGCATTGACCCAGCAGGCTGACAAGGGAAACCATACATGACCACAGTCATTCACAAACCAGGGAATACACTTCCCAAGGCAAACTACCAATAAGCTTCCTGGACCCGATAAACACCGCTGTTCCAAAGTCCGATGGGTAGTCTAGTACCCCAGTGATATCAAAGCAAAACGAAGCTCAGCTCAGCCGAAGATGCACCAGAATACCTTGCTTATCTTTGGAGACCAACAATGGTAGCAACTTACTGTAAAGGAAAGGGGCATTTTCACATACCCACGAAGAGAGCTGGAACCCCCGATTCCATTCTAGAACTGATTGATGCTGCTGAATACTTGATTGGATCTTGATTGTATCATTCACGGCCAGGGCTTGTGCCGTGATCCAGATCCAGCCGGGGGAAAGCCGAATGCGCAAGGGAAGCCTGGCAAAATAGAATGAGAGACTGCTGATTAAATTTTTAGAATCAATCCAAAGAGATTCCTCAGGTGGAAGGAAATTGACAAGGGCTCCACCAGTTCACTTTTTATGTCTTGTGGTTTCTGAGTATTTGCTGTGGATGTGTCTGTTTGTTTGCGGTTGCTGACTGCATATCTTGTCAGTTTCAGGTGTCTCATCTAAGTGTGTTTATCCAACAGACAAGTGTTTGTTTACAGTGCGGTCAGTGATTATACGCTCAGTAATCCTTTATTGCTTGATCTGTCAATCACTCACTGCTTGTGTGTTCTGTGAGTGCTCCGTCTCTCTTTCCTCGAAAGCCGAAATGCAGTGCTTATAGTCAATGCAGGACGTCCACTACGCCATGGGGGCAGGGAAATCCACTCACTGCTGGGATGTGCTAGTTGGGCAACGCCAACCCACGTGGTGAGAACGGCCCAGGACCGAAGTTGAACAAAACATTATTGTGGAGGCATGTGAGATTAGGTTCCCTACGGTGTAGAAACAGGCCCGTCGGCCCAACCAGTCCACACCGACCCTCGGAAGAGTAACCCACGCAGACCCATTTCTCTCCCACTAATGCACCTAACACTATGAGAAATTTAGCACGGCCATTTCACCTGACTTGCACATCTTTATGATTGTGGGAGGAAACTGGAGCAGACGGAGGAGTCCCACGCAGACATGGTGCAAACTGTACACAGACAGTCGCCCAAGGCTGAAATCGAACCTGGGACAGTGGCGCTGTGAGGCAGCAGTTCTGACCACGCCGCCGTGTAAATATGTGAACTTCAAAATAAAAATCGGAGATTCGCTTGTTACACCTTGTTCACTGACAGACACTGTTCTAAAAGAGACAGGGGACGGCAGTTGCTTTACCCACTTTGCAGGAGACTTTCCCACATAGCCACAAGGAAATTGGGCATATGGGAGGTCCTTTAAATTCGATAAGCTTGATTACTGGACCACGGCCATTACGGGAGGGCACGTTGACTCCTCCTGGGACACGGTATACATGCTGCAGTGTCTTGCAAAGTTTCGACAGGTTACCCAGCAGTATCAGGCCGCGAAGACGAAAGACTGCTGCAATCAAAAACGACAGTGAGACCTCATCAACTGCAGACACGGCCGCATCGCCCTATACCGCACAGTACCCGACATTTCCCATACAGTCTGCAGAGCCACACCCGTTGGGCCTGAATGAAGTGGCTGCATTTTTTTCTACCGGACATTTCACACCAAGCCCGCGAGGTGCACATTAGCTGCCGGGCAGTATGAATCACCACTGCTGCCCAACACAAATGATAACTGCAGACTCACGTGTAGCGCGAGTGCTTCCCTAAAATACCAGGGCACCAACTGCCAGGATCCCCGCATCATGATTGTGTCTACTCCCTCCTATAACACCTGGATCCGCGCAGAGGTCTGGGCCATGCACCAAGATGAACCAGACCCGTTGAAGTGACTGCTCCCGTTCTACAATTGGGTCCTCGAAATTTCCTGTATATACAACTGTCTGCCCCAAGATGTGCCGACCATATTGCAGCTAGTGCATATGGCCCACTGTGTGACCATTAGCCCTGTTATTGACACCCCCATCCACCCCTGGGACACCGCTGCAGACTGGATAAAAATGACTGGACAGCACCATGAAGGATTCAATAAAGTCCAGTGCAAGACTGCACACCGATTTTGGGCAGTTATCCAGTGTCTGCAGAGCCTCCAAGCACTTGCTCAATGTCATTGTCCGCTTTCGGGAGGTCTGGAACTCCACGGCAGGCATTCCATTATCAGAGGACGGACGGTTGCCCGTGCAGACATTACGAATGCTCACGTTTTCACGTTCCACAATCAAACGACGAGCTGGACGGACTCTTTAATTGCACTTCGTAATTTGTAGTAATGTGCACTTAGTAGTTCACTACGCCAAAACGGACGGGGGCATTCGACTTGCTTGTGCAACCCGACAACCACAGGGACGCCACCAGGCCAGTACAGCAAACTAGGGCAATTCAAAGAAGGCAGTGCTGGAACAGTGGGAAATTGGAACACTGCGTGAGACAGTGCTGGTCCAGGCAATGTTGCCCAGGACTATCTACCCTCCCCCTCTCCGCAGACACGTCAGCAATCCACCACAACACAGAGGCAGCTTCAACAGACTGCCTACACTGTGGCTGATCCCTTGCCCCGTGCTTCAGAAACTAACTAGGGCTATCGTGAGAGGGAGGATTCACAGGCGATCTCAATACGTCTCTCAAACGCCCCGTCTGAAATTCGATGTTGGATGTGGAGGTGTTGGGGAGCGGATCATTTCTTTTGTGGTGGATTCTGGATCTGTCCAATCGTCCGAGGCTCCCGACTCGAAAAATTATCTGAATTACAAGACCCTCTGCACTGTAGGGTTTTCAGCAGTACCCATAACGATCCACTCTCCTAACCCATTAACTTCAGTATTGGACCTGCCACTGCGACTGATGCTGCCACTATTTCAGACTCTTATCCATTCGCCCTCCTGTCCCGGCAGACCTTGTGTAAATTGAATGCTAGTATCCACTGTTCCTCTGAGTGTCTCACGTTAGAGAACCCGGACGTCCATAATTCCATGCTGCGGGCAGGAATTTCACACAGCCCTGAACCATCTGACCAGGTAAGCTTTGCTACACTTGGTAATGCACCAAACCAACTAGGTGTGCTCTTCTCGACAGCTCATTGCCCTGTAGCCGATGGCCCTTTTCTGTAAACAGTTCACTGACTCCCTACTCCCAGTGGGGTGCAGAATTGACGGTATTGACTTGTCATGCATCCCACCAGAATCAATTGAAAATGCTGACACACCACGGTGACATGTAATAACAAAGTAGATTCTTGTGAAATCTAAGGACTTCAAGGTGACCTTCTTAACAAATGCGTGTGCTGTGATGTTGTACCTCTGCACTGACAGCTGAAGTGATGTCAAGCTGCTATCTGCTTTCTCCATTGGTTTTCATCATTATGGCTCTCTAATTGCCTGAAGACGAGAGGTGCCGACAACCTGAGAGCTTTCTGCGCGGATTCTGGTGTAATTTTCAGAGGGGATGAGGAGCTGCTCTTGGTCACAGGAAGTGCCTGTGAGGCCCCCAACACTCACTCCCCCGAAACCCCACCACTCCCCATAATCAAGTTACTGCAGTCAGCAGCTGATCTACCCTGTCAGGGCACACTGGGTCCAACTTCCCCTGACCTTTTGGAAGGAGAGTCTGCTGCCATGGATTTGCCAATGGCTGGATGTGATGTGTTTTACTTTCAATTTCACTTTCATCTCTGACCACATGTAAGTTCTTCAGTTTAACTTTGTAACCCTTCCAGAAAATGCCTGTTCGCTGATCCCTTTTTGTTAACTCAACCAGGTTCCCCATACGTACTCACCGCTTCAGCAATCTCTCTCTGAACTTGCCCACATTGACTTATTGATCCTCTCAAGCCTTGATGGAACAGCGACTGTTCCTGTGCCCAAGTAGCCTGGAGGAACATTAATGAATCAGGGAGCAACCTGAATCTAATTGATGGTAAATGTTTGTTCGTACCCAATATCTCTCCAGAGCTGTTGTTTGAAAGTATAGGTAACAACCTTTAAATCTGATTGCAGAATTCTCTGAACTGGAACATCCTCTGCCCACATTGATTGAACGACGCACCCCCTGCTGACCGACCGTTAATTGACCAGATCTGACAATATTGGATTCACGACCTTTCCTATCCTACCAACGTGGCCACACCTCCTGATCCCAATCCTGGTCCCAGTATTTCATAGTTTCCAGTAATATTTTGGCCCTTATGATCAAGTCCAGCACAAGCTCCATTCCCGACCGATTACTTTGTGCTTCCAAGCAACTTTTGGTAAGAAAGTTGGGATGCAGAGGTTCTGTTTTGCAGCCTTACAATTTTGTTATCTCATCATTCCTGCAATTCCATTTTGTTTTCATTCCCTCCGGTTCCCCTCTTTGTTCTTTGTCAAAAAATCCTTTTAATTGCTGCATTTTTCATTTCTGACGAAAGCAGATGGAACTCAGACAGAGTTAGAGTCTACAGCAGATTGGGAGTATCTGTTAATTTGCAATATAATAAGTAAATTATGATTAGGATTCATTAGAATTTACGCTTAACACATTGATTTTGGAATATAAACTCCAGTTTCTCCCTTATTGACAGTTAGTATTTTACACGATTTAATTTTCATATTTTTATTGACAGTTAGTATTTTACACGATTTAATTTTCATATTTCAGATTACAGTACAATCAGTTCAGTTCAAATGGGAAAAGATAGCTGTCGTCATTGCAACCGAACCTGATTTTGGATACGTGAGAACTTCAGTTTCTCTCCCCCGTGCTCTCTCTATTTGAGCAGCTTTCTCTGAGTTCCTTTCCTTCCCGTTTCAGCGGCCGTGCTCCAGGGGGAAATGCTATTGGCTGTTGTTGAATCTCTAGCTCGAGCTGAGAGAGGCTTATCTCCCATTGTGAGGGCAAAGACCCAGCCGCATGGTGATGAGACTCAGGGGTCAGACACCACAGCGCAGCCTCTATAGAATCTCCAGGTCTCAGTGTTCCCCAATGAGAAAGGCACGACCAGGAATGAGTCACTGTGGGCCTTACTATGGGCTGCACAGGGGACGGTGACAATAACACACAGAGCTTGGACAGCCAGTTTAAGGGAACCGATGTGACACCTGTGCCCAGTGACTTTGCTTGGGAATTGAAACTGCGTGTGTTCAGGACAGGAACTATTCCACTGAGTTAGACCCAGCCATTCAAAAGGGTCGAATATCTAATACTTGATATACAGCTGAACATCTAATGGAGAGTATTATTTACAGCAGATTCTAGTAGGTTGTGAAAGCAAAGAATTACACTGAAAAGTTTAAATATTTCTCTGCATTAATTCAGTCAGAAAGGACCCATTCTAGTGGTCAGGTATTTGTTGGAGAATCACAGGCTGGAATGCATGCCAGGCCCCTGCAAAAACCTGGACATAGACTCTGTGGTAATCAACTGGGGACATGAAGATTCTCATGGAGAGATCCTCCGAAAGAATCCACTAAATTTGGAGCATTTGGAGGGTTCCAGTTGGAAAGTTACTAATTGTTCAGGAAATGCGAGACAAAAAATGCTCCAACCCAACAACATTTAAATAGTCACTTTGACCAGGTGCAGCCCTCGACACATGCCCAACATCTCGCTCTGCTAACCCTTCCTTTTTAATCCTTCCCACTCGCCCAAAACCCCAAGCCACCACGGCACATCACTAACAACGCTCAACTCCAGCCTCCCATAACCACTTTTATGATACTCTCACGCCTGAACAAACTGTCACCTGACCCCACAATTACCTAGATGCGCATTTTTTCATAGCAGCTGTTAGGGTTTGGCTGTGGATCTGAGTGTTTAAATCACAGACACGGACATGGTTTGCCTTTTCCCAATACACCTGAGTTAAAGAAAAATGTGTTCATTTCAATTGTACTTTGTATTTTTGAAGGGACTGGAATCCATGTTCCAGCTGGACGTTTGGAGCTCAGTACAGTCACGATGGTTGCGTTCCTGTGCAATCATGCGGGATAGAAAAATTGCTCTTTCGAAACCACTTAAAGGGTTGACGTTGTAATCGTGTGACAGTTAAGACACACAGTTCAAAACGTTGTGCTGTAGAAGCAACATCCCCAATTCGTCAATCGGTACTGCAATCTTGTGTTGACATTTAAGCAGAATATTATAACAGCACGACCTGCAATAACACTTTAAAACATAAAGTGATTGGACTAGCAATCACAGTCAGAATATCCGGGCCATTGGACTTAATGCAGATTCTATCACAATATTATTGGTGTCATTTTCAACTG
>NC_057717.1:66695202-66695612 GCF_004010195.1 Chiloscyllium plagiosum | reverse complement strand
CTTCAGGGTTTGCTCCAAAAGGTTCCCTTTAATTGATGTGAGACTCACTGCTGTGTGATTCTCTGGTTTATCTCTTCCAACCTTGCATTAGTCCAGTCCACTACAAACCCAAAGAGGAAAGTTAAACATTGCTCAGAACACCTGTAATTTCATCCCTTGTCACAGAGAGGAACCATAAGGAACACAAGTGCGTCCGGAAGCGGGAATATTACACAGGTTATTACACTTCAAGCCGGACAGAACCACCAATAATTCCTCAGTCCCTATGTCAAACTTCTTCAGAACCTTTCCATCCCTCTTCCTGCATTCTGCCCCATATCTTACCACAAGAGGAATGTTCACTAGCTGAACAAATAAAGTGATTCACTCAGTTATCCCATTTGCTGACACAACTGTACTGTCACACTGGA
>NC_057717.1:66689319-66694711 GCF_004010195.1 Chiloscyllium plagiosum | reverse complement strand
AAACTAACAGTTGGACATAGGAATTGATAATGATTTGTTTGGAGCATTAACAACTGTTCATGGAGGCTGTTTATGACTAACCATAGGTAGTGTATAATGACTGCTTTGCTATAACTAGGCCTGGGGGTGTGTCGGGGGCCAGGACATGGGAGACTTCAGGCCTCTAAAATGACTGAAATTGATATGGAGGGTTGCGGGGTCCTCAAGCAGAATATCGTCTGTTGCTTTTACAGCATGCGCTCAGCTATGGTGGAACACTACAGTAGGCCTGAGATAGAGTCTTTGGCTAGGAAACATGGTTCTGTGCGAAAGGAGCAGTCAACTTGAAGCTCAGGGACATTTTTGGCGATAGAACTTGGTATTCTGCAAAACGGTCATTCAGTCCACACTCCATTTCCCAAGGTAGTGGCGACCACAATAAGAGCGGTGAATCTATTAGACTGGATTGTGCAAAGTGTAGGGAAAGTGTTTCTTCACATGGAAGGTGCATTTGAGCACTTGTGTACTAAGCAGGGAGGTCAGAAATGGACAAGTGAG
Organism: Chiloscyllium plagiosum; assembly: GCF_004010195.1. NCBI lineage: Eukaryota > Metazoa > Chordata > Chondrichthyes > Orectolobiformes > Hemiscylliidae > Chiloscyllium > Chiloscyllium plagiosum. The sequence continues at coordinate 66,694,174 of NC_057717.1, read as the reverse complement.
GAGAAGCAGGAAGCAAGAAGAAAGGATAGCTTAGAAGATATTATTAGAGATGTTGTTCATCAATGGGTAAGAAAGCGACCATAAAGGCACTATACCTGAATGCTCGTAAATTTCTGAAGAAGGTTGGAGATATAACCGTATAAATTATCACGAACGAATACAATTTAGTAGACATTGCAGACGCATGGAGACAGCATAGTAAAGACTGTGAGGTAAATATTCACGGACAGGAGACAATTTGGAAGGAAAGAAAGGATGGTAAGAAAGGTGGTGTAACTCAAACGTTCAAGGACAAACTCAGACCGATGCTGACAGTTGATGTACGTTCGATGAAGAATAAGTTTGAATCAATTTGAGAGGAAATTAGAAGTTCTGAGAAGAAAATGTCACTGCTTGTCGGAGTCTACCGCCTCCATATTTTAAGATCACATTGGGGAGGGCAGTAAACAAAGGCATAAATAACACCTGAAAAAATGGTATGGCAATTATCAAGCGGGATTTTAATCAACATGTCAATCGGTCGAAGCAGCTCAGTCAGGGTAGCCTTGACGAGGAGAGTATTGAGTATCGGTGATAGATTCCTTAAATACTGTGCAATGGAACAGACCAACAAGGGGAGAGGCCAAATTAGATTTGATACTGGGTAATGAACACGGCAAGGTGTTAGATTTGGCGGTAGGTGAGCACTTTGGTGATAGTTACCAAAATGCAGTTATACTTACTTGAGCTTCTCAAAGGGATAGGTATACACCGCAGGGCAAGCATTACTGCTGGCGGTAAGAAAATTGCAATACCATTAGAGTAGATTACGCATGCACAGGTTGGGCAAGGAAACGGCAGGGAATGGGCAAAATAGAAATGTCGAGCTTATTCAAGGAGCAGGTTCTGTGTGTCTTTGATAACTATGTACCTGTCAGAGAGGGAGGAAATTGTCAAGCGAAGGACTCATGATTACTAAGGAAGTTGAATCTCTTGTTAAGATGAAGAAGGCATGAGATGTGAAGGCTCAGTTAGGGCCACTGAGAGTTGCAAGTTAAACAGGAAAGACCTGAGGATAGACTGAAGATGAGCCAGGAGGGGAGCTGCGAATTTGTCAGCAGATAGGATAAGGGAAAATCCTAAAGCTTTCCATAGGAATGTAAGGACAAAAAGAATGAATGGAATAAAATATGGCCAATGAAGTACAGTCTTGGTAAGTAGTGTGTGGAGTCAGAAGTGATGGGGAAGCGCAAAAGCAATATCTTTCGTCAGAATTCGCTCTGGAAAAACAAAATGTTGTCGAGGACAATACTGAGAAACAGGCTACTCGACGAGATCGGATTGAAGTTCCCAAAGACGAGGTGCTACAAACTCTGAAAAAGTGAAAATATATATATTCCCGTGGGCCGGATGGGAATTATCCTAGGATTCTCTGGAAAACCAAGAATCTGATTTCCGAGCCTTTGACTTTGATCTTTCTGTTGTCATTGTCCAAAGGTATAGTAGCAGAACACTACAAGATAGTAAAAGTTATTCCCTCATTCAAGAATGGAAGTAGAGAAAAACATGGAAATTATAGACCATTGACCCTTCGGTTGTGGGTAAAGTGTTGGAAAATTTCTAAGAGATAAGATTTGCCATTATCTCGATTCGAATAAGTTTATGAGGGAAAGTGAAGCCGGTTTTGTGAAGGGGAGGTTGAGACTCACAAACATTATTAAGTTCTTTGAGTAGGTCATTAAACTAGATGTCGGTTTGCTCACTGAATTGGAAAGTTCATTTCCAGACGTTTCATCACCCTGCTAGGTAACAATTTCAGTGGGTCTCCAGGTGAAGCACTGTTCATGATTCCTGCTTTCTATTTATATATTTAGGTTTCTTTCGGTTGATGATGTCATTTCCGTTTGTGATGTCATTCCTGTTCTTTTTCCTCAGGGGGTCGTCGATGGCGTCGAGCTCGAAGTGTTTGTTGATAGAGTTCTTGTCGGAATGCCATGCTTTGAGGAATTCTTCTGCATGTATCTGTTTGGATTGTCCTAGGATGGATATGTTGTCTCAGTCCACTATAGTACTTGTCTAATGGAGTGTTTGTTGCCGTTCTTGCACTGTATTTTGTAAATGTCGTCAGGTTTTGCATATGGACAAATAGGCAGAACACGAGCCACCAGGATATATGAACATCAACTAGCCACAAAACGACGTGACCCTCTCTGACTGGTATCCTTCTACACAGATAAGGAAAGGCACCACCTTGACTTGGACAACGCATCCATCCGAGCACAAGTGAAACAGAGACAGAGACGAGAATTCCGAGAAGCATGGCATTCCAACCGGAAATCTATCAAAACCCACATCGAGGTAGACCCCATCTACAACCCCCTGAGAAAAAGAACAAGAAATGAAATCACAACAGGAAATGACATGACCAACCCAAATAACACCAAACATGTAAATGGAAAGCAGAAATCATGAACAGTACGTCGCCCGAAGTCCCACTGAAGATGTTATCCAAGAGGGTAACGAAACGTCTGGAAATGATCCTTCCAGCGCAGCGAGCAAATCTTCACCTGGAAGCTAAGGCTGAGCTACAAATCTTGTCAAAACTCGCCAGGTGACTAAACAGATAGGTGAAGATAAAGCTGTTCATGTAATGCACGGTTGGATTTCAATTAGCCGTTTGATAAATTTTGCCATGGTAGGTGACTGCACAAAATACTGAGGTATGGACTTGAGGGGTATTTCGTGCTTTATATAAAGAAGAGAGGGGGTGATACTTGATGGGAAAACGTCATCCTGGAATTCAGTTGCTTTTGGTCTGTAACGATCTGTTTTGGGTTCACAGCTTTTTGTCATTTTTTATAAACGACCTGGATGGGGGCGGAGAAGGATGGGTGAGTAAATTTGCGGACGACACTAAGTTCAGTACAGTTGTGCATAATGCCAAAGGATATTGTAGGTTACATAGGGACACAGGTATGCTGCAGAGCTAGGCTGAGAGTTGGCAATTGGAATTTAATGCAGAAAAAATGTGAGAAAGAACATGCATTAAAATTAGCAAAGAATGTAAAGATCGATAGCAGAAGTTTCTATTAAAATATAAAATGAAAAAGAGTGGCAAAAGTAAACGTTGACACTTTTGTGGATAAGAAGGGGCATTTACGTATGGGATATGCGAAAATAGCCGTGACATTGAACAGGCATTTGCATCAGTCTTCACAGTGGAGGATATTAATAACTTGCCAGCAATTGACAAAGTGATGACGGTTGGTGACGACCTGGGAACAGTCATTATAACAAAAGAGCTAGTTTTGGTTTGTTGGAGCTAATTTAGCAAAGGATGGTTATGTCTCCAGGCCCTAACGGAATGAAGCGCAGAGTATTAATCGCGATGGTGTGTTAAAAAGAAGGGCGCTGGCGGTATTTTTAAAAAATTCGCTGTTCTCTGGGGCAATCCCAGCTGACTGGAAAATACAAATATGACATCACTGTTTAAAAAGGGAGGCAGACAGAATATGAGGAATTAGATCAGATTAGTTACAGTTTCGAAGCAGGCCCTTCGGCCCAACATTACCACACCGACCGCTGAAGCGCAACCCACCCAGACCCATTCCCCAACCTCTGTAGTGCAGACATTTCTTGAGTCTATTATTGAGGAAGAAATAGTAGGGCATGTCGACAGAAATTAGAAAGACGTAGCATGGCTTAATGAAGGGCAGGTCATGCCTTCAAAATCTTTTCGAATTCTATGATGGCATTACGAGCATGGTGCATAACGGGACCCAGTGAATTAGTGTACCTAGGTATTCAAAATGCCCTCGACATGGTGCCGTTCAGGGGCTGACAGCAATCGAATACATGATGTTAAGGGTAAAATATGAGAATGGATTCAGGATTGTTTGTCCTTCAGAGGTTGGTTAAGTGGATGTATGTCCATGAAAAGATCAGGCATGATATTATTAAATGGCGAAGCAGTCTCTAAGGCACACATGGCATAGTCTCGCTCCTCGTTCTCATGTTCTATGAATGTATGTTTCACACATTCCAGGATTATAGGGAAAGCTTCCATGGGGCTTTTGGGGGAGGTGTTGAGTGAGAAGGCACAGTGCACCATGGTGCCCGGAAGGAATGGTTCCTGGGGAAGGTGGAAAAGGGCAGGGAGGGGAATATATGTTTGGTAACAGTATTTCACTGGAGGTGGCGGAATTAGGAAAATATTTCGTTGATCACTTGGAGTACCACAGCGCTTTAGGATACTGACTAGGTTCTGAAAAACACGGGATGAGAATGGATCATTGCTTCATGTCAGACATTTGCAAGATGGGCCGAAAGACATTTTTTCGTGCAGTGAAAGTCACAATGTCGTTGAGAAGCTAACTTTAGCAGCCATTTGGCAATGTGGCCACAAGAGCGGGACATAGTCAGAGATTTCCTTGACTCCCTAAAGCCTGTATATCACATAGCCTGCGTTTACACGCCATCTATGATTTGTCACCGGCAGTCTCCATTAACAGCTGTTCACTCTCCGAGCGAGAGCGATATTCACCTCATTGACCAAATGTTCTTCTCTTTCTTTTGTTCTTTCCCGACCAACTGTTTGCTCCTTTACAATACAGAATGAGACATGATGGGATAGTTCCTGTTCGCCTGGATGATTGCAGTGTTAAAGAAACAATGCACAGGAGAAGCACAGCAGATTAGTCAGCATCTGAGTTGCAAGAGACATTTAAATCACAACCTTGTTGTGGATTCCTTAGTGCAGTTAGAACAAAACTGAAAAGCTCAACACCGTCCAGAACAGAGCAACTGAATTGAGCAGTAACGCACAACTAAAAAAAATCGACAAACATCCATTCCCACCACAACCAAACACTCAGAC